>NC_064622.1:469554024-469870388 GCF_023898315.1 Schistocerca nitens
ATTTCACGAATCGCCCGCATCTCGTGGTCGTGTGGTAGCGTTCTCGCTTCCCACGCCCGGGTCCCCGGGTTCGATTCCAGGCGGGGTCAGGGATTTTCTCTGCCTCGTGTTGGCTGGGTGTTGTGTGCTGTCCTTAGGTTAGTTAGGTTTAAGTAGTTCTAAGTTCTAGGGGACTTATGACCACAGCAGTTGAGTCCCATAGTGCTCAGAGCGATTTGATTTTCGATTTCACGAATTATAGCTTCTGCCAGCATAATAAATATTGTTTTGAAGAAACAAGCGTTCAAATTTTCAACTTGTGTTTTTTTTAATATGAAACTGAACAAACCTTTAAACGGAAACGCAAGCACAGTACTGTAGGCCTTCCCTTCACCGATGTCGAAACAGTTCCATTTTGACGAAATTATATCGAGTAACTGGCATCCGCTTACCAACGGAATGGTTTTTTGCACGACTGGCATTGTTTTTCGAACTTCTTCTATCTGTATAAACACGTTTGTCATTTTCAATCACTCACGTTTTACTGCGGACGAAAAAAAAAAGAAAAAGAAACGAAACAACAAGTTTGGCGGACGCGAGACAAGCACGTGTTGTCGGACTGTTTACTATAAACCAAGAGAAGTCACTTAGAGAGTAGTATTTTAGTTGACACTAATGCCCTCTACGACACTATGTGAAACTAACCGGACCATTATTACGTCAATAACTAATACAGCATTGCATCGGTTGCATTCGAGCGCTCGTATTCGCCAGATCCTCATACAGTAAATCGCTGTTTTAATATTTTTTTCACATTTATGGAACAATCCACTATGACTGAATCTTAAAAATAGACTCTCTAGGAAAATTTTTGGTAATTATAAATTAGGTTAAAACAATTTTGCCCTAGTCTACCCCCTCAATCGAGAATAAAACGAGGATGTGGTGTTTACGTATGACGAAAGGAATTTTGTGACCTGAACGCACAGCCTGACATAACACATACGTACACTCAGGTGAGAAAAGTTATAGGATGCGTCCTAATATCGTCTCATGTTTCCTTTTGCTCGGCGTAGTGCAGCAACTCGGCGTGGCATGGACTCAAGAAGTCGTTGACAATCCCCCTGCAGAAATACTGTAGCACGCTGCCTCTGTAGCCGTCCGTAACAACGGAACTGTTGCCGGCGCAGGATTTTGTGCACGAACTGACCTCTGGATCACGTCCCACAAATGTTCGATGGGATTCTGGTCGGGTGACCTAATCATTCCTGAATGTTCTTCAAAGCAGCCGTGAACAACTGTGGCTCAGTGACATGGCGCACTGTCATCAATAAAAATTCCATCATTGTTTACGAACGTGAAGTCCATGAACGGCTGCAAGTGGTCCCCAAGTAGCCGAACATAGCCATGTCCAGTCAATGATCGGTTGAGTTGGACTAGATGACCCCGTCTGTTCCACGTAAACACAGCCCACACGGTTATGGAGTCACCACCTGCTTGCACGCTGCCTTGTTGTCAAATTGGGCCCACGGCTTCGTGTTGTCTGCTCCATACGGCGAAATCTACCATCAGATCTTAAAAACTGAAATCGAAACTCATCTGACCCGGTCACAGTTTTCCAGTCGTCTAGCGTCCAACCGATTTGATCCCGAGCCCAGGAGGGGACCTGTCGTACTGCTAGCAAACGCCCTGTCCTAACAGATACGGTCGTCGCACGTCCCTCAGTGATTTCTGGGGTTATTTCACGCTCTGTCGCTTGTCTGTTACCACTGATAACTCTACGCTCTCGATCGTGAGGTGAAGGCCTTCGGCAACTACGTAGTCAGTGGCGAGAGTTAATGCCTGAAATTTGGTCTTCTCATCACTCTCTTGACACTGTCGTTCTCAGAAACTGAATTCCCTAACGATTTACAAAACGGAATGTCCCGTGCTTCTAGTTACAACTACCGTTCCGCGTTCAAAATCTGTTAATGCGGCCATAATTACGTCGGAAACCTTCTCAAATCAATCACTCGAGTAAAAATCGCTGCTCCGCCAATGCACTGTCCTTTTATACCTTGTGTACGCGATACCATCCTGCGTATGTGCATATTGCTATCCTATGACATCTGTCTCCTCAGTGAATATCCTGCAGAGAGCTTTCGCACCATGGTGAACGTTGTAACACACAGACACTGTAGGACTGGTATTTCATAATGTCCTACACTGCGCGGAGTTCACTCACCAAAGGCGTCGCAGCAGTCTTCTTCACATCCACCAGGGGCAGCCCCTACAAGGTGGCGACTGTTCTGTTTCCTCCCCACCAGCAGCTAGGGTGGAGGTCGGCGTAATAGGGATGGGCCCATCCCCGGGACCAGCACCTCGGCCTCTGGGGCGGCTGCCACAGCCCTGTTTCAGGCAATTATCCCTCGTACAGTAAGCTAGGTTTTACGATTGCGTAAGGCTATATAGCGGAAAGTGTTCTGTGATTGTACATCCGTGGGGACGTATTCGTACCTGAAAGATGTCTGCTTCTTACACCGCCCCTTTCTTTTCTACGATCTTGATTTACTTGGCTGCTTTTCACTGCGTCTGCTGTAAAGGTGGGCGCTTCCATATTTTCTGATAGCCTGCGCAATACAGTTGGTATTAAGAAGCTCTTCTATGTACGTCAGGTCACATACAAGAAGGTTTTGTTAGGATTGTGATCGGCAGATATTGCGAACGAAAGTCTTGCACTGCCTTGTAACAATCAGCGAACAGCAGCGCTCTGGATGGACTAAGAACTACTACTTGTTTTGGAAAGTTCAGGCATAGACTCTGCTGTGTCTGCATTAAAAAAATGGTTCAAATGGCTCTGAGCACTATGGGACTTAACATCTGAGGTCATCAGTCCCCTAGAACTTAGAACTACTTAAACCTAACTAACCTAAGGACATCACATACATCCATGCCCGAGGCAGGATTCGAACTTGCGACCGTAGCGGTCGCGCGGTTCCAGACTGTAGCGCCTAGAACCGCTCGGCCACCCCGGCCGGCTGTCTGCATTAAAAGACTCAGTCTAGAATTTGAGCATAATTTGCGTATCTTCTAAGAACGATTGTATGTGTCAGTGGGATACTGTCAAGGAAAAGTGATCACTGAATCAAAATGACTAAACAGAACAAGCAGAGTAGGCAGTTCTGGTGGAGCTAACGCAGAATTTGGGGGACAATGCTTCTTACCATGCGTTCTACAACTCGGCGTTAAGAGAACTCAACTGCAAACACACATTAACATACGCCGTCACATGTATGTTCGCAAAACAGAAGCTGTGTACTATTTCTTCATTATGATACGAATTTACGCAACTGATGGAAACAAGCGTTATATTTGTGACGCGAAACTTGCCATAAAGATGACATAATATTTTATTTACGTGCTGCAGGATGCGAAGGCTATCTTACACTGAGAAGGGCGGAATCACAAAATTAATTCTCCGAACTTGAGAGAAACACACACACACACACATGCACATGCACAGGCGAGCGCTAATTCACACTGTCAGACATGCACGCACCTTTCACAACCTGCTGACAAATATTTTAGATTTACTGCAGGTAGCGTCAAGGCAATGGAGGTCATGAACACCGAGGAATTCTTTTTCGGTTTTCAGTAAAACATATTGGTATGATTAACAACAACGGTCAACGGTATATCCGAACCATGAAGCGAATGATAATCAAAATATTCAAATGTGTGTGAAATCTTATGGGACTTTACTGCTAAGGTCATCAGTCCCTAAGCTTACACACTACTTAACTTAAATTATCCTAAGGACAAACACACACACCCATGCCCGAGGGAGGAGTCGAACCTCCGCCGGTACCAGCCGCACAGTCCCTGACTGCAGCGCCTCTGACCGCTCGGCTAATCCCGCGCGGTGAATGATAATCGGATTGATTAAACGCATTCCATATAAAATTGATTAAATGCTTTTTATACAAAACTGTTCATGCACCAGTGAAGTGTTACTAAAGGACAGACGACATTCTGTTCCATCACCAGAATGTTTACAAGGTAGTCATAAGCTTGTCGCACAATAAATTATAAATGTAAAACTGACTAGAAGCTTACTATGGACTTACTGTATCAATGCTAGCTTGCTATCTTTTACAAGCCACTGACAACAAACATGAATAGTATTTCAGTTACCGTGTGGATGCTGCCATGGGTGATCGCAATATTTTCACTGTCGTGAAAGCGACAAAGCACGAAAACTGCATGCACATTGAGCGCATATTTGTTGTTACATCTAATCCAAAAGCAACAAACTTAGCCCAAGCATTTCTTCATATTGCCGAAGAAGACACATCACAAAGTTGCGCGACTATCTCTGAGCACAAACACTACTGACCAGGCGTCGGTCTAATATAGCGGCAAGAAAGTTGAAAATCTCGTACCTTTAGGACGAGGAAACTTTCTGCTGGACGCTGGGA
The DNA here is from genome assembly GCF_023898315.1 of Schistocerca nitens. Lineage (NCBI taxonomy): Eukaryota > Metazoa > Arthropoda > Insecta > Orthoptera > Acrididae > Schistocerca > Schistocerca nitens. The sequence continues at coordinate 469,558,461 of NC_064622.1, forward strand.
ACTGAAATTAAAATCCTCTATTACTGGTCTCTAACTGGGAGTATCGAATTAGCCTGTGTATGTAAGGCACATCAAACAAGCATGCATCGTAACTGTTGGTTTGTACTCGTATACGCCTTTCAAAGAACAATTATGTGTCGCGGGAAAACGGAGTGTAAATAATACGTCGCGGGAAAAACAATCGCGCAGCGAAAGTATCAGTCGACTTGAATTTTGAGACGAGCTCAAATAAAAACTGATACAATGTATTGTTCTGCAAATAGCAGCTCCGCTTGCCCTAAACCTGTATGTTTACAGAAATATTCTCTCAGTTACTTCCAGCGATTAATAAGACGCTAATTATAAATATCTATTATTCAGTATTCTAACTTGTGATCCCTACCGAGGGCGAATTACGTACAACGTTTTCCGTATTGTGTTTCGTATCCTGGGATAAGGAGTGTTTCAGCTGACAAACAAACAACGTTAATCCACATAAACGGAACACTCATGCAGCAGATTCTGGCAGCTACTATTTTGACTAAGGAATCGGTCTTTCATTTGTTCTATGCAGTTCAAAAAAATGGTTCAAATGGCTCTGAGCACTATGGGTCCCCTAGAACTTAGAACTACTTAAGCCTAACTAACTTAAGGACATCACGCACATCCGTGCCCGAGGCAGGATTCGAACCTGCGACCGTAGCGGTCGCGCGGTTCCGGACTGCAGCGCCTAGAACCGCTAGGCCACTCCGGCCGGCTCTATGCAGTTGATCACACATGATAGTGCATCAAACTGAGACTCTTCGTTGGCGCTATTCAGTTGTTGTTACGCTTAGCTTATTCTGTTCATTTGGTGACTGCTTCTTGCATGTGTGTACTGTAAACATTTTACCGATTACAGGACTCGAGACGATAATATAGAACAAAGAACTTCACGGTGCAGCTTGAAATTTACAGCTGACAGATCGTCATACAAGTAGATAAACATGCACGAAAAAGAACCGTTTATTTTACTTTACCTTTGTTGCAGTCCGCATTATTCACAACTGACATTTTTCTGATTTGTTTGCCCAACTGCACCTCAATAACTTCAAATGACTCATAGTGCCGGTCTACTAATGGCTCTTATTGATTTCCTGACCTTCATGCTCAGTGTATGTGCTCTGTTGTAATTACTTGACCTCTAAATCTATATGAACATCTGCAGATATAATCCGCAAGCCAACGTATGGCGGAGGGTGCCCTGTACCACTAGCAGTCGTTTCCTATCCAGTTCCACTCGCAAACAGAGCTATGGAACAGTGACTATATGCCCACGTACTAGGCCTAACATCTAATCTTGTCTTTATGATCCTTATTCGAAATGTACGTTGGCGGCAGTAGAATCTTTCTGCAGTCAGCCTCAAATGCCAGTTCTCTAAATTTTGTCAATAGCGCTCCTCGAAAAGAACTTCGGCTTCCCTACATCGATTCCCATTTGAGTTCCCGAAACATCTCTGTAATACTTGCGTGTTATTCGAACCTATCAGTAACAAATCTAGCAGTCTGCCTCTGAACTCCTTCGATGTCCTACTTCAACGCGGCCTGGTACAGATCCCAGACTCTAGAACAGTACTGAACAATGAGTCGCGCTAGTGTCCTATATGCGGTCTGCTTCACAGATGAACCACGCTTTCCTAAAATTCTGCCAATAAACCCAATTCGACCATTCGTCTTCCACACTACAATTCTTACATGCTCACTCCATTTCATATTGCTTTGCAACGTTACGCCGAGGTATTTAGTCGACGTGTCAGGCAGCACACAATTAATACTATATTCGAACATTTAACAAGAACGAGAAATAATACGGGATAGCAATGAAGAACAACCTTCTTTTTTGAAGTGATAACCGTGTTGAGAAGAAATAAAAACGTTGAGGTTCGCCGATGACATCGTAATTCTGTCAGAGACAGCAAAGGACTTGGAAGAGCAGTTGAACGGAATGGACAGTGTCTTGAAAGGAGGATATAAGATGAACATCAACAAAAGCAAAACGAGGATAATGGAATCTAGTCGAATTAAGTCGGGTGATGCTGAGGGAATTAGATTAGGAAAGGAGACACTTAAAGTAGTAAAGGAGTTTTGCTATTTGGGGAGCAAAATAACTGAAGATGGTCGAAGTAGAGAGATATAAAATGTAGACTGGCAATGGCAAGGAAATCGTTTCTGAAGAAGACAAATTTGTTAACATCGAGTATAGATTTAAGTGTCAAGAAGTCGTTTCTGAAAGTATTTGTATGGAGTGTAGCCATGTATGGAAGTGAAAGATAAACGATAAATAGTTTGGACGAGAAGAGAATAGAAGCTTTCGAAACGTGGTGCTACAGAAGAATGCTGAAGATTAGATGGGTAGATCACATAACTAATGAGGAGGTACTGAATGGGATTGGGAAGAAGAGAAGTTTGTGGCATAACTTGACTAGAAGAAGGGATCGGTTGGTAGGACATATTGTGAGGCATCAAGGGATCACCAATCTAGTATTGGAGGGCAGCGTGGAGGGTAAAAATCGTAGAGGGAGACCAAGAGATCAATACACTAAGCAGATTCAGAAGGATGTAGGCTGCAGTAGGTATTGAGAGATGAAGAAGCTTGCACAGGATAGAGTAGGATGGAGAGCTGCATCAAACCAGTCTCAGGACTGAAGGCAACAACAACAACAACCGTGTGGCGCAAAACAAGAATCGAATGATGGTAATTCTTTTTCTTTTCCTGGTGGGAAATGTTCACAACAATAGAACAATGGTTTCTTGTTAGTGGGCGCAGCTTCCTTCCCTGTGACTTAGTTTTTCGTGATACTGAGAACGAAGTTAGTGACAAAGCAATTTCTTCTCAGTGACCTTTGCAAGATGCTCGAGGAAGCAAAAGTTTTTAAACCTTTCATAGTAATTCCCGTGAATAGTTCAATTATTTTAGGATTCAAGCTTTGACTTGCTGTACATTTACCTCTGATACGTCTTCACAGAACGGAACGTCTATCGTGGAGTCCCCAGCATACCACCTGGACGTCGAACAGTGGGCAAATGCTTTTACAGAAGAGTACCGATCTGGTTTGGAGAGTAATTTTCCAATCATTCGCAGCTGGAAGAAACGTGGAAGTATTGTGGAAAGAGACCTGTATCGAGGAGGATCCGTAATGATGCAGGGCAGGGATTATGTTGACCACTCTAATACCTCTTCATGAAATTCTACGGGTGATTCGGCAAGGTTTAACTGCTGTAAGGCGTGGTGAAAAGATCTTGGTGTCTCAAGTGCGGTTGTTGCGAGGTGGTGTGGACCCAGACTTCGTATTGATGGATGATAATGCTCTACTTCATAGAGAACAAATGGTTATTATTTTCCTGGGAAACGGAAAATGTTGCACGCATGGCGTGGCATGCTCGTTCTCCCGGTTTGAATACCTAGAGCATGGTTCAAATGGCTCTGAGCACTATGGGACTCAACTGCTGTGGTCATCAGTCCCCTAGAACTTAGAACTACTTAAACCTAACTAACCTAAGGACATCACACACATCCATGCCCGAGGCATACCTAGAGCATGTCTGGGATACACTATGGAGACAGGTTCCATCACGTCAGCATCCATCAACTATTCTCCAAGACTTGCGAGCAGCTCTGCAGGCAGAACGGGCGTTGTTGCCTCAACATGAGATTGATGACATCATTCATATTGTCGGGCCTGTATTGCCGCCAGAGGTGGGCAGTTCACACCCCATACTGAGCACATTAACCCGTTGTCGGAATCTGTGTGCAAATCCGTCAAGCTGAGATAAAAAAAGAACATTGTTGTCTACCGTTATGCCTATAGCAGTTGTTTACGTTCTGCATTCTTCACATTGTTTCTACTTTACTATCACCTGTTTGTATTGTTTCGTGGAAAAATACGCGCAATCTTGCAAAACTGCCGTTTGTTGCTTCAATTTTGGACACAATCGGACACAATTACAGATGAAAATAAGAAAGATTTAAGGCAATGATGCGTTAGATGGAAAGGAATGCAGCTCTGTGGAAAGTGACTGAGAGCATGGCACCTAGAACAATTGCATTGGACGTGGCACCTAACATAAATGTCTATGTTTGAACTGCCTTCAGCACCAAAACATTCCAAATCTGTCATGAACTTGCCACTAATGTATGATAGTAGACTCTCATTTGTATCCTGGAAATGTTTCAGGAATAATTAATAAAACATTGGGCTACAGACAGTTTTTTGTAATAACTTATGCTCATAAGTTTGGCACTTCGCACCTTTCTACAGTCGAGATCCAATTAATGAGCATTTAGCGATCAATGACGATGAAGATATTCCTAGCCCATCGGGGTCACGTACAATTCCAAACTCTCAAAGAGCTAGGAAAAGAAAAACGATTTGACTGGGACACGGAGCTACGTGTTTAGTAAATGTTTTAAAGGTCATTTGTCTTCTACTCACTGAGTCGTATTGCAACTGAATTGATCCAAGTTCATATTCGATACTACAAATAACCAACACATTTGAACACGAACTTCATTACGTCAACCATTGTCACGTTCACTGGTGCCGGCACAGCGACAAATTGTAGTTACTTTGTGATTTGATTAGACGTGTATAATTTTAAATTTCTGGTGCCTACTTTTTCTAGTCAGTTCAAAAACATTTCCCTCGAGGGTGCCGGAACGCTGATCCTGCCGAAATTAAGCACTGCAAGAGAAGCGTATGTTTCTGCTGCTGTCTGTTATTATTTCGATAGCCACTTTCCTTGACACGTGACAATTTTGTACGGAGTGTAATGATTCGCACTTTCTACACGTCACTCGGCTTTCTAACATACCAATATTATGTAAATGTATTTATTTTTTCTTCAGAAGACGACTGTTTTGAAGATCCTTGCTGTGTGTGGCTCAGAGACAGAAACAATTGCAGTATCGGTTTCTTGTGTGTCAGGGGAAACAGTTTGATAGCTTTTGACGTTTTCTGAGCGGTTTCCTCGATAACACTTGTGGTGGATTATTTGGTGCGTCAGATAAAGTGGATACTCCATTCCATAGAAGTTTCCTATGTTCCACATTCACTGATTTGGTTGGCAGTGTAGCGAACAAACCATCATGTCGTCAGATGGTCATAAAAGGTCTTTCTGCGAAAAGTCAGCTCTTCTACTGTTTAGCTGTCATATTTTATTCTTCAAGGAAAGCGTCGTCCTATATAAGTATATGTACGTTACAAGAGACTCGTAAATAAACTGGCCTGTGAGGTACCGTTTTATACATAGCACGATCCTTAGAGAACTAAAGAAAGACAAATGCGGTATAATTTCTTTGGTTAATGCCACTTTTTAATGCAATACACACGCTACCTTTCGTAAAAACTATGTTGGAAATCAATATAAACGATGCTGTTAGCGTTCATCCGATGTCGTATTCAAAAGTGTAGCTTACTGCGAGCTTGGAGGGCTGTCGTGGCAGTGTGTATCAACATTGAGCAGCAGTGTCGTGAGTGAATTTATCAGACTAGACGTGGACTAGACTGTGGACAAACACATAATAACTCTAGCTACGCCTTTTCGGCAATCACCTTGGTTGTTCTGTTATCAACAGCTGCATAAGAGGTGAAGTCGAAATTACTAGTTTCCTTTTAAAGAGATCAGTAACATGAGATTTGATTTTCCGATTTGAGTGTACACGAGGAAGGTTCCTTGACGCAAAGGTAAGAATAACACTCACCAGTCAGTAAGAGAGCGCTCGCAGCTGTGATTGTGATCAGTAGCAGTTGCGAGACTTTTGTATTTCCTTTCAGGTAAGCTGGGAAATGTGATGAAATGCCCACACCTAGTTCCTGGGACTTACATTACGCTAGTTAACATGTATGAATCAAACATGTGCTCTAAATGCAAACAGTTTTTACGGTTTTCTTTCTTTCACAATAATTAGCTGTCAGAATCACCCATAAGCACAACCAAGAAAGTAACTGGAGTGTGTTTCTGTTTACTGATTGTGCTTCACAACAAGTAAAATTTAGGATCACTGTAATTAATGTCGTAAAAGCGTGCCTTTTCATTCATTTCGAATAGTTTCCGGTTTACCGATGTGACAGTCAGGAAATATCTGGAAAGAATTTAACTATATGATCATTATAAATTGCGTGACATGCTAATGAACTGAATTTGAAAACGCTGTGGTAAATGAAATGAGTGCCTTGAAGTCTTACTGGTGATGCTGAAGTGGTGGAATAGTACCGTGAAATATATTCTGTAGTGTGAATTGAGTCTGGCATGATATTATTTGCATTAGTTCTTTTCGCTAGAATATAACTGACCTATGCAAATGAATATGCCAGTGCAATTAGTGTTCTTCGATCGGAATTACTGCGATAGTTCCAGTCTTTTAAACCGTTATATGAACTGGTCCCCTGTTGTAAAATCAAAGTTCTCGACACTGGAGCGCATGTGTGCGCGTCCCCATGTTGAAGAAACTGGGTGAAATCACGGCAAAATCATTTTTCCCTCATGTATCCCTTTTCCGATCGAAATTTCGGCTAAAGAAATCTGAATACATTTTTCGGAACATAAAATTTGCCATAAACTTCTGTTTATAATGTTTTCTGTATTTCTTATTTTGCACGGATGGGTTTGATTTGTCTTGAATAACTCGACCCATTGCAAATTTGAGAAAAATTAACGAACAGCAATTTACACTGGTTAAAATTTTGATACAAGACGTGCATGTTCTACATTTTATTGGCCTTTTTAGACAGAGCCATACTGAGGTAATCCTGCGCCTTTTTTTTCCTGCATCTCCCCACCCCCCCTAAAGAGGGTCTGTGGAGGAGGGGGGGAGGGGGGGGGGGGACGATGGCAACACAAAATCCATCCTGCCACGCTGTATCACTAACATGGAAGCGCAGAATATTAGCGTTCCGGTCTCTGGAGATACGAGATGACGGCCAGGACAGAGAAGAGCAGATAATTTTATCTGAACACCATCCTAATTAAAACGTTACATTTTCCAACTGAAAACATTCCAAAACATGTTTAATGCGTTTCAACTTTCGCATTTTACGAGCATGACAACATATGACGTTTTGCTAAACATAGCAGATAATTTTCGATAACATAAAATCCAGACAAAGAGTCGTTCGATATACTTTTTGAAATTGCTACCTAATCGCTAGCGTATTGTAACCGACTGCATGCGATTATTGCTCGCGACAATGAAAGCTCGTGTGTGGGGGTAATTAAGTAGCTCGTTGTCGAAAGAACAACTAACGCCAAATTACGAGATACACAACGGCGTAGGGCACGCGTGAATGACGTTCAGGGCTATAACTTACGTATCACCGAAATGAAACACGAGCAACGACGACCGGAGTTGCCAGCGAAAAAAAATCAGTGCTTTACAGCTCGAATTCGAGCGACCTCAACCAATTTAGTACTACGGAGGTGAAAAGCCAAGAAAGTGTGGGAGCACTGAAGTGGAACTGGGGATATGAATTGACCTGGCACGAAGACGATAATACAGACCCACCTTACTAGATCATAACTACGTAAGCAGAAAAAACCATTTCAAAACACATTTCATTCCTCAAATAACACACTGATGGTTTAAGACGCAAATCAGTCTATTGTCAAACACAGAACTTAATGCCTGAAATCCTTCTATAATCCGTTATAAATTCTTAGACTTTCTTACGATAGTTCTATGGAAAACATATTTCAAAACACCATGGTGTTGTACTACTCTTTCCGAGTGAATTCAGAAAGCACGAATAAATTCTTTTGTCCAATTCCACCTGCCGGCTTTGACCAATGACCTCATACCTAAGCCAAAGAAGCAACATGGAGGCGATATGAAGGCAACGAACATAGTCTTAGCACAGTATTTAGATTCTGGAAACAAGGCTTATTCCTAGACAAGAGAATGTACCAGTAGAATATAAGAAAATACACATACATTCGGTAAAATACCATCGCAGTTCAACCGATTAATTACATAGTCACGAGTTATATCGTCCAGAAATTGAAGTAACCGTAGTTTACTCGAGTAAGTGCAAAAACAACAGACGATCTTTAAAGTGCACTCCAATATTACGCATAGTAAACTCGTAATATTATAGAATAGCGGTAATTCTTAATAATAAGTACCGAGTCTATAGGACTACCGCAGAGAAATGTAATACAACAACCGCAAAATGAAATAAACAGTAACATACAGGAAATGTAAGAAAGACGTAAGCAGGAAATAAGGAGATAGCAACAAAAAATTCCTAAAAGAAAATGCACCATATAAGTCAGGTAAATTCACGAGAATATAAATCTTGGAATCGGTAACTGGAAACATTGTCAGTAATCGCGACATATTTGTAATAAACAGCATAATTTACATCAGTTGATACGACCACCGCAGATAATATTTAATAACACGCCACTTACGTCATTCACATTGTAAACTCGTGACGTTACACAGGACGTCACTCGTTAAAGCTGACGGGCGGAATCCGGATTGGCAGAAATCAGATGCTGGTTGGCGGCTCACCAAAGATCGCCATGGCTGCTGCGTGCCCTTACTGCAGCTCACGGTTTCTTAGGATGTTGCTGAACGGGACACGAACATTCGTGTTGCTCGCCTTTCGACTCGACTCGGACTGTTTCTAAGCAACGTCACAGGGCCTTGAAGAATGGCGATGCTCTTTTCACAACAATTCTCGCAAACGTGACGTCATTTTGACGTCACGCGCAATATCGACGAGCGCATGAGCGGCTATCATCTTTGTTTCAACGAGTAATATGAATATTATTGCTCCTCGATCGACTCGCAGCAATTTAAGCCGTCCTCCTAAGTTCCTTCCTAACCACACACTCGAGAAACGCCACACAATCATGAATAAACAGCGAAATATTATTGACAAGGGAAAGTATGAATGTTAATGCTTCTCATTTCACTCGTGTCCTCTTATGTTCCTGGCTAACCACGTACTCAAAAGGCGGCCATATTCCGAAATAAAGAACCAAATATTTGCAAGAAGGAAGAATATGAATTTTATTGGTGCTCGTTTCAGTCGCAGCAATTTAAGCTGTCCCCCTACGGTTCTGCCTGACCACACACTCGGAAATGGCTAAATATTTATTTCATCAATCGTTCTCAAATCACACTCAATATAAATAACAATCAGTATTACAGAACACACTTGTATTACAATCATAAGAAAGTAACAGAATGTTTTAATAACGCTAGTATGAAAAAAATCCATGCAACAGCTTTCGACTCCAGATACCGCAACGTCATTCATGCGGTTTTAACTACGGTCTTTGTTATCATATTCGATTTTGAAGGTTTGTATCGTTGATGCGTTATTAAATGACATTTAATGATAATGGTGCAGAGTTTGTGTTATATTTTAAATGCACCGTTACATTGAAATGGCATACTAAAAATTATAAAACAAGAGTGTTTCATTCTTAATTTGTAAATTGTTGCCGATAACAACTCTCTCCTAAAACGGCGCTCTTATATGAAGGCATTATCCGTCGATAAATTATTAATTTTTTTCAATTATAGCAGTAAATATAATGAATCAGCCCTAGAATGACATGTTTTTGTAAATCTCCGGTATGGGCTCTTGAAATCTTGTGAGAGGCGAGTATCGAATGCTAATGGAAGCCGATAGCCGATCATGTGGTAGTCAAAATGACGTCACGTTTGCGAGAACTGCAGTGAAGCGAGTGTTACGCGTTGGAGAGAAACACTGTATTGTTGAAAGCTGCGTCACGTTGCGCTTTGTCTTGTTTAGTCTAATAGGATGGCTCTAGTGGCTCTAAGCGCTATGGGACTTAACATCTGCGGTCATCAGCCCTCTAGACTTAGACCTACTTAAACCTAACTAACCTAAGGACATCACACTCATCCATGCCCGAGGCAGGATTCGAACCTGCGATCGTAGCAGCACCGCGATTCCGGACTGAAGCGCTTGGAACAGCTCGGCCACAGCGGTCGGCTCTAAGAGGGTATGAGGACAATTATCACCGTACGATTAAAAAAACTATCCACTGATGATTGAAATGATAGTATGGCATTGTTGGCCGGGATGTCCCTTTCGGGTTCGGCCGCCACATTGGGCGACTTGCGGCCGATGATGAGGATAACACAACACCCAGTCCATGAGCGGAGAAAATCTCAAACCCGGCAGGGAATCGAACCCGTGCCCAGTGCAGGTGAGGCAGGCACGTTACCACCCAGTTAAGCAGGCGGACTCCACTGGTGGTAATAACCGAGGCGGCGATGACGGCGAGAATAATGTCCTTGGCGGCCAAAGGCAAGAAATAAGGAAACATTAAAATACGAAAGAAAATAAACAAAAATTTGTAAAGCTATTTTCTAAGAGAGTTATGCGGTTCCCTGTATAACTAAATTTGTTATTTAATTCACCTCCTGTATCGAGAAAGTGCTTGTCAAATATTGTACAGATATCTGATTTATCAATAACAAAATGATTTTTACTACGTATAGACTTTATGTCCTCGTTCTAGTGCTGCTGACCACACACTTCCTTCACTGGTAACTATATGGTTTTTAATCTTATCTTGAGAATAGCTGTTCTATTTTCATACCACATGCTTCTTGCGTTCTTTATAACATTTTTAAGTGCTTTGGAGTACTGTCTGTAATGGGCTATTGGAGCTCCATTGTGACTATTTCTAACGTTATATAATTGCCACTTCGTTCTACATGATATACTTACCGACTAACCAGCTACCAAGTTTGCCTATTTGTGCCAGTACCCTGTTTGAATGTTCTGACCGAAAGCAACTCTCAAAGAGTGTGAGCAACGTGTTGAGGAAAGCAGGACATTTATCGTCCATTTTTATCAGCACTATAAACATCATGTTACTCTTGTTCTGTGACAAGGTTTAAAAAAATGAGGTTTAACAAGTTTCGATTGCCACGGGCTTAATTTTTCTGAGTACACTCACGGAGGAAAAAAGTGCAACACCGAAAAGGAGTTGTGTGACATAAACTACAGATTAGAATTATATTAATACCGTCAGCTGCGGACGGGCGTTGATATAGATCAACGGGGACAGGTGAAAATGTGTGCCCCGACCGGGACTCGAACCCGGTATCTCCTACTTACATGGCAGACGCTCTATCCATTTTTATTTTTTTTTTTTTTGTTTTATTCGGGCCTCCTTCCTCCCCTACAGCCCGTCCTTCCGCTAGCCATTTGTGCCTTCTTCGGCTAGCTTCTGTGCTATGTTTGTTCCATAAGAGATAGCTGACCAACGAAGTAAATGTATACAAGTAAACAAAATCCCTTCTTTTTGGGTTGTGGAAAGAAAATAGGTCCGCTACATTCTTCCATAATTGTGCGGGAGCGATTTTTATAGGAGAGGCAGGCGTACTTCAGCCTGCTGGCGTCTCATGTTTGCGTCAGGAACCTATTAGTGCTGCTACACGAGGGCAAAGGGTAAACGAAGTAGCCACCTTGTTGGCGTAAAATGAATGAGAAACTTAATAGATAATTTCATAAAGAAAAAAAAGGAATCCTGAGATTGAACAAAATATCGTTTGATCGTTCTTCAGCTCTGTCAGTAAGACAATGTTCGGTTCAAGAAATTTGCGTAATTTTCTTTGTATTTCTTTTGTCGTTCGAGCTTTTGATGTTCTGTCATCGGGTACATCCAATAATCTGCTTCACTCTTCGTCATAGCCGTTAAGATGTAATGGACTGTCAGTCCTTTGAGCCAGTTGGCTGACCTTCTTTTAGTGTTAGGATATGGCACGTCATCTGGCAGAAGGACGTGTGTCGGTGTAATGGTGTTAGGTGACGTGCGGAGCACATGTGCTAGTTTTTGCCTGAAGAGATTCCACACGTCTTTCACATCCTCACAGACGAAGCGATGTTCTTCAGTGTCGATGTCATTGCAGCTGGGACAGTTTGGTGTGTGTGCCAGACGTATCGCGTGCAATTTAGGGTTGTTGGAGATTTTTGTATTGACTGCGAGGTACCACGTCGATCGCACATTGGATGGTAGATGGGGGTCAGATATGTTTTCCCATATGTTTTTCCAGTTATAATGTCGAAACTTTTTTCTATTCGATTGCGCAATTTTCCTTCCAGGAAGGTGTTGTAAACCTCCTTAACCTGATATATGTCCTTCTCCGGTATCCTATGGCGTACATAGCTGTATTCCACAACAAAAAGGTTTATAGTGGTACAGCTCGTGGGAGATGTGATGCACAACGATTGGTGGATCTCTGCTGACTGGGATGATTTCACGTAAGAGATGAGCCACTAAGGTTTGCTAACGTATAGCGCTTGCGCTTTAAGGTAGATGTCTGTCAGATGTAGCCCTCCATTGCGTGTCGGTAGCGTCAAGGTATCAAATGAAACCTTAAATATTTGACCTCTGCTGACAAAATAACCAAGCGCTGCTTGCATTTGGTGTGCTATGGTTCGTGGCAGAGGCAGCACTTGAGCAACATAGTTTACTTTGGAGGTTATATAGGTATTGGCTAGTTGCACTTTTTGTATTGCATTTAAATTGCGCAAGCTGTGTTGTTTTATGCTTTCTCGTAATGTGGCAAGTAATTTTCTATAATTGAGAGCGGCCGTGCGGCGGATATTACTGGTATATTCTATTCCAAGGCATTTTATTTTTTCCACAGTGTTGATACGTCCAGCGGCTCTGATCTCCATACCCCGACCAATATTCATAATACCAGATTTATTGCGGTTGAGTTTAGGTCCTGACGCCAGTTCGTAGGTCGCCACAACTTCAAGGACTGTTTCCACCTCGCTTTCGTCAGTCACAAGTACCCCTACATCGTCCGCGTAGGCTTGACATGATTTTCTGTCCGTGTATATGTAATCCACGGAGTTGCCGAGTCAGGGATACTAAGAGAGGTTCAAGCGCAATCGCGGAAAGCGTCATGGACATGGGGCAACCTTGTCTTACCGAACTCTGAATATTGATCGTGTGACTGAGTTGTCCGTTGACACTGATTCTTGACGTGCTATTCGTCAGTATGTTTTTCACAGAGGCTATAATTTTCTGTGGGAAGTGCATGGATGTCATACACCGGAAGAGGTACGAATGATTAACTTTTTCAAAAGCTTTTTCAAAGTCAAGCGACATCAGAGCACAGCGAATGTTGCAGGCTTCCGAGAAGCGTTATGGGTCGAAGATTCTCCACGGTTTTGCCTCCTGGTGTTTTGGGGACTAAGACCACTGTACCTTCACAGAATTCCTTCGGAAGGTCAGTGTCGACATTTAGTATTTCATTGCAGACGAGTGTCAATTTAGCAATTATCTGTTCGCGAAAAGTTTGATAAAATTCAGCGGGTAGCCCATCAGGTCCAGGTGATTTATTCTTTGGGCTCCTCGAGATGGCATCTACGACGTCTTCGTCCGTTATTCTTGCTGCGAGCACATCAGCTTCTTCTGGAGTGAGTCGCTCTGTCGTCCTAGCAGTGGGAGCTTGCTAAGCTGTTACATCTGTCTGTGCATTGGCCAGCAATTCACTAAAGTGTCGATGGATCTCGTCTCGTGTTGCAGCTTGATCTGTCAAGAGTCTCCCGTCTGAAGTTTTGAGTACCGTCAGAATTTTCCGTTTTTGTCTTTCGTTCTCTTGGAGGATGTGGTACATCGATGTTGTTTCTTGTCGTGTACCGTTCTGCAAACGCGTTCGTATTTTACTGCCTTCGAGATGGTGTCTCTGCAGGGTGAGCAATTTTGCTTTTATTCTGTTAATTTGCCCATAATTTGTTATGACTGTAGCATCCCGAACGCACAAGTCTCTCAGACAGCTGAAGTAAAAGTCTAATGTCCGCTTCCGCCAGGCGACTTTTTCACGGGAGTAAGTTTTCATTGTCTTTATTATTGCGGGTTGCGGGCTTCACGCAGTTTAGCCACCAATTCAGCGCCGTACCGTACAAGTGGAACTTCCTTTCACATTCTGCTCAAGTGGTGTGGAAGGCGGCGTGACATCCAGGATCCGAAAGATGAGCAACGTTTAGCTTCCACTGACCTCTCGCCCTGTAAGTTCCTTGTTTCTCTAAATTTATCGTACATATGTACGCGATATGATCAGAGAAAACAGTGGGCCATAGCTCGGACTGTAAAACGTGTCTCCTTAAATTGGATGTTGCGTAAATCCTGTCGATAGGACTGGCAGAATGGCTGGTGATATAGGTGAAACCTAGCCTATCACCATGTTTTAGTTCCCAAGTATCAAACAGATGGAAGTCTCTGACGATGTTCTCCAGCTCCAGAGGTTTGTTAAAATTTGGCGTCTGATCTTTGGGACTCAGCACGCAATTAAAGTCACCCGCAAATATTATTTGTTCAAATCGCATCGCGAAAAGGGGGGCGATGTCCTCCTTGAAAAATTCGGCCCTGCGGCGCTTGTTTCCGGTTCCTGACGGGGCATATATGTTGATAAACCTGGTGTTGTTTATCGTGACAGCGAGATCTCTACTGTTCGGCAGTTTCGCCACGTCTGTAAGTAGGATCCCCTCTTTAGTCATAATCGCTGCGCCGAGGCTATTGTCATTGCCAGGATTGATGACGGCGTTGTAGCCAGTGATGTCGTCCAAACGGATAGCCGTTACTTCTTGCAGCATTAAGATGTCAACATCAGCGGCGTACAGAAAATCATGGAGATTTCTCAGATTGAGGGTGCTGCTAATTTTATATATATTCAAGGTCGCAATTCTGTACGCCTGCAAGGACGTCATGTCGACTATACGGTGTCAGGTGGGATACAGTTTGCCAGGTGAAGTGGATGTTTGCTCTACTTAGAAGAAGTCGGCATCATCATCTGCTGCACGAGCGTCTTTGATGGTGGTTTGTTGCCGGGTGGACACATCTTGTCGACGGTCGGGTGCCGACCGTCCTGAATGTTGTGGTATGTCAGCCATCTCTGCATCATGGCTTTGCTCCTCCATGTCATCCGCCCAATCTCGCGTGCACGTAACTTCCCGCGTGTCCGTTTTTGGTACACGTGGAGGGTCATTCGGACTAGCTGTACCGCCTGGAATGTGGATTCCACGGTCGGGTTCAGTGTCCTCATTTCGGGTCTTCTTTTTTGTTGTTCGATCTTCCAGAGGAGTTGCCTGTGTCGTCTCCGCCAGTTCTTGGCCTATCTGTTTCGCCTTTTCACGCAGGATTGGCGCGATTTCTGCTGCTCCCTGACAGGCTATCCGACGTTTCTTCCGTTTCTTTGGTGAAACAGTTGTAAGCTGCTGGTCATTATCCTCCGATGTTGCAACCGTGTCGTCTTTGTGTTGCCCGACTTCTTTAAGTGGTGTGCACGTGCCTTCTTCTGCCGTCTTAGCCTGGTCTTATTCTGCACGCCTGTCAGTTTCCTCGTCTTGTGAGTGTGCTGGACCTGTAGCTTCTGTGCTGCTAGTATCCGTGGATACGTTACCATCGGGAACGTCGGTAGAAGCAACTACCGCCCTTCGAAACACATATCTGGGGCGACGTCACTGCGAATTGCGGCGGCGTACGTCACGGGTAGTGTAGCCATCTGACTAGGCGGGTCTCGCTCCCCAGTCGGCAGTTGCGTCACACGCCGTTGAACACACTGCGCGCGGACGTGTTGGGTCGAACCACAACCCGAGCAGGTTCTCGGCTGGCCAGCGTAAATGATGATCGCTCGATATCCACCAATCCAGAGATACGATGGGATATGTTTCAGCATGTCATTCTTAATTTGCCTGACTCTGTGGTATACACCACTTCTAACAAACATCGAACAACGCGCTCCAGTACGCGGCCGCCAAATACATCGCTGGCCGCACTTCTCTGGGCGGCCCGCTGCTTCCATCGCTGGCCGTCTTCACACGCACGCTTACTTATGTGGCCGAGAAATACATCGCTGGCCGCACTTCTCCGGGCGGCTCGCGGCTACCATCGCTGGCCGCCTTCGCGCGCGCGCGTTTGTCAGCACACAGCTATTGGCTACGCCAGGAAACATTGCGATTGGTTTTCCCTGGAAAACAGCGACCCCAGCCGACGGCTCCATTAACTAGCGAGCCTTATATAAACCCGGCCGCCGCCGCAAACGACAGTTCTCATCGGGAAGTGCAGTACGCCGTGTTCCAGCTGCTTGTGGATGACTCGCCGCACCACTCGAGCTTACCTGGCTGCTCGGCGGAAATCTTGCGACTTCACTTTGAACTTCACTGGACTTGGGAATAATTACGGGACGTGCACCCCACCATGCACATTCGGACATTGGTATAACCAAACTTTAATTCTGCATTACTTCTCAGTGTGAGCCTGGGTAGACGCTTGGCTAACATAATTGTTAAAAAGTGATTTGTGATTTAATAAACCAGACTGAAGAGGTTATTGTGTTATTCCTGGTTATAACAGACTCCATTTAATACTGGATACTTGTGCAAGCTAGACCATTTTTCGGCGACATTGCTGATAATGGCGCCATAGTCTCTCAGTTTCTTGTTAATCTCCTCGGGTGTTATTTCAAAGGGGAGCTCAAAGATTCGAACCGTTCTAATTCCCATTCCGGCACGCGAAACCGTGACCTGCCCTATGTGTCCGTCTGAATGTTTGAATTTTGCCACCCCACTCATGCACTACAATTTGGTCGCACTTGTCAGAACTGGATAACTTAAGGAACACAGTCGGACTGACAATCGACAGGTGAATTCCAATCAATTCATCCACTTTGATCTGAAAGGTTTCTTCGATAAATGCCTCAACTTCGTAAGATTTCGGTCGGGCGTAGTTCGGATCGAAAATCAACTTCAAAGTGTCGCGTCGCGTTGTCTGTTCCATTATGTCATTCTAGAAATGTGATCGTGGACTATGACTAGCGCAGAAAGCGCGCACTCACCACACAGCGCCGGCCGCTCGCAGCGACGATGTAAACACCGCGACAGCCGCTGGGCACGTCCGCACAGCACGGCCGCCGCCGGCGGAATGCCCGCCCATCTGAGCCACCGAGGGTCTGTTCTTTCGGACACATATTCCCCGAACTCTTACGGCACTTGGAAGAATGTCTTCCACTAGTAATGAGTGTGTTGGGCTGGGACACTACGAATGTAGTGTGTGGACATACAAGGTGAGAAAGTGAGTCTCGTGAGAGGTGTGCGCGAGATAGTCGCTGCAGTCATCTGTGCCCTCGGTGGCTCAGATGGATAGAGCGTCTGCCATGTAAGCAGGAGATCCCGGGTTCGAGTCACACATTTTCATCTTCCCCGTTGATCTATATCAACGCCCGTTCGCAGCTGACGGTATTAATACAATTCTAATTTCGTTCTAGACGGCTGCAGGATGTCCGAAAGAACAGACACCATATCCATATAAGTATAAACTAAAGATTGGTAGGTGTGTTTCTAAACCTGAAAACGATGTCTATTGAACATTTCACCCCACTTGCATAAGGGTGCCCTTGTAGCGTCACTAGGACGACGCTATCACGTTTTCTTTCAATACACGCTGGAACGGTCGTGAGCGTTAGTTACCTTTGAGATTGGACGTGGTGAGACGATGTTAGTCAAGAATGCTTTTAAGACAACAAGGACGACAATATCAAAACCTCAATGAGTTTGAGTGAGGTCGTGTAATAGAGCTACGGGAAGCTGGATGTTGCCTCTGTGCTGGCAGCGGCGGTCACGAAAATGTACAAAAAAAAGTGTGTGAAATCTTATGAGACTCAACTGCTAAGGTCATCAGTCCCTAAGCTTACACACTACTTAACCTAAATTATCCTAAGGACAAACACACACACACCCATGCCCGAGGGAGGACTTGAACCTCCTCCGGGACCAGCCGCATAGTACATGACTGCAGCGCCTCAGACCGCTCAGCTAATCCCGCGCGGCGAAAATGTAAAATCGAAGGAAGACCGGGCTCCGGACGGGCACATGCCACCACCGAAAGGGAAGACCGTCGTGTTCGGCGTATGAACCCGGGCATCACGCTGCATCTGCAGCAGTTGGCACCACAGTGGCACAACGAACTGTTGTTGTTGTTGTTGTCTTCAGTCCTGAGACTGGTTTGATGCAGCTCTCCATGCTACTCTATCCTGTGCAAGCTTCTTCATCTCCCAGTACTTACTGCAACTCTACGTCCTTCTGAATCCGCTTAGTGTATTCATCTCTTGGCCTCCCTCTACGATTTTTACCCTCCACGCTGCCCTCCAATGCTAAATTTGTGATCCCTTGATGCCTCAGAACATGTCCGACCAACCGGTCCCTTCTTCTTGTCAAGTTGTGCTACAAACTCCTCTTCTCCCCAATTCTATTCAGTACCTCCTCATTAGTTATGTGATCTACCCATCTAATCTTCAGCATTCTTCTGTAGCACCACATTTCGAAAGCTTCTATTCTCTTCTTGTCCAAACTATTTATCGTCCACGTTTCACTCCCATACATGGCTACGCTCCATACAAATACTTTCAGAAACGACTTCCTCACACTTAAATCTATACTCGATGTTAACAAATTTCTCTTCTTCAGAAACGCTTTCCTTTCCATTGCCAGTCTACATTTTATGTCCTCTCTACTTCGACCATCATCAGTTATCTTGCTCCCCAAGTAGCAAAACTCCTTTACCACTTTGTCTCATTTCCTAATCTAATTCCCTCACCATCACCCGACTTAATTCGACTACATTCCATTATCCTCGTTTTGCTTTTGTTGATGTTCATCTTATATCCTCCTTTCAAGACACTGTCCATTCCGTTCAACTGCTCTTCCAATTCCTTTGCTGTCTCTGACAGAATTACAATGTCATCGGCGAACCTCAAAGTTTTTATTCCTTCTCCATGGATTTTAATACCTACTCCGAATTTTTCTTAACGAACTGTTCTTAACGAACTGTCAAAAATCGGTTATTTCAAGGCCAGCTGCGAACCAGATGCGCTGTAACGTGCATTCCACTGATCCCAAACTTTTGCAATTTGCGACTTCAATGGTGTCAAGCGAGAGCTCATTGCAGGACAGATAGGAGGTCTTTTCTGATGAAAGCCACTTCTGCCTCGGGCTCAGTGATGACCGTGTGTTGGTTAGAAGGAGGGCAGTTGAGGTCATGAAACCAACATGTCTGCGTGCTAGATGCACTGGACCTACATCTGGGCTCAGGGTCTGCACTGCGATTTCGTATGACAGCAAGAGCACTCTCTTGGATATCCCATGCACGCTAACTGCAGAATGTACGTGCATCTTGTGCTTCGAACTGTTGTGTTGCTATTCACGAGCAACATTAGAGGGGATGTTTTCCAACAGGATAACGGTCGTTCATACACCGCTGTTGTAATGCAATAAATCGGTTACTTCAAGGACAGCTCCGAGCCAGAGATCCCGTAGCGTGCATTCCTCTGTCCCAAAACTTTTTGGTGTTGCGATGTTTTCCCGTCACTGTAGTTTGCGTTTATATGGTGTGTCTGTATATGTGCGCAAAAATTTCTTTTAGCCTTGAAATTTGTGCACCCTCTTACTAACGGAATGCCCCTCTAGTAATGAAAAACGAACAATACTGTTGTCATTGATTGTGCTACTGTTTTCCTGTGCTCTGGTTGGAAAGATTACAGTCTGCAACAGATGACATGGCTTTAGATCTTCCAACATTCTTTTACTTAAGCAGTCACCTGTAAAATTAATATTGAGTCACCACATACAACTTATTTTTGTTACTCTTTATACAGTGAACGAGAACTTTCTCTAGACTGGACAAAAATGTCCTGACATGAGAATTAGGGGGCCTAAAGGAACTCTAATTAATTGCTTAGTTTCACTAAATTCAGCTGCTCCTGAACAACATCGAAAGACATATTCATTGCAGTGCTTTGATACGCCAATAGACTCATACGTACTTTCCCACTCCTCCACTTCTTGAAGAACTCCTTGAAAAATAGCCGGCTAATCTGTATCGTGGAAAAGGAAGCTTCTGAATCGTCACATTATTTAGGTGGTGCACTGAAATACCAATAATGTCTGAGTCAACATCTATTAAACAGTTCACTAACTTTATTTCTAATACCTCTTACATTTGATTAAATATGCTAATTCCTTCATTACTGAGATACTAGACATTTCTGACGGTGGATCTTTCATTAGGGAGACTTCCCTTAATCAGGGGTACGTATAACCTGACTTCAGTCTAAAGAAGATGCAGTTGTAAGAAGAACTACTACAAGAGTTTTCCCATGAGTGATCCCCCCGCTCTACACTGTCACACATAAGCTTTGCCGACCTCTCCTTCCTATACCTATCGAAGAGTGCAGGCCATGCCTTGTGAAATCCGATCTATTGACAGACTCAGCTGGCACCACTGTTTTTGAAATCACTCAGCGGATAAGAAATGAGAATCACTCACCTTCCTCACCCAGGTCAAAATCAATCTCGAACAGCATTTAATTGAACATGTAGAACGAAATGGACAAGACGTGCAAAAGTTAGTTTTTTTTTTTTTTTTTGCCAAGTCTGTGACAGAGAATTCATCAGGAGTGGGGTAAACAGTGGGTACAAAAAAGAATCGACACACAATTTCAATCTAGTCCTTAAAGATGATATAGAGGTTAAGAGGATAAACAGAAAGTAGCCCTGTGTTTCAAAAGAGTTGAGAATGCATACAAATTTTTCGGTCTAAACGTGCTACTGTTGTAAGGAACAACGTGTGGGGACGTTTTGCTGAGCTGGGTTGGCAATGGGGTGGACATGAAGCAGGCATAGAGGACAGGGGCTACTGACAGTGGGTACTAGCGCCGTGACCCAAAAGACAGCGCAGTTGAGCCCCTCTAACAGGTGCAAACTTCTTTTGGAGCGGTTGTGTTTTTCACTAGCAGCATTGTTGGGCCACCACCTATCCCAGGTTAGTGTTAAGTTTTTTTTCCACATTTCAGTTTTTGTAAAGTTCTTATAGCGATGCGAAACTGTACTGGTATTTTAATAATAATAATAATAATAATAATAATAATAATAGCAATAATAATACTAACAGTAGGACTGTGGATTCCAAAAGCGCTTTTGATTCTGTTGACAGAGAAAGAATAGATAAAATAATTCGAGGACTTGGTGTAAAGTTTAAACTGGCAGACCTAATCCGTGAAACATTCACTTACAGATAAGTCTGTAAAGTAAAATTTATTGGAGAAATCTCACAGCCTTTCGAAATAAAATCAGATGTACAGGCGTGCTCAAAAGTATCAGAACGACCCGAATTGCATTTCGCCTGATTCGAATTCAACCCACATACCGCAGCTGTCTAGCAGGTCCTCTAATCTCTCCGCGGTACAGTCGTTTGACTATTGAAACGACTCTGAAACGACTCTGTATCGCAATAACTCAATATGTAAAGTAATACCAAGGTTCTGAAAATATCAAGGAACATCTTATCACAGATAACATAGTCCTTAAGGCTTGTAAGCTCACATTTATTACAATAAATGACACATCTGAAATGTTAACACTCTCATTATTACGTCAGGTAGGTATTTCACGTAGTAAGTTCGTCGTATTCATGATTTCCTCTCCAAAGTAACATACCGCACTTACTATTGAATACAAAATGAATTTAATAATTTATTCACGAGCAGCTATTTGAGAATATGTATGAACTTCAATGAACTTCAAATGACACGACGAACCGTCTCGTTCTGCATATGGATTCAAACCCAAGTCACGCAGACTCAGCAGAGACTTCGTATCTGACGGAAACTAACAGTCATTCCTGACTAGGTATACAGAGGGTGATATACCTCGATTTCAGACAGTGTCAGTTAGCAAATATCAACTTTAAATTACATAACGTAAACATTTTTAACGGGCGCGAATTCCTACCCAGCATCTATTGTCCTTGTTAACGAACTACGAGAGATGTTAAATATTGCTTCTTCACAAGTAACTTACTTGAAATGCCGTGAGGTAAAGCTTTGTGTTGGACAGGGATTCGAACCCAGAACCTAATTGGATTGTCATCGAAGCACAATCAACCGTGACATATCCGATTTTCTCGGCAGTAGCTAGATGTTTTAACTGAAATGACGAAACGAAACATTCATTTTTTCTCTCCCAGATCTCCAATCTGGCACCTATCGCTGTCATATTCTAGAGAAAACGAACGTTAATAATGGGTTTGCTACACCAGCAGCGACATGTGAGCAAGTTTGAACTAGAAATAATATGACGAAGAGTTCTACATCTACATTTATACTCCGCAAGCCACCCAACGGTGTGTGGCGGAGGGCACTTTACGTGCCACTGTCATTACCTCCCTTTTCTGTTCCAGTCGCGTATGGTTCGCGGGAAGAACGACTGTCTGAAAGCCTCCGTGCGAGCTCAAATCTCTCTAATTTTACATTCGTGATCTCCTCGGGAGGTATAAGTAGGGGGAAGCAATATATTCGACACCTCATCCAGAAACGCACCCTCTCGAAACCTGGACAGCAAGCTACACCGTTATGCAGAGCGCCTCTCTTGCAGAGTCTGCCACTTGAGTTTGCTAAACATCTCCGTAACGCTATCACGGTTACCAAATAACCCTGTGACGAAACGCGCCGATCTTCTCTGGATCTTCTCTGTCTCCTCCGTCAACCCGATCTGGTACGGATCCCACACTGATGAGCAATACTCAAGTATAGGTCGAACTAGTGTTTTGTAAGCCACCTCCTTTGTTGATGGACTACATTTTCCAAGGACTCTCCCAATGAATCTCAACCTGGTACCCGCCTTACCAACAATTAATTTTATATGATCATTCCACTTCAGATCGTTTCGCATGCATACTCCCAGATATTTTACAGAAGTAACTGCTACCAGTGTTTGTTCCGCTATCATATAATAATACAATAAAGCAGCCTTCTTTCTATGTATTCGCAATACATTACATTTTTCTATGTTAAGGGACAGTTGCCACTCCCTGCACCAAGTGCCTATCCGCTGCAGATCTTCCTGCATTTCGCTACAATTTTATAATGCTGCAACTTCTCTGTATACTACAGCATCATCCGCGAAAAGCTGCATGGAACTTCCGACACTATCTACTAGGTCATTTATATATATTGTGAAAAGCAATGGTCCCATAACACTCCCCTGTGGCACGCCAGAGGTTACCTTAACGTCTGTAGACGTCTCTCCATTGATAACAACATGCTGTGTTCTGTTTGCTAAAAACTCTTCAATCCAGCCACACAGCTGGTCTGATATTCCGTAGTCTCTTACTTTGTTTATCAGGCGACAGTGCGGAACTGTATCGAGCGCCTTCCGGAAGTCAAGGAAAATAGCATCTACCTGGGAGCCTGTATCTAATATTTTCTGGGTCTCATGAACAAATAAAGCGAGTTGGGTCTCACACGATCGCTGTTTCCGGAATCCATGTTGATTCCTACAGATTAGATTCTGGGTTTCCAAAAACGACATGATACGCGAGCAAAAAACATGTTCTAATATTCTACACAGATCGACGTCAGAGATATAGGTCTATAGTTTTGCGCACCTGCTCGACGACCCTTGTTGAAGACTGGGACTACCTGTGCTCTTTTCCAATCATTTGGAACCTTACGTTCCTCTAGAGCCTTGGGTTACACGGCTGGTTCTAGGCGCTACAGTCTGGAACCGCGCGACCGCTACGGTCGCAGGTTGGAATGCTGCCTCGGGCATGGATGTGTGTGATGTCCTTGGGTTAGTTAGGTTTAAGTAGTTCTAAGTTCTAGGGGACTGATGACCTTAGATGTAAGTCCCATAGTGCTCAGACCCATTTGAACCATTTTTTTTTTTTTTTACTGATCACAAAGAGACGTCAGCTACCGAATTTTTCTCGACCAGCAGCTCGGAATAACATCCTTGAACTTACAGTGATCTCGCAAACAGTCCTGTGTCTCACTGGGACTCAAAAACGTCAGATATCGTTAGTGTTGACAACGAATGAAAATACATTAAAAATCAAAATGATTATCCACTAGCAGATAGGTATTCTCATGCTAGAGCTTGATAATCATAATGAAAGCTTTAGTGCTGGGCCAGGATTCGAACCCTTTCACTCGCAATTTTGGAAGATGTTGAGTAATCTGCAGTTTTGAACAAACAACAAATTTCAGTAGAGCTGTATTATCACGAAGGGATCAAATTCCGCGTTAAGGGCGGTCTAAGTTGCATCCCCAGTTCTGAACCAATGTTATCGACATACAGAAGCTCAAATAATAGACGGAATAAATGTCCTGTGACCCTACATAGCGTTTGTTTCGACACTAGAAATAAATAGCTAGTATAAGAAAGGTTACTTCTGATAGAGTTTCTACGTGTTTGGACTCCTGAGTTTATTGTGGTTCAACCTAACTTCTACTTCGTAGAGAAGTAATATCATGTTTAATGTGAATGTGATCCCACAATGCCATTATACCTTCTTCACTTGGCGTAACCAGAAGAGAACAGAATCTGTTTCTCCTTATCAAAAATAATCAGCAGAAATAGGAATCGAACCCAGACCATAAGTATATCTACCTATCATCAATCCAATAGACCACCAAATTCTCTTCTCTATCTCTACTCTTTCTATCATAACAATGTTGCGCCACACTGGATGAGAATTCTGACACACAGGCTCCCTGTAGTGGTTTGCAGCATGTTCAGTACATTCATTTACTTCCTTGACCAAATCGCCATGAACTAAATGCCTCGGCTACCCAGTGCATACATTCGACTCTATTTTGTAATCGTCGAAATAAAATCACGTAACTGACACATACACAGAACTGCCAACAGTGTAGGATGCAGAAATATAAATAGGAAGTGTTCCTTTCGACTTGAGTTACTCTATTGCGTTATCTGTTTGTTGAAAACGCTGTGCAGTGCAAAAGAAAAGCTGTAGCTGTGTGTCTCTCAAAAGTCTAGATCCGGCCATATGCATTATCTCACAGCACTGTGCAATGCGTAAGTTCTAGAGGAATTGTTGTTGACTTTGCAGGCGATGTAGAAATGTGTCAGTCAGCTAATAGCGCAACAGTAAGCGTCATGCACTGTTGGTAAGACGTTGCGAGTTCGGATACATTCAGTGCTACATTTTTTAAAACGCAATACTGCTGTCTGCTGAAGTTATCGATCTACCATTTGAACATAATTCCCTTCGCTTCTCAACTTAAAATAGACGCATGTGGGAAAAGGGCTAACTTCTACGACATTTTGTTCTTTTCAGGTTTAATAGATGGCCAGCCTGCAGATGCATCTCCAAACTTTTGTATTATGTATGGGGAGAGGTTCGTTCCGTTCATACTTACCACCCTGGCATGTGAGTCTTATGTGAAGAACAATACTGAAATTCGTATCGTTGACGGTCGATTCGAATTTCTTCAGAGACGATTGTATTGTGAAGCAGCTTGACAGTCAGAAAACCGAGATCTGTGACCATTAACACAACTTACTGAGTCGAGCTACCAAGAGGACTTAAAGTGTAAAGGTTTTTCTTCCGATTTCGTTACAGAATTTTTTCTGGAAATTCGTAGCTCCATAAAATAAATCAGAAAAAAGCTCGCCCACACTGGCCTCTACCATGGTTGGAACTGAGAATCCATCGAGCCGTTGCGACACGGGACACAGGCTGTACCGAGGGGCTACGGACACACTGCTGCCAACATGCCACTCTCATCATGGTATTGGTCGCTCTGCCTCATAACACATCGCGAGAGATAATAAAAGTAGTCACTTACGTGAAGAATAGCATTTCTTTAGCCAAAAAACTGAATTTTCAGTCTCAGTGTCTTAGTTTACATGAGGATTATATAGCACAAGTCATTCAAATGGAAAGGGAATATCAAGCGAATTTAGCGAGTCAATTCGGTACCATACGTGGAAGTGATTGCACTGTCACAGTGTTGCCAAATGTTTGTGACGCTGTTGCCAATTCTCAGCTGTGCCAGTAACATCTCTGTAGCGATATGTGAGGAAAATCCCATGCTCATGTTATAGCAGGATACGGAGAGGAGGCGTGTGGTTTGGTTAATATGCAGCGTTTTCTCCTACCAGTTGTGTCAAACATTCAGGTGTATAAACGATTACAGTTTCCCACAAAATATATACGAATGAAACACTTACCTTGTTACTTTGTGACAAAAGATTGTTTTAGTACAATAAAAAGTTTTTGGAAATCAACTTTGCCCGTCTGTCACAAAAAGTAAGATAACAAATAGTTTGCACCTCGAAATCGATTGCATCTATGTGCAGTCTTGTGATCATGCAGGTAGAGATTCATGAATTGCACGAGAATGTAGAAAAATATTGGTGCGAATGGAAGCTGTAAGAAACACAGTTAACTAATTATTCTGTGCCATGTAATAATCAATTCATTTGAAAATTCAGAAGATAAGAAACTAAAAATCATGCCCATTAAGACAGAAAGTAAAGTGCAGATCTGCGCGTTTTCATCTTCAGATCTATACAAATAATGTATACTAATCAGCGTATTCAATGGTTTCGTCATGTTTTCCTCTTGTTTAGTCTTCTAATGATGAACTGGATCCACACCCATGAGTCTGATTGTTTCTTTGTATACTTCCATCTACTATCTTTGTGTGTTATTGCTCGGTGTTCAAAAAGCAAAATATCATGCCTGCTCCCACGAGGTATTAGAACGAGGTCGCAAGAAGGCTATCGAATTATAATCAAAATACACCGAGACGCCAATTTGTCTGTCGTCATGGTGTTAAGACGACAGAAATAATTGGATATTATTGCCTGCATCACCGGCAACCCGTTGTCGTCTTCTCTTACTGAGATTTTCTTATTACCCTGAACATAAGACGCGGAGAGAAATGTGTATATTCTCCGTGACGAAACATCCCACATTCCATTCATCCTGATCCATTCGCAAGGTGCATCGGCAGCAGTGAGTGATAGGAAATCTATTGTGGGGTGACGAATAACAATGACAATCGTAGTAATAAAAAATCAGTAATCAAACATGTTTACTGCACTACAGACAATTGTTATGGATTAACAAAATAACCAAGAAAGACCGAGTGTTTAACTGTCGCACTGCATAGGCCTTCTTACCACTTTGTTACTGAATTCTGTTCTGCTTGTTTGCAGAGAGAAAAGAAAGAACCCTGTAGCTATACATATCGCTAGTACAACAAGATACTACCTATCAACTATCCTTGCTTTACATGACGGGACGAACATGGCGTCACCGAGCTAACATTTGAAATACATTTCTGTTATCTCTCTCTGTCTCTGTCTCTCACTCTCTTTATTTTTCTTTTTATTTTCTGAGGAAAGCATCGAGAAGCGCGAGTAATAAGTAAGTAGGCATGTAACCTGTTCACAGTTATTGTCATTGGGATACATAATGGAAAATACACATTTTAATTGTTTTATTGCGTAATTCCAATCATTGACAGCCCATTTGTGAGCTTGATGGCTGGGCTGTGAGCTGGGATGAAACCTGTTACAGAAGCAATCAAAACACAAATATTTCTTGCACCATCCGTAACACACAAACGAAAGAAAAGACGGCAATGGGATGCCGGTGATATAGGCAATAATACCCACCTACACTCCTGGAAATGGAAAAAAGAACACATTGACACCGGTGTGTCAGACCCACCATACTTGCTCCGGACACTGCGAGAGGGCTGTACAAGCAATGATCACACGCAGCACAGCGGACACACCAGGAACCGCGGTGTTGGCCGTCGAATGGCGCTAGCTGCGCAGCATTTGTGCACCGCCGCCGTCAGTGTCAGCCAGTTTGCCGTGGCATACGGAGCTCCATCGCAGTCTTTAACACTGGTAGCATGCCGCGACAGCGTGGACGTGAACCGTATGTGCAGTTGACGGACTTTGAGCGAGGGCGTATAGTGGGCATGCGGGAGGCCGGGTGGACGTACCGCCAAATTGCTCAACACGTGGGGCGTGAAGTCTCCACAGTACATCGATGTTGTCGCCAGTGGTCGGCGGAAGGTGCACGTGCCCGTCGACCTGGGACCGGACCGCAGCGACGCACGGATGCACGCCAAGACCGTAGGATCCTACGCAGTGCCGTAGGGGACCGCACCGCCACTTCCCAGCAAATTAGGGACACTGCTGCTCCTGGGGTATCGGCGAGGACCATTCGCAACCGTCTCCATGAAGCTGGGCTACGGTCCCGCACACCGTTAGGCCGTCTTCCGCTCACGCCCCAACATCGTGCAGCCCGCCTCCAGTGGTGTCGCGACAGGCGTGAATGGAGGGACGAATGGAGACGTGTCGTCTTCAGCGATGACAGTCGCTTCTGCCTTGGTGCCAATGATGGTCGTATGCGTGTTTGGCGCCGTGCAGGTGAGCGCCACAATCAGGACTGCATACGACCGAGGCACACAGGGCCAACACCCGGCATCATGCTGTGGGGAGCCATCTCCTACACTGGCCGTACACCACTGGTGATCGTCGAGGGGACACTGAATAGTGCACGGTACATCCAAACCGTCATCGAACCCATCGTTCTACCATTCCTAGACCGACAAGGGAACTTGCTGTTCCAACAGGACAATGCACGTCCGCATGTATCCCGTGCCACCCAACGTGCTCTAGAAGGTGTAAGTCAACTACCCTGGCCAGCAAGATCTCCGGATCTGTCCCCCATTGAGCATGTTTGGGACTGGATGAAGCGTCGTCTCACGCGGTCTGCACGTCCAGCACGAACGCTGGTCCAACTGAGGC
This sequence comes from Schistocerca nitens, assembly GCF_023898315.1. Lineage (NCBI taxonomy): Eukaryota > Metazoa > Arthropoda > Insecta > Orthoptera > Acrididae > Schistocerca > Schistocerca nitens. The sequence goes on from NC_064622.1 coordinate 469,587,113, forward strand.
GCCAGGTGGAAATGGCATGGCAAGCCGTTCCACAGGACTACATCCAGCATCTCTACGATCGTCTCCATGGGAGAATAGCAGCCTGCATTGCTGCGAAAGGTGGATATACACTGTACTAGTGCCGACATTGTGCATGCTCTGTTGCCTGTGTCTATGTGCCTGTGGTTCTGTCAGTGTGATCATGTGATGTATCTGACCCCAGGAATGTGTCAATAAAGTTTCCCCTTCCTGGGACAATGAATTCACGGTGTTCTTATTTCAATTTCCAGGAGTGTATTTCTGTCGACTTAACACCATGACGACAGACAAATTGGCGTCTCAATGTATTTTTATTATAATTCGTTAGCCCTCTTTGGACCTCGTTCTAATACCTCATGGGAGCAGGCATAATATATTGCTTTTTGAACACCGAGCAATAACACACAAAGATAGTAGATGAAAGGATACAAAGAAACAATCAGACTCATGGGTGTGGATCTAGTTCATCATTAGAAGACTAAACAAGAGGGAAACATTATGAAATCAATGCATACGCTGATTTGTATACATTATTTGTATAGACCAGGAGAAGGAAAAGCCCAGATCTGCACAGTGCCGCCATCTGCACTTTAGTTCCTGTCCACACCCATGAGTCTGATTGTTTCCTTGTATCCTCCCATCTACTAAAATTAGTTTTGAGAGCAACGTCAGCTACAGCGTTCGAAGTACCTGTATAAAGAGCTTTTCCTATTTGAGATATCTGTGAACGTTGCTCCATAAGACGATTTAAGAAGAAACTAAATTCCTTCAGCTACGACAATGTTTAAAGAAATCGTCTTAACGGCACTAAATCGTGGTTTGTGAATCGTTTACTGGCCGTACTCTGCCGCATTTCGCTGGTTGGAAGGCAAAAACTTACTGACAAATTTCACACAAGGAGAAGTGGGACAAAATGTCTCCCACCGGAGGGTGATGTTGTTTTATTTAAATGATTACAAAATCAGCTAAAACGAACAGTGAGGCTGTCAGTATAAGCACATTACTGTTGTATGATGTTGCACTGCCCAAGGCCTGTAATGATAAAGGGCCCGTTTAGGTCAGGCATATTGTATACAGAAGTGGAAGAGGGAGCACCACTAAATTTTACAATCCGTATGCATTGCATACACACAGAAATTAATGTTACAGTGTACTACTGGAGCCCAATGAGTGAATTGCATATTTTCCGGTGAGAAAGAACACTGGCAGTCTTCGCTACATTAGCTTACTTAAACTGGTGTCACTCTGAGCTAGAATTTATAGTCAGCGACTAAGTGTAAGGTCAATGAGTCGGATGCGGGTTTTGCAACTGTGAAATACTTTCCTACATTATAGAAACAAATATTAAATTTGTACTAATAATGCGAAAATTTTGAACGTGGATAGCTTAGAATGAAAATCTTTCTGTTTATTGAAAAGGAAAACAATTGATTTTCTAAAACATTCTCTGCCATACACAACTTGAAACAGGTCACGTCGACCAAATCATGTGGAAGAACAGACGGCAACGTAGATCGGAAGGTAGTAAGATCCCTGGGCTTTTGGTTTGGCAGTATTCGACAGCCATTTCTAGGCGCAAGTAAATTAAGAAAGGCAGCGCGCTTTTGTTATCAAGTAACGTCTTCATCATTTACTTTAGTTTTAATATAATCTGCGAGTAATTGCTGATGTTTGATATTAACATGAAAAGGATTACGTAGACAAGGAAAGAACCTCTTCTTGGGCAACTACTTCTATAATGACCAAAAGGCATTAAAGATCTTCAAGCACATGTGTTCTAGCAACGGTATGAAGAAAATGATAGTAATAATCGAATTATCCGGTAACTTCACACTTCACAGTGGATTTTCTGGAACTAAGAAATTTGCTGAATTAGTGAAAATTTCAAAATGGCTTCACATCGAGGCTATGATGCTTAGAAGAGTCTTTACATCCTGCTTACATGAGAATAGCATAATCTCCACGTCAGAAGATTGCTCCTACTTAACCATTTAATAGACTCGCATTTTTTCCACTGTGACTAATTTTGTAAGCTAAGCACATCATCCGTTACAGCACACTCGTGGGGATGGGAAATGTGGCCATTATGTTCTGGTGGAACTGTCTAAACGTAAGGCCATACAACATAGAATCCAGACTGATACAGTGCACCGCCAATTCAGCTTCCTCTGAGTCAGAAAATACTGTCTTGAAATGCCCCGATCATGCCACGCCATAAGCTGCTTTGTCTCTTACGTAATGTGGTTCCATTACATGCAAGCCTTTTAGCTGCATTTTTAATAGAAGATACATTTTCTATTAACCTCAGAGCCTCTTGTAACATTTTTCAAAGTAACGGCGTGGAGGACATTTTTCTCAAAGGACTTGGAAGAGCAGCTGAACGGAATGGATAGGGTCCTGAAAGGCGGATATAATAGGAACATCAATAAAAGCAAAACGAGAATAATGGAATGTAGTCGAATTAAATCGGGGGATGCTGCAGGAATTAGATTAGGAAATGAGACGCTTAAAGTAGTAAATGAATTTTGCTATTTGGGGAGCAAAATAACTAATGGTTCAAATGGCTCTGAGCACTATGCGACTTAACTTCTGAGCTCATCAGTCCCCTAGAACTTAGAACTAATTAAACCTAACTAACCTAAGGACATCAGACACATCCATGCCCGAGGCAGGATTCGAACCTGAGACCATAGCGGTCGCTCGGCTCCAGACTGTAGCGCCTAGTACCGCACGGCCACTCCGGCCGGCAAAATAACTGATGATGGTCGAAGTAGAGAGGATATAAAATGTAGACTGGCAATGGCAAGGAAAGCATTTCTGAAGAAGAGAAATTTGTTAACATCGAGTATAGATTTAAGTGTGAGGAAGTCGTTTCTGAAAGTATTTGTATGGAGTGTAGCCATGTATGGAAGTGAAACGTGGACGATAAATAGTTTAGACAAGAAGAGAATAGAAGCTTTCGAAGTGTGGCGCTACAGAAGAATGCTGAAGATTATATGGGTAGATCACATAACTAATGAGGAGGTATTGAATAGAGTTGGAGAGAAGAGAAATTTGTGGCACAACTTGACTAGAAGAAGGGATCGGTTGGTAGGGCATATTCTGTGGCATCAAAGGATCACTAATTTAATATTGGAGGGCAGCGTGGAGGGTAAAAATCGTAGAGAGAGACCAAGAGATGAATACACTAGGCAGATTCAGTAGGATGTAGGTTGCAGTAGGTACTGCGGGATGTAGAAGCTTGCACATGATAGAGTAGCATGGAGAGCTGCATCAAACCAGTCCTTGGACTGAAGACCACAACAACAACAACAGTTTCTGTTACACGAAGCTGAACTAATCTTATTAATACTGAATTAGCCGGTGTTAAATAGTAACTGTAAGTCCATTAACTATGTTAAATAAACCTACGTGTTCAGTATTAAAACCCGAAAGAGAAATATGTTGTGACAAAGGTATGGATGGGGACATTAACCCCAACTAGTTAGTAAGATCTTTGTCCCCAACCTGCCCCTACCCCCCCCCCCCTTCCCCCACCCGGCGCTGATTTCTGAACTTCTAGTATCAGACGCCGTATATGCAAACTTGTTATACTAATAAACTTAAAGAGTGAGTTAAGTTATGTACTTACATACGAGGTATTGGTAAATGTTTGGGGTTTGTTATAGCAGACAGATATTCATCAATTACGTGGTAAATACTTAGATCGAATGTTCCAAAAACGTAACCCACCTCATACCTCGAAAGCTTCAAAGTGCAAACCACAAACACAACAGACCTAACATTTCTGTCAATTGAAGATGCAGGGCTGCCACATTACACTCATAAGTAGGATTTTTGCCCCCTGAGCACCTCGGTCGCTACCTATCCTAATGTCTAAATTGAACAAATGGTATACGTGGGGTTGGGTACATCTACGGGGAGAAGAGGAGGTGTTGTCGAATCACGCTACGGATGACAATGTAGAGGAGGTAGAGCGGTCGGGACTTAGGAGTTGGTGTCCAGGACTGACGTTAAGTGATAAAACAGGAAATGAGGTCAAATCCCGAGAATATAGTTGAGTGTACGGAATACAAGGGTAGGAAGGTAGCAGGTGCAGGCCAATCCAGTGGGAGGGGAGGCGCTTCACGTTAAGTTCTGTTGGTGGCCGGTCACGGGGCGCGGAGCCAGAGGCTATGCCTCGCAAGAAACATATCTGTTCTGCACGAGATCTGGATCACAGGAGAGGCAGAAGCAGCTGTGTTCTGCCCTGCAGAACCCTCCAGAGTCCACACACGTGACCTGCCTCCCACTCAGGCTATTGGCTAAAACCGATGGCGTGAATTCGCTAGCGACCTAAACGTAGGGCTCAAGGCGTCTCTCGTCAGCAGCTTCAACTGGACAGAACTGCCTCTGACCTGGAAGGCACGCAGCTTGTGCCACGCTGGCACAGCAGAAGTTACGCTGGAAGAAAACTTGTGAAGATTTGACTGAGGCCTTTCAACCAAATTTTTTAAACTAATTTCCTAAAACATTGCTCGAATGGTTGCCATCCTGTACAGTTGAGCGTTACAAGACAGACCTTGGTCCGCCCGATTCCTCAGGTTACGGAACGTGAACGTGCAAGTGCAATACAATAGCAGCTTTTCGAACACCTAATACCACAAGAAACTTTGAACATCACACATGGCGATAAAAGTTTACCACCCGGGGGAGACAGAACTCTGGTGTCGCAGAATCCTGTTCGGCTGTCGCCTATGGCCGCGAGGGCGCCAGGTATCAGTTCTGTGCTCGCGCGTCCTAGTGATGGTTATTATCGCTGACACAAACGGTTCTTCAGAACTAAAATACCGGTAACGGTTTTAACTGGTCGGTTTCCCCATTCCTACGTAGCGTGCGGCGGCAGAGAAGCGCGTGCCCCTCCGCAGGCCACAATTCCACGCAGCCTGCGTTTCTGCCTTAGCCGCTCGCACGGTGTTGGGCCTTGCACCGCTACTCTGCGGGCCTCCAACTGAATAATGTTTTCAGTTTTTGCTGTGTCTCGATTGTCACTGGCATTTTTTATCTTTTATTGATAACCGGATGCAAAACCGATTTATCAATATGCCACAACAGTGATACTAAAATTGTCAGTTTTCAAGATGAAACTTGTTTTGAAAAACGAGGTCTGTATGCATTTCTGCACTTATGAAAGACTGATATCCTTTTTGAATGATATTGACGAAAGATGTCAGTTTACAGATTAACACGTTATACAACTGGACAGAAAATACTGGTCAATGGATCAATTCATCGCTGAAATTTTAACTGCTGCCGTATAATTGTTCCTTGTAAATGTTATACTTTTCTTAATATCTAAACTGATGAACTGAATTTTTTGAAATTTTGACTTTGTCAATCAAAGTACAGGTGCAGTCAAATTACCAATAAAAAGTAATGGTGGACTAAAAACGGATTGTTCATTCGAAATAATTAAAGGAAAACAAGTGAAAAAACGGAAATGGGTACGCTAGGCGTGGAGATGTATAGCAACAGAAGAGAAATTTGTCACTCTGCACAGTAAACTGATAGACGATGGAGCAAAGTTTTACGGATATTTCAGAATATGACAAAATTCATTCACTTTACTATTGATCAAGTTGCAAGTACACCTGAAAAACCGAAACACACTCTGTAGGAAAACCATCACACCAAGAGAATGACCCACCGTTGCTTGACATTAGTTAGTATACACTATAATCAACACACACTTTGGTTGTTTATTGCAAATTATATGAAATGAGCATTCATCATAATTGGCTTCTGTAATATAGTATTGATAGCTTTCTTCTGTTTCGTGCAATATTGATTCATAACCCCTAATATCAGCCGTGAAATCTTTGTTCCTATTGCCTACCTTTTTTGAGATATTTGGCCACTGGAGATGCGTAAATACTATTTCATTTAGTTACCACATGCAGCGTAGCGCAGTTCACAAAAACATACGAGAAACCTACAAGATAATTACAGGTATACGAAGGACGAATTGATACCTACTCTGACAGAAGAAATGTGGATAAACATCGCTAGAGGTTTTTGTTAATTGTGGCATTTCTCCTAACCCTGCAGGAGCTTTGGATGGAAAACACGTTTCTATTCAGATTCCTCCAAACATCGGATCACTATTGTTTAATTACACATTCTCCTAACTCTGTTGCTTCTTGCAGACACTCAGTATTACTACATTGTTACTGATGTCAGGTATGTGGAAAAAAAACATATTACAGCTGTAGTGACACAGTCAAACAATGATCTTTAACCTACATTCATTGACGTAAAATCAGAAATAAACACATATGTATTTACCAGTTCTTTTTATTTCTGCTCCTTATTCCAGAGTGTATTCTTCAGCTATTTATATGTTTGGTATTGGAGCCATGATACAACACAGAATAGTTGCGAACAAATTCAACAAGTTATTTAACATTCGTGTTTGCTACGACAAAGTAATGCACGACAACACAGCAACCTGACCGTGTGAGTGAACTGGGGAAATATCGCTCGGAAGAGAGGCGGCGACCACGGTATGCAGTGCCACGGTCCCGCCACGAGGGAGTGTGCACACTACCTTTTAAATTCCTGGAACAATACCTTCCAACATTGGCCGGCCACGGTGCTGCCGCGTCACTGACGTTTGTGTGAAGCGGTCTCAGTGTTCGCACTGACACGACATTCGCAGCAGAGCGGTAAGAACGCTCTGAGCGGTCATTGGCTGTCGGAGAATGCGTGACGTCAGGTGTGTCAGGCTGAACTCGACCGCCGTCGCTCCCTAACTCAGCCTATAGCAACGAGCGGAGTGTGAGGCGAGCAGCGCGACGTACTGGCGGGCTCGAGTTAATTCTCTGCTCAAAATCAATCTACGCGAGACAGGGCTAAACTTCTCACTGCTGCAAAGGTTCTGTGCGTATCTGTTTACTGTTCGCAAGCATTACGAGACCGGACCACTCGACTGGGGTACAGAGGGTGGTCAAACACATGGTAATACCAGAAACACGGCACATTACCAGGCCTAACACTGTGTATGAGAACCGTTGGCACTTAAATTAGCTTCTACTCATCTCGTAATCGATAAATACAGGTCCTGTACGGTTTTCAGGAGAATATTATACCATTCATCCTGCAAAATAGTAAAATAGTCAGGCAACGTTGATGGAGGTGGACAGCGAACACGCTCCCTTATCTCAAAACAAAACTCACACTAGATGTTGAGCAACAGTTAATGATCAAGTTAAAAGATAATTTTTACAAATTCCACCTCTGACTTCAATACGCTTTCGAATTGTGTTGACATCATCACGCGTAGCTATTCTACGATCGTCCTGCAGTTCTCAATTTGTCGCCTGGTTTTTACTTCTTCCTCGTAGCTTTCACCTTTCAGAAGAAAAAAAATGGCTCTGATCACTATGGGACTCAACTGCTGTGGTCATCAGTCCCCTAGAACTTAGAACTACTTAAACCTAACTAACCTAAGGACATCACACACATCCATGCCCGAGGCAGGATTCGAACCTGCGACCGTAGCAGTCGCGCGGTTCCGGACTGCGCGCCTAGAACCGCTAGACCACCGCGGCCGGCCTTTCAGAAGATGCAACATCTCGTAGTGTGTAGTCCTTCCATCGTCTCAGATGATTGAGGAAGAATAGTCATTCATTCCATACAGTATGTGTCCGAGATTTATTGTTTTCAGAGATGTTTCTGTCAGAACTTGACCAAAACAAATACAGTTTGTTTGAAGCAGTGACTAAGTTGAAAGTCGTTTTTCGAACATTTTCTTCAAGAAACGTGACGATTACTGCCGATTCAATTGCCACAGATAATAAGATTACACTATGCATCACCTGACGACTAGAATGTGCACGGGTCCCGTCATGATGGAATGACGCACTTGCAGCCAAAAGAACCTTTTCCAAAAATGGTGTAAGGTCATTTTTAAGAAAATCAAGATGACGGGGCGATGTGAGATGATGTGGAACACAATAGGCTCAATGAACTAATTGTCTGTCAGCTCACACCACACTATCACAGAGAAGCTTCCTTGAAAATGCGTTCTCACTGAGCTACATTACTGGCCATTAAAATTGCTACACCACGAAGATGACGTGCTACAGACGTGAAATTTAGCCGATAGGAAGAAGATGCTGAGATATGCAAATGATTAGCTTTTCAGAGCATTCACATAAGGTTGGCGCCCGTGGCGACACCTACAACGTGCTAACATGAGGAAAGTTTACAACCGATTTCTCATACACAAACAGCAGTTGACCGGCGTTTCCTGGTGAAACGTTGTTGTGATGCCTCGTGTAAGGAGGATATATGCGTACCATCACGTTTCCGAGTTTGATAAAGGTCGGATTGTAGCCTTTCGCGATTGCGGTTTATCGTATCGCGAGATTGCTCCTCGCGTTGGTCGAGATCCAATGACTGTTAGCAGAGTATGGAATCGGTGGGTTCAGGAGGGTAATAAGGAACGCCGTGCTGGATCCCAACGGCCTCGTATCACTAGCAGTCGAGATGACAGGCATCTTATCCGCACGGGTGTAACGGATCGTGCAGCCACGTCTCTATCCCTGAGTCAACACATGGGGACGTTTGCAAGACAACAACTATCTGCACGCCCGCATCTCGTGGTCGTGCGGTAGCGTTCTCGCTTCCCACGCCCGGGTTCCCGGGTTCGATTCCCGGCGGGGTCTGGGATTTTCTCTGCCTCGTGATGGCTGGGTGTTGTGTGATGTCCTTAGGTTAGTTAGGTTTAAGTAGTTCTAAGTTCTAGGGGACTGATGACCATAGCTGTTAAGTCCCATAGTGCTCAGAGCCATTTGAACCATTTGAACTATCTGCACGAACAGTTCGACGACGTTTGCAGTAGCATGGACTATCAGCTCGGAGACCATGGCTACGGTTACCCTTGACGCTCCATCACAAACAGGAGCGCCTGCGATGATGTACTCAACGACGAACCTGGGTGCACGAATGGCAAAACGTCATTTTTTCGGATGAATCCAGGTTCTGTTTACAGCATCATGATGGTCGCATCCGTGTTTGGCGACATCACGGTGAACGCACATTGGAAGCGTGTATTCGTCATAGCCATACTGGCGTATCATGCGGCGTGATGGTATGGGGTGCCATTGGTTACTCGTCTCGGTCACCTCTTGTTCGCATTGACAGCCCTTTGAACAGTGGACGTTACATTACAGATGTGTTGCGACCCATGGCTCTACCGTTCATTCGATCCCTGCGAAACTGTACATTTCAGCAGGATAATGCACGACCGCATGTTGCAGGTCCTGAACGGGCCTTTCTGGATACGGAAAATGTTCGACTGCTGCCCTGGCCAGCACATTCTCCAGATCTCTGACCAACTGAATACGTCTGGTCAATGGTGGCCGAGCAACTGGCTCGTCGCAATACGCTAGTGACCACTCTTGATGAACTGTGGTATAGTGTTGAAGCTGCATGGGCAGCTGTACCTGTACACGCCATCGAAGCTCTGTTTGACTCAATGCCCAGGCGTATCAAGGCGGTTGTTACGGCCAGAGATGGTTGTTCTGGGTACTGATTTCTCAGGATCTATGCACCCAAATTGCGTGAAAATATAATCACATGTCAGTTCTAGTATAATATAGTTGTCCAATGAATACCCGTATATCATCTGAATTTCTTCTTGGTGTAGCAATTTTAATGGCCAGTAGTGTATTTGAGATTTATTCGAAAATACAACGTGGGGAGTATTACTGACAAAGTCATGGATGGAAGTAGCTTCATCGGTCGTCAGTATGGATGATCAAAACTCATACGAAAATACCATTTTGGCATATGTACGACATGCTTGGAACATGAAACAAATCACTATAACAGCAAAAAAGAAATTCAGTTTTGTGAACTGAAGTACAATTTGAAATTCAAAATAAAAATGCCATTCAATAAATAAACCCACACAGCACATGCAGTGACAACATGCGAAACGAAAACTTCTCTGTGCAGTCATCTGTGTCTGCAATCAACAACAACTGGACACGCATTAGATGGAAAGTTTTGTTCGAATATTTGTCTCTACTGCACCCAACCTGGTGAAACATTTACTATTCCTGACTGGACAGTCCACGGGTGTACTGCCGGCTCAAGGTGTCCAACGGACGGTCTGACATGTCGCCATCGTCTGGTGCGCTGGCAAACTGAGGGCGAGCGGCCCACTTGCAGCCCCTGCCACCACAAGATTATAGCCGCAGTCTCGACTGATGAGATCGTTCCGGTTGTGAATTTTTATGCCCACTCTACCGACGCCGTCCCAACATCTGGAAGTCTGTGCCAAGATCCTGGTACGTTCGTACTTTATCGCGTGACTCTCGGATAAGTAGTGCTCTGCGATCGCTGACTTGTTCGGACACGACAGTCGAGTGTGCCTTTGGTGTTCTCAACAACGATCTCCGACAGCGTGCACTGTCTGTTCAATATACGTCTTCCTACGCGGAATCTGGTATACTCCAGTCTTCCGCATACCGGGATCATCTTTGACGTGTCCCAGTAAGGCTCGTGTTTTATTGGGCTGGCAAAATACAGTTTTTATTCGGTGCTTCTATAGTATGTGTCCGATTTTTACCGATAATTCACCACTGTACGGTGCAAAGGCAGTGGGTGCCTCTTCCTCTGTAGCTTCTTCCGTATTCATATGTTGTCATTTTGGGTACCCGTATTTTCGAGCTTTTCCAGCTCCCAGGGGAGACTCTCTGCGTCTAAAAAATGGTTCAAATGGCTCTGAGCACTATGGGACTTAGCTTCTGAGGTCATCAGTCCCCTACAACTTAGAACTACTTAAACCTAACTAACGTAAGGATATCAGACACATCCATGCCCGAGGCAGGATTCGAACCTGTGACCGTAGCGGTTGCGCGGTTCAAGACTGTAGCGCCTAGAACCGCTCGGCCACCCCGGCCGGCTCTGTGTACTTGTGTTTATAGCACTCCATTCCTCTGCGACTGGTAGTGGAAGATCTGTGCATGCAAACACAGGCCAGGATGCGTTTTCTTCCATACACACCGTGGGCCAGGGTGCCATCACCTCCTCTCTTGAGCATGATGTCCAGGAATGGTAATCTTTCTTCTGCTTGGGTTCCCACAGTGAATTTGATGTTGGGATGTACTGAGTTCAAATTTGTAGGGAAGCCCAGGACTGCGTCCCTTCCATGGGGCAGATGACGGGCGTGTCATTCAGTAACAGAAAAAAAACACGTGGGTTTCCATTTGGATGACGCCAGGGCTTCCTACTCGAAGAATTCGACATACAAATTCGCGGCTACAGGCGAGAGTGGGGTGCACATTGCGACTCCTTCGTTTTGTTCAAGGTATTCTCCACTGCACAAAAAACACGTGGAAGGCAGGTCGTGCATGAAAAGGTCGGTGGTCTTCTCGTCTAATTTCTGACCAATAAGCTCTAGCGACGTATAAGTCGGCTGCGTGCCCTTAGCAGCTTAGTTCGTCAACGCTCCTGACGATGGCGACATGTCTGATCACCTAAATATTGTGCCCGTTGGACATTAGGAACCGGTAGGCCCGTGGACTGTTAGATCAACAAATACGCCAGGAGAAACTGAAGAACCACATTCACTGTCCGTGTTGCAACACCGTGTTCTCCACGAGAATCTATGTGACTTTTCGTTTCCGCCTGAAAAACTTCGTACTCACATTATTTCTTCCCTACACGCAGTTTGTGCTGACTCTGTAGCTTTCAAACTGATCCAATATTTTGTTCTTAGCGGGTCAAATCGTTAGCGAGCAGAGTGCCGAATTCATATTCCCACTCGCGATGTTCGCTCCCCCGCGTGCAGTTCGTGCCCAGCTTGGGCAGAGCCGGCGGCGGTTTTCGTAAGTCTCCAGTTAATGCCTCCCTGACATGTTTCTTTAGTGCTGTGGATACTAGCGCCATGCACGAGTTATAGATAGCGTGAGTGAACTATGTGGGAACCGTACGTCTCCGACATCAATTACTCCGGTCTACCTACGTTCCTTATAAAATGTGGTCTGAGCTGTCAACTACATTTCATACCATGTGTTTCAAGACTACACTGGTTTTGCGGATTGATTCGAAACTCTACAGGCACTATAAGTTTACACCCTGACACCAATCCCTTTAATGTGTAAGTCTATCACTTGTCTATCTGACCCATGCGTCTGCGAAATTGATCCACTCTTTGACAGTGGTTCTTCTTGTTAGCCTGTATTGGAGGTTATCTCTTTATCAAAATCTAAATAAAACTCCACTGGGTGGCGATTGGTAGTTAAAAATTAAAGTTTTTTCTGATTAATCTGTTTATCCTGTCTCAAAACATGGATAGCACAAGTTGAAATTATCTGACGCCGAATAGACGTTGACGAATTTATTCTACACAGGAGTTGGGCTATGAACGTGCAGCTGTGATCGTGTGCCTAGACTGTGATTCTGTTTGCCCTAAGAAGCCAGAGCAGCAATACTACGCCCCTTTTCCAATGTGAAGCGCTGTCTCGGGTTACGGTCGTGGTGCAAGCGTCTGCAGCATAACGAAGCGGCGCCTGTAATTCGTTATCACGGGCACGAAATATGCAAAGTAGTGGGCTGACGGTCTGTTGCATTTATCGCAATTACTCTCTGATGGAGACCTGAAATCTCTGAAGATTTCAGCGTGAGACTCCCATTCCCTTGTCAAATAATGGTCCAATGTGACTCACTTATAAGGCAGTGTGCACAGGGATATCAAACGTCAAGGCGGCGTTGACGATACACACGACGACGAGGCATAGTGCTTCAATGCTGTTGCAGATAGAGCTCACAGCGGAATGGTTCCGCTGGCGTGCACTGCCCGCTTATATAGAGGACGAGTGACCTTCATTATGTAAGTGGCTGATAACGGACCACTAGATCGCCCTTGGCCTAAAGAATTGTCCGTGATGACTGAGGTCCAAACTGTTGGTACTGCTAAGACTTCACCACAGGCTCCCCAACCAATACCAATGTCTGAACAAAGTCACCTTCGGGACGAGTATCTCAAGAGCAACCGACTCATAACAAGAATCAATACAAGCGTCTCCTCTCCAGACTGAAATCTGAATCAGAAGGCCAAGTTTTCCTGCTCTTCTCTTTCCTTCAAACTTCAGTAAACTCCACAAAATTACTCACGCAACCACCCCACAAAATCTTCATGCCAATCGCAAGACTTCACAATCTCCATGTTTCCCCTCTCACTCGTCTGCTCTAACCTCCAGCCATTCCTAATCAAATTTATTAATATTCCTTTATTTTCTCGAGAAGCAGCCAACCCCTGACTTGTAATTTACCAAGCATGGAGGAGAAAACGTTACGCTCCTGACATGTTTTTTCTATGGCCTCTTCAGACAGCGTCTTTTGAGTTTCCGTTTATGTCTAAAGTTAAAAACATATTTATCACAGAGATCATTATCTGGACAAGGCGAACGTTACAGCATGTCCGACCAGGGTCCTCGGTTGAATTAAGAGTAGTGATTTTGTGTCCCAACAAAGACCATTTCAGAGTCGCCATAAATGTTGCGTTCCATCTTAAAATTTTTGCAAAAACCTGAGGCTTCCCAAAAAATTTGGCAGGGAGTGGAATGACACCACCTGATGGCTCCCTCAATAGCATCCGGTTCAAGGTGAACATGGAAACTCGCGAATTTTTTGGCCGCCATCCCTTTACACAATGGGCATTTGCGAAACTGTCGAAATGCCTTGGCCATGCGACCTACTTCTCTCTTGCATCCCTGTCCCTGCTGTAGCCATAGGCGCCTGACAGGTAGATCTATGTAGGCACCTTCTTTGCCTCTTGGGCCGAAAGCGTCGTCTGCACACCGGTGCTAGAAATTACTGGGACCAGCATTCTGTCCCAGGTAACTGTTTTGAGATGTTCCTCTCCCTAGTATCTACATGTGGCTTCCAAGCCCCAAATGTCCACTGCAAGATTTAGTTTTAAATAACGTTATTGCCTGCTTGTTCTCAATTCCAAAAAATACTATTCTAAGGGCAGCCAGCATACATTAACAACGTAGATGCTCTCATCAGTAGAAAGTGGGTAGGTTGCATGCACTAGGGGATTATTTAATGATCAAACCCACCCCTACCCGTAAATATAAATATAAAAATTACTTCAATAAAAATTTACTCACATAATGAACTCCAGGTCGTGAAATTCGTTATTACTTTTAGTTGTCTTCATTCATTTATATTTTAGCTTAATGTTGCCATGTTTAAAAAATTGTAACTCCCAGGTAGTTATTATTTTATTAAATCTTTCTGGCAAAATAATTTTAAATTTAGTATCAAGCACGATACAAATCTTCTCTCCATGTATAGTTTTTAAATATTCACAGCCTGTAAAGTAAAAGAATTTATTTACTTCTAGCTCACTAAGATCTTTAAGCAAATTACAATTTCTCGCATTATCAAGCTTTTCCAGTAGATTATCCATTTATATAAAATAATAAATGATAATGTTAAACGTTTTCACTCAAAATTCTTTGCTGAACATCATATATTATTCTTACCATATATGACTATGCAGCAATTGTATCTTTCAGAATTTTGTTATTAAAAGTGGTAACTAATTTCATTGCAGTTTTCTACGTGGCTAACACATTCACTCTCCTAGACATAGTTATGACACAGATAGGATAATTTTCAATAAAACTGAACAGATTTACATTGACATCACCATTCAATTGAGTGACTCTCTTAAAATCAAGGATAGCATCATATGCTTTCAAATAATTATTTGGTGGATCAAGATTCCATAATTCATGAGAAAAAACTTCATTTCTTCCATCTTTCACATACATATTTTGTAATTTAACATGATTGAATACAGAAGAATCAATTGGTTGATTATTTTTTTATTAGTTTGGAAATCAAAGAAAATAAACTAAGGCATATCAAATTCTGTACAGTTGTAATAATTAGTAATATCTAGTTGAAAATTTCTTTTTTCTTCGAATCTGGCTATTTCAACTGTTTATGGTTCAAAGAAAGAAATTCGAATTTTTCGATTTTTTAGTCTTTCTTCTAGTGAAGCTCTAGTGAATATTCTGGTTCATATTTTATGACTGCAACACGAATTTGCATAGATTCTACTACAGTTTTCCTCCTTTTGGAAGTGTATCTTTCATTTCAATTCCAGCATCGTTTTTATCAGCCCATCCACGAATTGCACCTCCAGCACTTGAGCTCCAAGTAAAAATTGCTGTTAGATCTCCTTCCCACATCACTTCTTTATAATCTCTGAAAAATTCACCAAACAAATCTAATGGAAAAGTACTTCGTTTTTCTTACTTTTTATCTTACCTTTATTAGGATATGACCTTCCATGGTTAACTCACTAATTAGAGTCAAAGTCAATCACATAACGACAGATGAAGACATGAATGGACATTCCATTCTAGACAAAATATTGCTTCCTTTCTTTACAGTGATGATGTCGAACAACTTTGCCACATAGTTATTAATTAACTTTTTATTAGATTTTCCATCATATAATGGAAAACCTGTACCATCAGCTCCTATAACACTAATGCTTATGTACAACTGAGCATGATTAAGATGAACGCAATCATCTCCAATATTTACATTAATCTCTGTGTTCTTGTTGGGGAGATTTAATTATTTTTAGTCTTCTCGTTCACTGGGAATGAGTAAAACTGATAAAACTCGATTTTGTTCATGATTTAATAAGGATAAAATTAATTAGGACTTTTCTAAAATAACTGTTTCATAAGCACCATTAAACTCAATAAAATTATCATTCTCATCAGTTACAGTAACTTCTATATCTTGAATGGGTTCAAAAATTGGAATATATACAGAATGAAGCGCCTCATGACTTATTGGACTACAAAATTCTGCATTAGTCTTGAATGAATAAGTAATATTAGTTTGTCTAAGAAAATCATCACCATGCTTCACAAACATTCCATCACCTATATTAAAATTTATATTAATTAAATTGAATGGAATAATTTTAGGAATAGCTTTTTTCGTTTGCATCAATAATTTGATTATTAATTCCTAGCACACTCGCAATATTATCTTCTTTCATTCCATATACAATTTTACATCACTTATGCTGTCTAGGTGGATGAATAGCGAACTAACAGTATGTGTTGGTCAGTCTTCATGATTGCAGGTGTTCTCCATGGAAATGTGAGAAGATTCAAAATGGGCGTGTGTTTGCACTGGACTATCATTCCCTCTTATTAAAATGTCCAGTTGATTGCTTTTAAATACATCCCGTCTTTATGTGATTGATAGGACATCGATTGTGATGAGTGTCACGTGCATCTAAATGGTGAAAGACAAGTGGAAGACACGTTTGCTGGTTCTCTAGACATGACAAACACTTTAGTTGACCTTGCAAATTAGAAGGATGATTTGGAATCTATTATATCACTGACATGGGCATTTGCAATTGGAACTACCAGTCTCCTCTAATTTTTTTTATAGTTTTCACGTAAAGATCTTCGTAGATGAAATAAGTTTCTAGTCATTCAGTGGTTTACAGCACCTCGCTGCACTTCGCTAAAGTTTCAGGTTTCTAGAGAAATAATTTCCAATCATTATCTTTGGAATTATACTGTGCAAGCGATACTTCTATGCAAGCGATATTGCTATGATATTGTAGCAAACCATGTGAAAATACATGTGTTGTTGTAATCCCAGTGTATGGAGATGGATGTGGAAAGCAAGGCAGAAAACAAGGAAGCAAGCAGGTCAGGGCCAGAAGGGGAAACAACCCAGCTTTTGTACAACAGTTCGGTTTCATGCTGAAATTTCAAGCTTTCCTCCACAGTAGCAGAGCAGTGTAATTGAGGCAGCGTCTTTCGCGGTAGTCGCCGTACTTCATGATCTGTAGATCACTTTTGCAGGGTTTAACTCTATGTCGGCTGCATCTTTTTTTTCGATCTGTACAAAATAGTTTTGCCGTTGAAAGTCTCGTAATTGGTCCGTCTGCAGAAAAAGTATGACGGACAGTGTTCCCAAATCGACAGCACCAGCAGTTTGGAGGGTTTCACACCGAAAAATTCAGGCTTTCCTAGACAACAGCACAGCAGTGAAATTGAGGAACTGTTTTTGACGATAATTTCCGTATTTTATGAACTGTAGAGCACTTTTCCAGGGTTTAACTGTCAGTGCACTATGATTGCTGTACTTTTTTTTTCTTTTCCTTCTTTTTGATAACGCTACGGTCGCAGGTTCGAATCCTGCCTCGGGCATGGATGTGTGTGATGTCCTTAGGTTAGTTAGGTTTAACTAGTTCTAAGTTCTAGGGGACTAATGACCTCAGCAGTTGAGTCCCATACTGCTCAGAGCCATTTGAACCATTTTTTTTCTTTTTGATAAGTGCAAAATAGTTTTTCCACTGAAAATCTCGTTTGTAGAAAACGGCGGACAGTGCTTCCACACTGGCAGTGGCAGCAGTTTTGCGAGTAAATTCAGTAAGAACCAATCACAATGCTCCACTCTCAAGACATCCTTTGTGCAGGGCGTAGGAGCTTCTACAGGCTGGTTCAAAAAAGAGGGGTGCAGGGTATCTACAGAAAGTTCTGTGACGTGTAAGAGTAACGTGATGTCTTCTTTGTTGGTGTGTTCAGAGACACGTCCAAGCACACCACCCACATCTGGCGGGATGCTGCCTCTCAGCCACCTTTGTGCCTTTAGAGCACCTCCAGACCAGCAGCTGCAGGACATCAAAAATTCACCGAAAACTCCAGCCATTTTTTCTCATCTGTAGGACAGTGCTTCGAATTCTGTTTGCGTAATTGTTCTGATTTTCCCGTCTGTACTCAGAAAGTGCTTCGAGAAGTGAGAAAATAGCGTCTCTGACGCCACCAGCAGCAAATATAAAACTAAGCCCACTCACCGTTTCAGAAAAGTGATGAACACCACAGCAGCTGGAGGACTCAGAAGGTTTTCTCTCTCTGTCTGGCAGTGCCTTCAGACAAGCAGTTAAAACTTGAAAAGTGGTGAGTGTCCTGTTTAGAGTTACAGAAATATTTATTGACTCTTCCAGATATCATCGTTTTGGCGTCTTAAATCAGATATTGCAGCTGATATCGATTTCGGGGTCTGTTTTCCAGAAAACGGTGTGAAATGTCTCATGGAGGTTTCTCAAGTGTGGAGCGATCTTTTTAGAGTCCATGTTCGAGTATGGCAGTATACATCGCAAAATTGATGCAAACTACTGTGCATCGATCTTTTTAAAAGTGCATTTAGAGACGTATTCAATTGGATTTAGTAACTCGTGAAGTATGGTTGAAGACGAGGGTAATTGCCACAAAAGCGCCAATGGCTTCACAACTTGTCACGATCTTTTTCTTTTGAGTCCGTTCTCAAGCATGGCGGTGGTGGTATTTCCCGGAATAAAACGTGTAATTGTTTAAATATTTTCGCCTCATCTGCAAAGCTCTCTCTCTCTCTCTCTCTCTCTCTTTGTGCAGTGGTCCATTTAGTTCCCGTGATATCTTCATATCTTCAACTTATGTATGTAACAACATTATGCAACACCTACTGTAATAACTACTGAAGCAGTTCGTGTTCAACGAGAAAAGGTACCCGTGTGCCGGGACGGGAGGGAGGAAGGCCGTGGATTATGACGCGACCCTGCCGTAAGGCGGCAAGGAGACACTTGGTGCAGGTAGTCCAGCGCGTGACCTTTCTTCCAGTTGTGTGCGGCGACTCTGGGGTGAACGTCATGCCTCTTGCACTTCGGAAGACTGACTGACAGACTTTTATAGAATGATCTACGGTTACAGCATATGCATATATCAGTATCAGTTGCGAAGTGTAACTTAGCCCACCTTCATGAAGCATATTCGTCTTCACCAAATGTCACTGCTATCGACACTGTCATGATATGTTAATGTACTCCTCCTTCTCCAGAACGCACATCTCGTCCATTGGACACAGTGAAGAACAACATCTGTCCTCCCAGTCCAGCAGCTAGACATAGAGTGAGGCCTTCTCCTGCTATTTTTTCGCCAGACCTCCTTCTTGGATTATGGGAGGATTATGGGGGAGGAGGGGGAGGACGATAGTGCTCTCTGGTGGTGGTGCTGTGAACTAGGACACCGGACCTCATGGTGAACACACTGGATGGATCTACTGCCCATGACAAAATTTTTAAATAAATAACGCATACCTACGTCCATTCTATCTGGCAGCCCAGCACAGACTGCGTCCTTTTCCCACCAATTTCTAGATGTGGGAGGGGAGCTGTGGTGGGAGGGGGGGATGATAGGGGAGCTGTTTAGAATAGTGGAGGTAGTCCAACTGAGCTATTTTCTCGCCAAAATGTGAACTTCCGGCCAAGACGTCACTTCGTCGTGGCCACATCTATGACCGCCATCTTGGACCCGCCATTTTGGATAAACTGGCAACAATACAATGTGAGGCGACGCTGTCGTTCTCCTACTACTGTTGTGACTCAACAAATGTTGGTGCATGAGGACACTCTCATTCGAGATATTCTACATCTACACTCCTGGAAATGAAAAAAGAACACATTGACACCGGTGTGTCAGACCCACCACACTTGCTCCGGACACTGCGAGAGGGCTGTACAAGCAATGATCACACGCACGGCACAGCGGACACACCAGGACCCGCGGTGTTGGCCGTCGAATGGCGCTAGCTGCGCAGCATTTGTGCACCACCGCCGTCAGTGTCAGCCAGTTTGCCGTGGCATACGGAGCTCCATCGCAGTCTTTAACACTGGTAGCATGCCGCGACAGCGTGGACGTGATCCGTATGTGCAGTTGACGGACTTGGAGCGAGGGCGTATAGTGGGCATGCGGGAGGCCGGGTGGACGTACCGCCGAATTGCTCAACACGTGGGGCGTGAGGTCTCCACAGTACATCGATGTTGTCGCCAGTGGTCGGCGGAAGGTGCACGTGCCCGTCGACCTGGGACCGGACCGCAGCGACGCACGAATGCACGCCAAGACCGTAGGATCCTACGCAGTGCCGTAGGGGACCGCACCGCCACTTCCCAGCAAATTAGGCACACTGTTGCTCCTGGGGTATCGGCGAGGACCATTCGCAACCGTCTCCATGAAGCTGGGCTACGGTCCCGCACACCGTTAGGCCGTCTTCCGCTCACGCCCCAACATCGTGCAGCCCGCCTCCAGTGGTGTCGCGACAGGCGTGAATGGAGGGACGAATGGAGACGTGTCGTCTTCAGCGATGAGAGTCGCTTCTGCCTTGGTACCAATGATGGTCGTATGCGTGTTTGGCGCCGTGCAGGTGAGCGCCACAATCAGGATTGCATACGACCGAGGCACACAGGGCCAACACCCGGCATCATGGTGTGGGGATCGATCTCCTACACTGGCCGTACACCACTGGTGATCGTCGAGGGGACACTGAATAGTGCACGGTACATCCAAACCGTCATCGAACCCATCGTTCTACCATTCCTAGACCGGCAAGGGAACTTGCTGTTCCAACAGGACAATGCACGTCCGCATGTATCCCGTGCCACCCAACGTGCTCTAGAAGGTGTAAGTCAACTACCCTGGCCAGCAAGATCTCCGGATCTGTCCCCCATTGAGCATGTTTGGGACTGGATGAAGCGTCGTCTCACGCGGTCTGCACGTCCAGCACGAACGCTGGTCCAACTGAGGCGCCAGGTGGAAATGGCATGGCAAGCCGTTCCACAGGACTACATCCAGCATCTCTACGATCGTCTCCATGGGAGAATAGCAGCCTGCATTGCTGCGAAAGGTGGATATACACTGTACTAGTGCCGACATTGTGCATGCTCTGTTGCCTGTGTCTATGTGCCTGTGGTTCTGTCAGTGTGATCATGTGATGTATCTGACCCCAGGAATGTGTCAATAAAGTTTCCCCTTCCTGGGACAATGAATTCACGGTGTTCTTATTTCAATTTCCAGGAGTGTACATCTACATTTATACTCCGCACGCTACCAACGGTGTGTGGCTGAGGGCACTTTACGTGCCACTGTCAATACCTCCCTTTCCTGTTCCAGTCGCGTATGGTTCGCGGGAAGAACGACTGCCGGAAAGACTCCGTGCGCGCTCGAATCTCTCTGATTTTACATTCGTGATCTCCTCGGGAGGTATAAGTAGGGGGGAGCAATATATTCGACACCTCATCCAGAAACGCACCCTCTCGAAACATGGACAGCAAGCTACACCGCGATGCAAAGCGCCTCTCTTGCAGAGTCTGCCACTTGAGTTTGCTAAACATCTCCGTGACGCTATCACGCTTACCAAATAACACTGTGACGAAACGTGCCGCTCTTCTTTGGATCTTCTCTAGCTCCTCTGTCAACCCGATCTGGTACGGATCCCACACTGATGAGCAATACTCAAGTATAGGTCGAACGAGTGTTTTGTAAGCCACCTCCTTTGTTGATGGACTACATTTTCTAAGGACTCTCCCAATGAATCTCAACCTGGTACCCGCCTTACCAACAATTAATTTTATATGATCATTCAAATGGTTCAAATGGCTCTGATCACTATGGGACTTAACATCTAAGGTCATCAGTCCCTTAGAACTTAGAACTACTTAAACCTAACTAACCTAAGGACATCACACACATCCATGCGCGAGGCAGGATTCGAACCTGCGACCGTAGCGGTCGCGCGATTCCAGACTGAAGCGCCTAGAACCGCTCGGCCACACCGTCCGGCTATGATCATTCCACTTCAAATCGTTCCGCACGCATACTCACATATATTCTACAGAAGTAACTGCTACCGGTGTTTGTTCCGCTATCATATAATCATACAATAAAGGATCCTTCTTTCTATGTATTCGCAATACATTACATTTGTCTATGTTAAGGGTCAGTTGCCATTCCCTGCACCAAGCGCCTATCCGCTGCAGATCTTCCTGCATTTCGCTGCAATTTTCTAATGCTGCAACTTCTCTGTATACTAAAGCATCATCCGCGAAAAGCCGCATGCAACTTCCGACACTATGTACTAGGTCATTTACATATACTGTGAAAAGCAACGGTCCGACAACACTCCCCTGTGGCACACCAGAGGTTACTTTAACGTCTGTAGACGTCTCTCCATTGACAACAACATGCTGTGTTCTGTTTGCTAAAAAATCTTCAATCCAGCCACACAGCTGGTCTGATATTCCGTAGGCTCTTACTTTGTTCTTTTCCTCTCCAATTTTGCGCAGAACTCCTCATTCCTTACTTATCAGTCAACATTCGTCTGTAGCACCTTATCACAAATGTTTCAGTTCTCTTCTCTTCCGATTTTCGCACAGCCCATGTTTCACTACAATACAATGCTGTGAACCTAAGGTATATTCTCTGAAATTTCTTCCTTAGGTTAAGGCTTATGTTTGATACTAGTAGACTTCCAAGGAATGCCCTTTGTGACAGTGCTAGTCTGCGTCCGTCACTGATTATTTTGTTGCCAAAGTAGGTGAATTCCTTAACTTCATCTGCTTCATGACCATCAATCCTAATGTTACATTTCTCGCTGGCTTCATTTGTGCTATTTCTCATAACTTTCGTCTTTCTTCGGTTTACTCTGAGACCATATATTGTACTCAGTAGTCTGTTCATTCCATTCAGCAGATCATATAATTCTTCTTCGCTTTCACTGAGGATAGCAATGTGATCAGCGAATCGTATCATTAATATCCTTTCATATTGAATTTTAATTCCTCTCTTGAATCTTTCTTTCATTTCTATCATGGCTCTTTCGATGTATAGATTGAACAGTAGGGACGAAAGACTACATCCCTGTTTTACTCCATTTTTAATCCGATCACTTCGTTCTTGGTCTTCCACTCTCATTATTCATTCTTGGCTCTTTTACATGTTTCCTATTACCCGTCTGTCCCTATTACTTACCTTATCTTTCTCAGAATTTCGAACATCTTGCACCATTTGACATTGTCGAACGCTTTTTCCAGGCTGAGAAATAGCTCCCATTATCAACCGCAACGACAGAATTGCGTCTTGGTACCTTTCATAAAGCTAAACTGATCATCATCTAACACATCCTCAATTTTCTTTTCCGTTCTTCCGTATACTATTCCTGTCAGCAACTTGGATGCAGGGGCTATTAAGCTGATTCT
The DNA here is from genome assembly GCF_023898315.1 of Schistocerca nitens. Classification (NCBI taxonomy): domain Eukaryota; kingdom Metazoa; phylum Arthropoda; class Insecta; order Orthoptera; family Acrididae; genus Schistocerca; species Schistocerca nitens. The sequence continues at coordinate 469,610,253 of NC_064622.1, forward strand.
GCTATAATTCTTATACATGTCAGCCCTTCGGGTGTGGATGATATCTTTTCTAAAGTTAGACAGTATATCGTCATAGATTCTTCACACTAACGTGAATAGTCGTTTTATTCCCACTTCCCCAATGATTTTAGAAATTGTGATGGAATGTTATCCATCCCTTCTGCCTTATTTGATTTTAAGACCTCCAAAGCTCTTTTAAATTCCGATTCTACTAGATCCCCTGTCTCTTCTAAATCAACTCCTGCTTCTTCTTCTATCACCTCAGACAAATCTTCCCCCCTCACTCAGGATCTTTCCACCCACCCGCTCTCTCCTATGAATTTAAAAGTAGAATTCCGTTGCACTCTTAATGTTAGCGCCGTTGCTTTTAAAATCACAAAAAGTTGTTTTGACTTTCCAACATGCTGAATCAGTCCTTCAGACAACGCTAGTTGACAAATTTAAACTTTTTTTCTGCATCTGCTCTGTAAATGGGTGGATTTACCTAATTTTGGGGCGCTGAATACACTGGTAAAATCAGTTTTTCTCTATGACATGACATTTCCTAGATACACAGCAGAATAAAAAATGATAATAGCGAAAATTGACACAATTAAGTCAAACAAAAATACACATTCAGAACGTTTTAAATCAATACCAGAAATGGTTCAAATGGCTCTGAGCACTATGGGACTTAACATCTATGGTCATCAGTCCCCTAGAACTTAGAACTACTTAAACCTAACTAACCTAAGGACATCACACAACACCCAGTCATCACGGAAATCAATACCATTTTGTATTTATATATGGTCATGATACCAATGAAAGGTCCAAATTCGTTCAATTTTATCTTTAATCGTCTTTGGTTTCTGAAAAATGCGACGACGGAGCTCTTCTTTTGTTTGCCGTGTCATCACTCCCCCTAACAAGACCCCAGCAGTAGTCACCCATCATCGAAGGGTTCCAATGGCCTTGGTAACGGTGTTCTATGGTAAGAATGTCTTGGTGGAAGCGTTCACCATGCTCATCGGTTACGGCTCCCAAATTTTCCGGCAAGAAATAAAGGTGAGAATGTAAAAAGAGTATTTTAAGCGACGTTCTACTCCCCATGTTCTTATAGTTGTCCAACAGATCATTCACAATAGTAACATCGTTTTTGTCTTTTGTGTTACCTAAAAGGCCCTTCACAATTGCTTTAAAAGAAGACCAAGCAGCTAATTGAATATCTGTAAGTTTGGTATCAAAGGTTGGATCTTTCAGCAATTTTCTTATTTGTGGCCCAACAAACATACCCTCTTTCAGCTTTGCCTCACTTAGTTTGAGAAACTTTTCATTTAAGTGATTGAAGGCCTCACCTTCTTTATCCAGCAAGAAAGCTTCTACAAAGTTCTTGATAAGGCCCAACTTGATATGAAGAGGAGGCAAAATGATTTTATCGGGCTCAACCAGTGGGTATTGTTCACATTTATGTTTCCAGGAACATATGACTTCCTTAAAGGTCATTCATTGACTATAGAGCGGTTGTTGGTGTGACGGCTGTTCCAAAGGCACAAAAAGCAGCAGTATTACTTGAATCCAGCCTGTAAACCTGGAAGAAGTACAACAACTTTTAAATCACAGCAAAGCTGCCATATATGATACTTATTGCCTCTAGCAGAAAAGCCATGGTTTGATAAGTTTCTGTCATGTCTACTGCGTAAGCCAAAGGTACCTATGGAAATACACTACCATTATGCAGTAGTACTGCTTTGCAGCTGGTTTTACTGGAGTCAATAAATAGCCGCCATCCTGAGGATTCTGTTGTACACCTAGCTGTATCATCAAATCATTGACATCTCTACATACACGCGCTGAGCTCTGCAACTCTTGATCTGAAACAGGAAATTTTTGTCCCTGGAGCTAGAAGGTTCCGTTGTTGCAGTCTCGACCCCAAGAGTTCAGCTTGCTGTTTCGAAAGTTTTAGATCGCGAACCAGATCGTTGAATTCCTTTTGATTAAAGAGCTGAGGCGAAGTGTCATCATACTGAGGGCAGTACTTGTCTAGTATGTTCAATACTTTCTGATTCACTTGACATGGTGTCTGGTTCCGTGGCTGTCAAGTTACAGACAGGAACAGGCAACTCTTCATCAAGGGGCACAGGCAAATGCACTGAAGATACATTTGGATACTTCATTTTATGTCCAGTTTTGCTTGAATGTCCTGAAATATTTGTGAGACAGTCTGAATAATCGTCTTTAGGCTCACACCACACCGTCGGAACAGCGAATGGTATTTCAGGCATGTTATTCTTCCCGCGTCATAGCCTCACGGATGCTGCTTTACGACAGGATGTCATGTGATACAAACAACCATCATCTCTGAACTGGACCATTCTGGCAGATTAAAACTGTGTGCCAGATCAAGACTCAGGACCTATGCCTTCCATAGGCAAGTATACCAACTGAGCTACCCGAGCAAGGCCTGTGACCCGTCATCACAGATTTACTTCAACCAATACCTCAACTCCAACCTTCCTAACTTCACAGAAGTTCCCCTGAAATCATTTTTGTATGCAGTGTGCAATGCTGTAAAACATGTTCATATTCTAATGCATTTAATACTTTCTTATGTGCAGTAAGGAGACCACACTCTAACCATGAAAAACACTCCCATAGCGTAACACCATTTACTCTTACGTCACTTTTACGAGTAGAAATAGATATGATGGCGTTGAATCTTCACCAGACAGACGCAAGCCCTTTTATCAGAGTAGCCTAGTGTGTAGTGTGACTAATCAGTCCAAATTACTGCAATACATAGAAATTCACAGGCACACCACTCACACATGTTTAACTTGTACATAATTGTGAATCAATTTGGATTTTTCATGTTATTTTGTGATATTATTATTATTTTCCTTTCAACCACTCAGTTAAGGTTGTAGTATACGTAATGGAGGCAACACGAGGTGTAAAATTTTTATCTTGAACACTAACAGGACAATTAAAATACAGTTTATATGCGTTCTTAACCAAATCAGTGATTGGTTTTCTTTGATCTTTTCGAGTGAATTTCCTAGACACATAGCAAAAGCTGTCTGGGTGGTTTAGACAGCAACGAGATTTACTAGTTGCCATTTTTCTCAGTGTAAGTTTCAAACAAAAAAAGTTTACACTATTTTTCACAGGAAACACTCACTGAGGATCTCTTTCTCACCACTGGATTGCGATACCACCCATTTACTGACGATTCGTAGATCATCTAGCTCTCCTCTGCAAATCAAAAACAAAGAATTAAACATCGAAACAGAAGAACAGCAAAGAGCGAAATACTGAATACGACAAGTAAAAAACCTTTAAATGAATGGTACGAGCCAGAACATTTTGAAAGGTGTATTCGCATTCTACACACCATTATACATACTGGTTGATGTATCACATCCCAGAAACAAAATGGCTGTTGACTAGTGTAATCTTTTCTTTTCTATGTCTTCACAATTTTCATGCAGCCATTTCGTCTTAGTTTTCCATTCATCAGCGCTTTACTTTTCTGTATTGCTGAATTTCCCTGAACATTTTTGTACTTCCTTTTTTCACAGATTAATTGAAGTATTTCTTGTGTTACCCATGGTTTGTTCGCAGTTATCTCCTTCGCACCTATGTTTTTTTTTTTTTTCCAACTTCTGTAATTGTCCTTTTTAAGGGGCTCCGGAAAGGCTCAAAATCATGAGAAGTTTAATTTTTACTTTTTTGCGTTTTCTGAATCTGCAGACTATTACCTTTTAATTTATTCAATTCCGAAGACTACAACTATTTTTAAATTTTTTTTGAAATGTGTTCTACATGGGCGTGACCCACTGTGGCGCTGTTAAACTGCTGTCAAATGGTGTTATTATTAACGTCCGTGTTCATCAGGTACATTTTAGTGATGTGAGATAAAGTATGTGTTGTGGCTAACCTGTGATGGTTCAATATATATCGCTGGTGTGATTGTCGATTGTTTCATGTTTATTTACTCTGTCGTTATCTCGAAAATATTCGTAATTAATTCTGTTTCTTGAGTCTCTGTTTTGTTGAAGTATAATAATGAGTAAAAGTAAAGTTATTAGAAATCCTCTGAAGGCTTTTAAGAAAAGGAGAAATGTTGGAAAGCCAAAGGTATGTGTTATTACTGTAAACAATAAAGACGATGAAAATCCCCAACATAGCTTGTGTCCCAAAGAAGAAGCCAGTTGATGTAAATATAACAAAGGATTGCTAACTGGTGAAGTGTACACTCATAAGCATAGTCTGCCTCATGCAATAATGGAGGTGATAAAACCTATTTTCAGAGACTTAGCAGCACCTGAACTGTTGAAAAAGTGTATTCACGGAAAAACTCAAAACCCCAATGAAAGTGTAAATAGTGTTATATGGTCGAGAATCCCCAAGACTGTATTTGTTGAAATAGAAACACTTCACTTTGGTGTGTATGATGCTGTTGCGACTTTCAATGAAGGCAACATTGTAAGGTGCAAGGTATTTAGTAATATGGGAATGAAGATAGGTTCTAACATGGTACGAGCGATGCTTGCTTTAGACAAGGAACGGCTTCGGGCTGCAGACAGGGCTGTAAAGAGTCTAGAAATACAAGCAAGAGTAAACAGGAGGAGGAACAAGAGGAAGCTGGAGGAGGAGTTTGCAGAGGATGAAGATAATCCATCCTATGGACCTGGAATGCACTAAAAAGTTAATCCAATCTTTGTCGCTCGATTCCCAAAACTTTTATTTTCTCATACTAATTACATGTTTTCTAAGGATCTTCCAAACATATTTGTTTCAAACTTTCAGTAAATGTTACACAGTACCTTCTGCATAATTTAACACAGCCTTTTTCCAAAAAACTGTATATTTTTGAATATATAAATAAAAAATTGCAAAAAAATGTTGTGAATTTTCATTACAATTGAAAAAAAATCATCTTTAATAACTGAACTAAAATTTTGTAAAATCCCTGTGTTAAGTTGTAGCCCATATTCCAATAAATAATCTGTAAAAATTTCAAATTCCTACATCAAATACTTTGTGAGGAAAGATGTAATTTATAAGCGTTATTTTAACATTGCAAGTATAGGGCGTTCCGGAGCCCCTTAAAGATTCCACTCCTCTTCAACTGGACTGCGTACTGAGCTATTACTTATTGTAGTATGTATAGTCTTAGAGAACTTTAGGATTATCTCGTCATTCCTTAGTACTTCAGTACCCAACTTCTTTGTGAACTGATTCTTCTAGACTAATCTCTTAAACTTCAGCTTAGCCTTCATCACTACTACATTGTGATCCGAGTCTATATCTGCTCCTGGGTACGCCTTACAATCCAGTATCTGATTTCGGAATCTCCGTCTGATCATCATGTAATCTAACGGAAATCTTCGCGTATCTCGCGGCCTTTCCCAAGTATACGTCCTTCTCTTGTGGCTCTTGAACTGAGTACTCTCTATTACTAGCTGAAGTTCATTGCAGAGCTCAATTAGTCTATCTTCTGAGTAATTTCTAGTACCAAGCCTGTACTATCCCATAACCGTTTCTTCTACTGCATCCCCTACAACCGTATTCCAGTGCCCCAGACTATTAGACTTTCATCTCCCTTTACGTACTGAACTACCCACTCAGCATGCATTCATGAACTATCGTTGTCGGTGCTGGTATGCTGGCGATTCTGATGAGAACAAGCCTACCACTGAGCTGTTCACAGTAACTAATAACGAATCTTAATCTTGTTATACCATTTTCTGATTACCCTATACTCATCTAACCAGATATCCTTGTCTCCTTCCGTTTCTGTTCACTAACCCCCACTATACCTAGATTGAGAATTTGCATTTCCCTTTTCAGATTTTGTAATTTCGCTCCCATGTTGAAACTTCTGACATTCCACGCCCCGACTCATAGAACGTTATCCTTTCGTTGGTTATTCAATCTTTTTCTCGTGGTCTCCTCCCCCTTGGCAGTCCCCTCCCTGAGATACGAATGGGTGACTGTTTCTGGATCTTTTGTCAATGGAGAGGTCATCATGAATGAAATTTTCATTCTGCAGCGGAGTGTCATCATGACACTTTTTTCAACCCCATGTCCTGTAGATAGACATTATGTGTCTTTAATGCAGTGGTTTCCGTTATCTTCTGAATCCATAATTGATTCTTCCGCCTTTATGGGCAGTTTCCCGACTCGAGGGTAAGAGAGTGCCCTGAACCTCTGTCCTATCCTCCGCCCTCTTTGACAAGGCCGTTGGCACAATGAAGGTGACTTCTTATGCCGGAAGTCTTCACCAATACTGATTATTATTCAAAACTTAAACTGTGGAGGGGTTCTAATTAACCAAACACGCTACCCCTAGATCACTGGTACATCCTTTACTCATGTCGATGGTTTTCTGGGAGTCTGAAGGTGTTTGATGTCTTCCCTCAAGGTGCAACGATCATCTCGAAAGTGTATTATGTTAGCTTCAGGAAATCGAAGAAACGACCTCAGCGTGTTCGTTGCCACAAAAATGAAAACGAATTTCTCCTTCTCCATGATAATGCATGGCCTCTCACAAGTTTGCGCAGCCGAGAGGGGCTCACAAAACTTCACTGGACTGTTCTTCCTTATCCATCCTTCAGCCCGGAACTCGCACCTGTATGGCGCAATGAAGGATGTACTCCACAGGAAGTAGGGCGCGAATGGTGATGATGTTGCTGACGCTGGAAGAAGTTGGCTCTGACGTCGACCAGTAGAGTGGTACCACGCGGCGTACAGACCCTCCCAACGAGGAGCCGCAAGGCCGCCGCACTGCACGGAGATTATGTTGAAAAATAGAGTTCTAAAACCCGGAGTTTTGTAGCCATAAGAGTGGGGGATAATACTGTGCATTGGAACCCTGAATAAAACAACCTACTTTCAGGGAAAAGAAAAAATGTGTTGCCTTACTTATCGAACACTCCTCGTATTTTCAAGCCAGTTTTATTTTGGCCAGCCTGTTGTGTTCATATGAATTCAGAAAAAAGATGATTTCGTACATTTTCTCGTTATTTAGTGCAATTTTCATGTAGTGAAAAGAAGCAAACGTGGTGTTTTTTTTTTTCAGGCAAGTACCAAGAAATAAATGAAAACTATGATTTGTGTCGACAATCATATTCAGTCAAAAGAGCGTCCAAAGCAAATTTACAAAGAATATTTACACGTAATGACATTCAGTAACGAAGATAATGATTAAGAAATACTTTGGAACGTGTATCTCGGCAACAGCCAACACATTCTGACCAGTGTGAATTCGTCACTGTTTTCCAGAGCGCTGGTGGCCAGACGCCGGCCTCGCGTGCCAAATCGCCCGCCACCGGATTAGCCGCGCCCTCATTCGACTGAGATATGGCCCGCATTATCGTGAAATGTCGCATATCTGGGCCGCATCAGCAGCGTGTGACTCGGCGCTCCCTAGCCTTCCCTACTTAACTGCGCCGTAGATATTCACCCCCTTCACATCTTGCCATCTGATTCTAAAATCCCATTACAGAGGTGATTCCTACAGTGCTTTTCTTACAATCTCTCAATCTTTTTATTTCTTTCTCAGCATGTTTACTGAATGTGAGGACTGGGCTTTCAGGGCGAAGTTTGTTTCTTCGCAAACAATAAGAACTGAGAAAGAGGGTAGCACATATCTATTATTCATTCTGTTCATTCAGTGCCACAAGTAATTGCCCATTCGCGCATTTTTGGCCAGAAAGGGTACTGTAATGATCTTACAGGCTCCACAACCGCCAGATATCTTCTCTTATAACTTTTGTGTTCCCAAAAAAAAAAAAAGAAAGCATAAAACAGTAGAATTTATTGACAGTCTGAGTAAATTTCAATGTGCAGCAGATTACATACGAATGAGATGTGCTCAAAACGTAATTGTAATTTTGGATATTCGCCTCTTTAGTCTGATTGACGCGACTTTTCCGTTGTAGTGTCGGAAAAAAAGTTTAAGAAGTTTCTTTACAGTGAGAGCCATAGCGGATATTCATTGTGTTGTTAGCTGTCAAAAATGTTACTCGTGTTTTGGTAGTATCGGCGATTATTTAACCACACAAATTATAAAAATGTATGTACGTGTGTAAAATGGTTCAAATGGCTCTGAGAACTATGGGACTTAACTTCTAAGGTCATCAGACCCCTAGAACTTAGAACTACTTAAACCTAAGTAACCTAAGGACACCACACACATCCATGCCCGAGGCAGGATTCGAACCTGCGACCGTAGCGGTCGCGCGGTTCCAGACTGTAGCGCCTAGAACCGCTCGGCCACCCCTGCCCGGGTCCTTTGGATTGACAGTCTGTCGCGCTGACCACGCAGCTACCGGGGGCGGACAATAGCAACTGATAATGGCGCCTTGCTAGGTCGTAGCAAGTGACGTAGCTGAAGACTATGCTAACTATCGTGTCGGCAAATGAGAGCGTAATTGTCAGTGAACCATTCCTAGCAACGTCGGCTGTACAACTGGGACGAGTGCTAGGAAGTCTCTCTAGACCTGCCGTGTGGCGGCGCTCGGTCTGCAATCACTGATAGTGGCGACACGCGGGTCCGACGTATACTAACGGACCGCGGCCGATTTAAAGGCTACCACCTAGCAAGTGTGGTGTCTGGCGGTGACACCACATTCCTCCCCCGCAAATCGGTGTACGGTTGTGTTATAAGGCTTCCGCCCGCCGTGGGGAGGACCCCATGTTGACATATGCGACGAAGCTGTGCCACCCGCACCCTGCCATTCGGTCCGAGGGGAGCTAGGAAACGCCTGAAAACCTGCTCCAGGGTGCACGCCAACATGCGCTGTATGCGCCCGCAGAGAGACAGGAGGGGCCGAAGGGTCGACCTCCATCGGGCCGGGGCACCCGACGGGCGAAGACGCCATATGGTCCGGAGCGGGCAAGAGGTCCATGTCGTCCGGGAAGCTATCGGCGGCGCGTGACCTAGAGAGGCGTCCGGCGGTTGCAGCGACGCGTCCACTTTGGGCGTCGCCGGCGGGAGAACAGGCGGCGGCGGCGGCGGCGGCGGCGGCGGCGGCGGCGGCGGCGGCGGCGGCGCGTCGCCATGGGGCAAAATGGAAGGCAGCGTCGGTAACACCTGGGACTGAGCCAGTAGATGGGTCCCCAGGGCGCTGACCGGACGGCACCGTCGCTGAAAGCAGACGGCGAGCGGCAGATCCCATGCGACGAGAGGCGCAGTTGGTTGAGACGCCGGCGCACCTCACCAGAGGCCCCCAAAACCAGATACATAGCGCGGCCGAGGCAGCGAAGAATGCGCCCTTCGAGCCAACGCCGTGTGAAACGTCCCCTTTGAAAAATTATACATGACTGTGCTTAAACTGACACACAATATTTTTTAGCGCAACACAATCTGACTTTCAAAAATCCCTACAAAAGAATGGCCCTGACTAACATTAACCTATACCTTTGACAAATCACTTACCTCACAAAAATCTTCGTTACTCGAACTACTGCAATACAGCGAGCGCTACTGCTGTCAGCTAAATAAAAGATTCAAACTACGGAAGGCACTAACTACTGATAGGCATAGTTAGCAAATGAAAGATTTTAATAGAGAACAAACAATGTATTTACCTTAATAGTCATCATATATATAGCAGTTCATGACATCCAGTCTTACAAATTTCGAAACTCCGCCATCTCTCTCCCCACATCCACCACTGCTGGCGGCTCACCTCCAACTGCCAATGCTACGCGCTGTTAACATCCAGCTGCCCAACACTACAATGGCAGACAACAATGCAAACTAGCTACAGACTGCACACAGCACAGCCAGTGATTTTCATACAGAGCGCTATGTGGCGTTACCAATATAAAAACCTAAACAGCCTACTTACACGTGAACCTCGATAGTGACGATAGTAGACAACGTCGCCTGGAGCAAAAGCAGGCGTCTGCCGCTGCACAGGAACCTGATGCGGCGGATGTAGCAAAGACATCAAGGTTCGATGAGGACGACCGTGGAGCAACTCAGCCGGCGAGCGACCATCTCGGGGCTGAGAGCGATACGAGTACAAAAAGAGCAATAACGCGTCCTCCCGAGAATGCGACTCTTTTAACTTCAACATCTGTGACATCGAAAGTCCGGACCAATCGTTCAGCGGTACCGTTTGAGTGTGGCGAAAACGGCGCGGTTGTCAGATGTTGAATACCATTGGCCTTGCAGAATGACAAATTCTACGGACATGAATTGTGGGCCATTGTCGGAAACAATAGTCTGTGGCAGACCTTCAATGCAAAAGATAGCGGATAACGCTTGGATGGTGGCAGATGCCGTCGTGGAAGACATCCGGACAACAAAAGGAAAATTACTGAATGAATCTACCACAACCAACCATCGAGCATTCCAGAATGGACCAGCAAAATCGATGTGTAAGCGTTGCCAAGGGGAAGTGGCTTTTGGCCATGCAAAGAATTTCCGCGGTGGTGCGGATTGTTGTTCGGCACACGCCATGCAAGAAGAGCACAGGGCGATCATGCGATCCATCTTTGTGCGCAAGCACAGCACCGATCCCGAAATCCGATGTATCCACCATAAACAAAAGGGGTTTCTGGGGATCGTATCGCGTAAGGCAAGTATTGGAAAGCAACGCCGATTTCAACTGGCGAAAGGCGCGTTCTCATTCCGTCGTCCAGATGAACGGAACACCTTTACGGCGTAAGCGATGAAGGGGAGCTGAAATGGAAGAGGCGTGCGGCACATATTTGTTATAATAATTAATTTTTCCCAGCACACTCTGTAGCTGCTTCAAATTCTGTGGCGAAGGCAAGTCTTGTATGGCACGGAGGTGCTCGGGACTAGGATGTATGCCTTGGGCATTGAGTACATGTCCCAGGTAGGGTAAGTCACGAGCAAAAAACACACATTTGTCCTTCCGCAAGCGAAGACCATTTTGTCGCAAGACCTGAAATAATGTTCTGAGATTGACTAAATGTACTTCTTCCGTCTGTCCGGAGATCGCAATATCGTCCAGATAGTTTGCTGCAGTAGGGACCAACACACAAACAGTTTGCAGATATTGCTGAAACAATGCAGGGGCGGATGCAGACCCGAATGGCAGTTGTTTGAATCAGTACAAACCAAGATGCGTGTTAACCTCCAAAACGCGCTGGGATTCTTCGTCCACCGGTATTTGCAAGTATGAATCTGCTAGGTCCAACTTCGAAAAATATTTACCCGGGCACAGTTCGTCAAAAAGATTTCCGGGCGGGGCAAAGGAAAAGTTGCAATCACTAGTTGTGGATTCACTGTTGCCTTGAAGTCCACACAAAGTCTCAATTTTCCTGAAGGTTTTGGCAAAATTACTAAGGGGGATGCCCAGAGAGAAGCCTGCACACGTTCAATCACACCTTGTGATATCAAATCGTTTAATGTTCTTGCGACCTCATCACGCAATACGTGGGGAACATTGCGCGCTCTGAAAAATATCGGTTGCGCGTTTACTTTCAGTTCCAAATGTGCTTTATAGTTCTTAGCGCAACCAAGGCCCGGTGCAAAAATGTCTGCAAACTCTTCACATAGACGAGAAACACTGTCTGAAGGCACAGTCTGGTTCACTGATAGGACCTGATTGACTATAGACAAGTTAAACAACTGAAATAAATCGAAACCAAACAAGTTCACTGCATAAGAAGAACGAAGGATGTACAATGACACAAGTTTTGTTTGTCCTTTGTATGTTGCAAGAAGACTACACTGTCCTAACACAGGGAGCCCGTGACCGGAAAATGCAGTTAGCTTAACATTTGCGGCACGCAACAGAGGTGTGCCCAGCTGTTTGTACATGTCGTGATTGTTCAGTGAAACTGCAGCTCCGGTATCGAGCTGGAATGGTATCACTTTGCCATTAATGTCCAAGTCTACAAAAAGTTTATTGTCCTGTTGACAACAAGAGCGACTGTCTCGTGCAATGTGAACTGACACTGGTACAAAATCACTTGTGACGTGACGGGATTTCCGGCGATGTCGACGCACACTATTTGTGGGATAAACACAGTCACTGTTAGAGAGAGTGGCACTGGGCAGAGTGGAATGAACAACATGAATTTCAAAAAATGGCTCTGAGCACTATGGGACTTAACATCTACGGTCATCAGTCCCCTAGAACTTAGAACTACTTAAACCTAACTAACCTAAGGACAGCACACAGCACCCAGCCATCACGGGGCAGAGAAAATCCCTGACCCCGCCGGGAATCGAACCCGGGAACCCGGGCGTGGGAAGCGAGAACGCTACCGCACGACCACGAGATGCGGGCCATGAATTTCCATGGGTGAAGTTTCACGAGCCGGAGTATCCTTGGTTCGATTCTGATTCCGGCGCGAAGCAAAGGGCCTGGAATGGTCGTGAGTGTCCGATCTGAGCTTTTTCTGGCAAACACTCTGAACATGTCCTTTTTTATTACAGAAAAAGCAAATAGCCTGGCGTGACGGGCAATTCTCACGTGAATGTCTAGTAGCACACCGCGGGAATGATTGTAGCACTGCATTTGCTTGCCTGCGCGGCACACGTGGCTGAGAGTCAGGCAGCCGTTGCGCGGCTGGGCGCCAGGGCTGTTTACTGCTCCGTGCAGCTCGCCCGGCGGGCCGGTTAACGTGCCACACGGCTGGGGAAGTTTCAAATGATTTCTGAGCAAAGTCAAGTGTGTCCTGCCGATCCAATATGTCCATCACTTGTTGAAGGGAGGGATTGACTAGTTTCAAAATCTGTTCCCTTATACGAACATCAGAAACGTTCTGTGCAATTGCATCATGTACTATAGTATCTGAATAAGGGAGTCCACATTGACACTCAAAAGCACAATCCCTAGTAAGGCCTTGCAAGGTTGCAACCCACTCCCTATTAGTCTGACCTGCCGTACGTTTTGTACGAAAGAAGGTATACCTTTTTGCAACTACATTGACTGATTCTTTGAAATGTGCATCTAATGCAGACAAAATTTCGTCGTAGGACAGAGTTGCTACGTCGCGTCGGGGAAATAATTTCACTAGCACATGGTACGTTTGGACGCCTACGGAGGAAATGAGAAAAGGCTGCCGCTTATTACCTTGAATTCTGTAGGCGGCGAGATGGAATCCAAATTGGCGTGACCACTCCGTCCAGCTTTCCAGTGCAGCATCAAAAGAACGAAAAGTTGGTGCAACAGCGTGTTGTGGCTGTGGTAGCGATGGAGCGGCGGCCGCCGCATCGTTTTGCATCGCACGTTGACCCTGGATGAGCTGTCCAAGGGCATCCAGTAAGGCCTGCGTCTGCTGAGTCTGCAAGCGATAATATTCGGATAGTACATCTGAAGATTGTGGCGAAGCCATTACACAAGTAAATCAGGGCAATATAGTTAAGAACGCAGAAAACCTCATCGCCAAAATGTTGTGGATTGGCAGGAGCCAACCCACAGAGTTTGGAGGAAGCCGAAAGGCACGCGTTTAAGCTCACGCAGGCTGGCGTGAGGTCTGGAACAGGACAAGGAATTCAGACTTCAGAAAAAAGGTGGTACTTGGTGGAATACTTAACTTTAATCCATCAATGTTGAACGTAGCTCTTGTCTGTACATTCTTCACAATATCAATAGCAACTGATAATGGCGCCTTGCTAGGTCGTAGCAAATGACGTAGCTGAAGGCTTTGCTAACTATCGTCTCGGCAAATGAGAACGTATTTTGTCAGTGTACCATCGCTAGCAAAGTCGGTTGTACAACTGGGACAGGTGCTAGGAAGTCTCTCTAGACCTGCCGTGTGGCGGCGCTCGGTCTGCAATCACTGATAGTGGCGACACGCGGGTCCGACATATACTAACGGACCGCGGCCGATTTAAAGGCTACCACCTAGCAAGTGTGGTGTCTGGCGGTGACACCACAGTAAACATGTTAGTCCCTTGCCAGGAAGTCGTTATGGAGCCTGTGGTTCTCAATAGCGATGCAAATTCTTTGCTGCATCATCATTGTGTGGGTGCGATGGTTAGGGAAATTGGGAGGTGGTGCATCGGATACAGCTACTCTCCCAGGAGAGGTTAGATGTGATAATCGTAGCCATGTTAGTCTCTTGGAGAGAAGACGACGTTATGGAGTCCTCTAGTTGTCAATCACGATGCAATTTCTGTGTCGCACTGTCAAAGTGAGAGTGCAAAGATCACAGTAAAAGGGCAGCGGTCCATTGGACACAAGTTACTGGATTCCTAGGAGAGGTCCCAGAAGTGACCATAGCCGCATTAGTCTCTTGGTGAGTAGTAGGCATGGAGCCTGTATTTTTCAATCGCAGTGATATTTCTGTCTTGCATTGTCAATGTGAGAGTGCGAGGGATACAGTGAGCAGGCTGTCGTGCATCATATTCCATAAAGGGTCCATGCATTGACCATAGCCACGTTAGTCTCTTGGATAGAAGATGGCATGGAGCCTGTACTTCTCAATTGTGATGCAATTACTGTGTCGAATCGTTAATTTGAGGATGTGAGGGCTACAGTAAATGGACAGTGGTGCATCGAATACTACTCCCAGAAGAGGCTCCATGTGGTGACCATCGCCGCAGTAGTCTGTTGGAGACAATTCGCCATGGAGCCTGTAGTTTTTAATTACGATTTAATTTCTGTGTCGCATCGTCAATGTGATGATGCAAGGTTTACTGTAAATGGGCAGTTGTGCATTGGATACAAGCTACTAGACACCAAGGAGAGCGTCCATGCAGTGACCGTAGCCACGTTAGTTGTTGGAGAGAAGTCGGCATGTATCCTGTAGTTTTCAATTGCCATGCAATTTTTTTGTCGCATCGTCAGTGTGAGAGTTCGAGGACTACAGTAAATGGACAGCAGTACAGCGAATACAAGCTACTGGTCTCCCAGAAGAGTCCATGCGGTGAATGTAGCCGCGTTAGTCTGCTGGGGTGTAGTCAGAAAGGAGCCTGTATTTTCAAATGCAAAGCAATTTATGTGTCGCATCGTCTATGTGAGGGTGCGAGCGTTACAGTAAATGGGCAGTGGTGCATCAGATACAAGCTACTAGACTCCCAGGACAAAATCCATGTGGTGACAGTATTTGCGCTAGCCTCTAGGAGGGACGTCAGCATGTAGCCTGTAGTTTTCAATCACAATGCAATTTCTTTGTCAAATTGGCAATGTAAGGTTGCAAGGGTTACAGTAAAAGCACAGCGGTGCGTCGGATAAAAGCTACTGGATTCCCAGGACACGTTCCATGTGGTGACCATAGCTGCACCAGTCTCTTGGAGAGAAGTAGGCACGAAGCCTGTAGTTTTGAATCGTAGTGCAATTTCTGTGTCGCATCGTCGAATTTGCGAGGGTTACATCAAATAGGCAGTGGTGCATCTGATACAAGCTACTGGGCTGCAAGGGGAGGGCAGATGCGGTGACAGCAGCCGCGCCAATATCGTAGATATAAAATAGAAGAACGACTCCAACAATTTACTCTCCTAATGGCGAGATAACTCGTAAGGTAGGCATTAGTCCCTTCGAGAGAAGTCGACATGGAGCCTCTATTATTCAATCGTGATGCAATCATCAATGTGAGGATGCGTAGCTTACAAGGAGCGGTAAGTGTTGCAACGTATAAAAGCTACAGGACTACCAAGAGAGGTTCGTTGTGGTGACCGTAGCTGCGCTAGCCTCTTGGAAAGACGTCAGCATGGAGGCTGTAGTTCTCAATCGCGATGCAATTCCAGTTTCCCATCAGTAATGGAAGAGTGCGAGGATTATAGTAAATGGGTAATGGTGGATCGCGTAGAAGCTAACGGGCTCACAGGAGTGGTTGCATGCAGAAACTATAGCCGTGTTAATCTCTTGGAGACAAGTCGGCAACGAGCCTGTGGTTTTGAGTCGCGCTGCTAGATCTGTGTTGCATCGTCAATGTGAGTTACAGCAAGCGGGCAGTGGTGCGGAGGATACAAGTTCCAGGAGACGCTGGAGAATTACCATGTGTTGACCACAGCCGCGCCAGTATCGTAGATATTCATTAGCAGAATGACTCCAACAAAGTTCCCGATGCTTATGCAATAGTCTAGCACCCGCCTGAGTGCGAATCAGCTGCTGAGGGCGTCTTTAGTCTCTTGGAGGGAAGTCGGTATGGAGAATGTAGTTTCCAATCGCTATGCAATTTCTATGACACTTCGACAACGTGAGCGTGCGAGGGCACTGTAAATGGGCAGCAGTGCATCGGATACAAGCTACTGCACTCCCAGGAGAGTTTCAATGTGGTGACCGTAGCCGCGTTAGTCTCTTGGAGCCTGTAGTTTTCAATTGTGATGCAATTACTGTGTTACATCGTCATTGTGAGGGTGTGAGGATTACAGTAAATTCGCAGTGGTGCATCGGACACAAGCAACTCCGCTCGGAGGAAATGTTCCATGTGGGGACCATAGCCACGTTAGTCTCTTGCAGAAAAGTCGGAATGAACGCCTAGTTTTCATCGCTAAGCAGTGTCTGTGTCGTATCGTTAATGTCAGGGTGCGTGGGTTACAGTAAAGGGTCAGTGATGCAAAGGATACAAGTTATTGGACTCCCAGAAGAGGTTCAACGCTGTGTCAGTAGCCGCTTTTGACTCTTGGAGAGACGTCGGCATGGAACCTTTAGTTTTCAATCGCAATGCAATTTCTGTGTCGCATCGTCAGTGTGAGGGTGTGACGGTACAGGAAAGGGGCAACTGTGCGTCGGTTACAATCTACTGGACTCCCAGGTGAGGTTCCATGCGGCGGCCATAGTCGCGTTACTCTCTTGCAGGGAAGTCAGCATGGAGCGTGTAGTGTTCAATCACAATGTAATATCTACATCACATCATCAAATAACAGTAAGGGAGCAGTGGTGCGACGGATGCAAGCTATTGGTCTCCCAGGAGAATTTCCATGTCGTGACAGTAGCCACGCCAGTATTGTTGATGTACATTAGCGGAATGAATCTATGTCCTCGACACTCAGGCAATAGCCCAGCACCTGCCTGATGTGGGCAGCGGTAGTCTCTTGGAGGAAAGTACGCATGCTGCCTGTAGTTTTCAAGCACTAAGAAATTTCTCTGATGCATCGTCAATGTAATGGTGCGAGGTACTTTAAACAGGCAGTGGTGAATCTGATTAAGTTCCTGGACTCCCAGGAGAATTTAAATGCTGTAAACGAAGCAGCGTTAGTGTCTTGGTGAGAAGTTGGCATCGAACTTGGAGTTTTCAATTCCAATGCAATTTCTGTGTAGCATCGTTAATGTGAGGGTGCGAGGGTTACAGCAAATCCGCAGTGCTGCGTCGTATACAAGCTTCTGAACTCCAAGGGGAGGTTCCATGTGATGACCATAGCCAAGTTGGTCTCCTGGAGAGAAGTCGCCACGAAGCCTGTAGTTTTAAATCGTGATGCAATTTCTGTGTCGCATCGTCAATGTGAGGATGCAAGGGCTGCAGTGAATGGACAGCAGTGCATCGGACACAAGCTACTATACTCTAAGGAGAAGTTGTTGCATCGTCAGTGTGAGGGTGCGACGAAAACAGTAAACACGCAGTGGTGCATCGGATATAAGCTACTGTACTCCAGGGGAGAAGTTCGAATTCGTGACCCTGGTTGCGTTATTATCTTCTAGGGAAGTGGGCACAGAGCCTGTAGTTTTTAACCCCAATACAATTTCTGTGTTGCATCATCAATGTGAGGGTGCGACGATACAGGAAACAGGTAGTGGTGCGTCGGTTACAATCTAATGGTCTCCCAGGAGAGATTCATGTGGCGGCCTTAGCTGCGTTGGCCTCGTGAAGCGAAATCGCCATGCAGCCTGCCTGTAGTTTTCAATCGCTAACCAATTCCTCTAACATGTCGTCAATGTGAGGGTGCGAACGTACTGTAAACAGGGTGTGGTGAATTGGACACAAGTTACTGGACTGCCAGGAGGGGTTCTATGTGGTGACCATAGCCGCATTAGTCTCTTGGAGAGAACTGAGCATGGAGCCTGTAGTTTTCAATAACGATACAATTTCATTGTCACATAGTCAATGTTAGGTGTGAAGGTTGCTGTAAACGGGCAGTGTTGCATCGGATACAAGGTACTGGACTCTCAGGAGAGGTTACGTGCAGTGACCATAGACGCGTTAGTCTCTAGGTAAGAAGTCGTATTGGAGCTTCATGTTTTCGATCGAATGCAATTTCTGTGCCGCATCGTCAATGTGAGGACGTGAGGGTTACAGTAAATGGTCACTGGTACATTGGATACAGGCTACTGGACTCCCAGGTGAGGTCCCATGTGGGGATCGTAGTTGCTTTAGTCTGGTGGAGTCAGCATGGAGCCTGTAGTTTCCAATTACGATGCAATTTCTGTTTCGAAACCTTAGTGTGAGGATGCGAGGGTTATAGGGGAAGGGCAGTAGTGCATCAGATACAAGCTACTGGACTCCTAGGACAAGTTCCATGCGGCGACCGTAGCCGCGTTAACCTCTTGGAGAGAAATTAGCATGGAGTCTGTAGTTTTCAACAGCGATGCAAATTCTGTGTGACATAGTCAACATGAGGGTTTGAGTTACAGGGTAAATGGGTAGTGGTGCATCGGTTACGTGCTACTAGTCTCGCGGGACATGTTTCATGTGGTGACAGTAGCCGTCTTAGTTTCTTGGAGAGAACTTGGCATGGAGCCTGTAGTTTTTAATAGTGATGTAATTTCTGTGTCGCATCGTCAATGTGAGGATGTGAAGGTTACAGTTAATGGTCAGTGGTCCATAGGATACAAGCTACTGGACTCCCACGTGAGGTCACATGCGGTAATCGTAGCTGCTTTAGTCAGATGGAGAGAAGTCGGCATGCAGCCTGTAGTTTGCAATGGCGATGCAATTTCTGTTACAGTAAATGGGCAATGGTCCATCTGATACAAGCTACTGGACTCAAAGGAGGGGTTCCGTTTTAGCGACCGATGCTGCGTTAGCATTTTGGAGAGAAGTTGGCATGGAGCCACTTGTTTTCAATAGCGATGCAATTTTTGTGTCACATATTGAATGTTATGGTGCAAGGGTAGTGGGAATGAGCCTTTAGCGGCATTGGCCAGGAGGCCCCTTCGGGGCAGGTCCAGCCGCCTTGGTGCAGGTCTTATTACAGTCGAAGCACATCTGGCGACCTGCGCGCCGGATGGGGATGATATGATGATAAAGGCCACAAAACACGCAGTCCCTGAGCGGAGGAAATCCCCGACCCAGCCGGGAATCTAACCCGGGCCCGTAGGACGGGAATCCGTCACGCTGAACAATCAGTTATTGGGGCGGCGGGTGCAAGGGTTGCAATAAACGGGCAGTGTTGTATCGGATACAAGCTACTGGACTCCCAGATGAGGTTCCATGTGGTGTCCTTAGCTGCGACAGTATCGTAGATGTACATCAGCAGAATGACTCTGAAAATGCCGTCGACTCTTATGCAATATCCCAGCATTGAACCCAGGCAACACCTGAGGGTGGCATTAGTCTAGTGGAGAAAGGTCGGTGAGCCGTGGCTGGCTCATGCTATGCACTGCATTAATCCGTCGTTGCGATTCTGTGTTTAGTCTCCCGCGGCTATCGCGATTATGCTGTTATCCTCTCCTTCCACGGGTGGCAGCAGCGAAATGTATCGATATTCGGATCTTGAACTGTCTTTGACCTACCGCGTATAGTTTCCGGCTGGCCGCTATGAGACCAGTCGGTCGGTTGGCGTGGAGCGGCGAGGAATTCTCCACGGGACGTGGTTTGGCCAGGGCCGGGTTTGGCCAGGGCCGCTGGCGGTCTGTACGCGGTGTCGGTGTGTCTGCGGCTGTTCCCCATTGCTACGGGGTTCGTGACTCGCCGACGCCGGACACGGAGTTTTGATTTAATCTACCAGCAAGTCAAGACTGTTGAATTGTGTCAGTTGGAGTTCGTTGTCGGCTGTTCCGATATTCTCGAGAAACAAAAAGCGGTTTTCAGATTGGAAAATTCTACCCACCCTTCGGTGGAGTTTCACGTATTTGGTTATTTGAATTGAAATGCACCGGCGGAATCTCCTGCCTTGTGGCCGTTAACGTTCCGGTTACCTGCCCTGGACGTTGACGTAAATTTCAGGCAGTGTAGATTCCTCATCGTGTTGCTGTTGTTCAGCACGTTGTGCAGTCTGACAGCTCCGTGTATGATTGGTTGTGGGCGCAAATATCATCTACATTGTTCCGTTGAACTCCCTGTTGTGCCCTGGTCAGGTGAAGTGGAAGTTATCTTGTCTGTATTCCCGTTGACTGTCGGTCGGTTGGGTTGTCTTCGGATCGTGAATGGTTGGTGACTGCCCGTCTCATCTAAGCGAGCGTTAGTGTTTGAATTACAGGCCGACATCTGAGCGCCCTTCGGTTTACTGCCTTTTTTCGTTTATCCTAGTTATTTGGACTTGAATGGCTTCTGGAAGTTGTTTTGCCCTTAAAGCACAAGATTCTATAGGCCTTCAGCCTAATTTAAAGAAGTTCCACGTAAGGCCTTTGGCATTTTAAAAATTTTAATGTTGTTGAATTATAACTGTTGGGCCTTCAGACGATTTTGATTTTGAGTTGTTTTGCTCTTAAGGCCTTCAGCCTAAATTAAAGGACTGTTTCACGTAAGGCCTTTTGTATTTAAAAATGACTGATGTTATGGAGTTTTAAGCGTTTGAATTTAACTTATTTGCTCTTGAAGTGTCTGATTCTTTGGCCCTTCAGCCTAACTAAAGAACTGTTTTATTATATGTCCTTGCCTTATAAAATTCTGTTTTGGTTGAGATTTGGCTAATTAAGAACTGTATTACTTAAGGCCTTGTTTTTTTAAAAAAAATTAATGTTGTTTAGCCGTCAGTGTTGGGCTTTTAGCTTATGCTGAATTCAAAGTGTTGCTCTGAAAATCTCAGATCCTTTGGGCGTTCAGCCTAAATAAAGAACCGTTGGAAGGTAAGGATTGCCTTTTATTTTTCTGTTTATGCTTGCGTTTTAAGTTATTGGCCTTCAGCCGTTTTTAAATTTAAGTGGCTTTCAACCGGTAATTAGGTCCCAAAGATTAAAGCAGTGTGTTTTAAAAAGATGTTTTTGGGAGGTTCTTGTAATGTTTTATAGAATAATAAAGTTGTATCTTCGAGTGTAACTGACAGCCTCTTATTTTGGCCGCTTTCCACAATTTAAACTACCAGTCCTGTCCTGTGGAATAAGTGGGACGTCTCAGTTGGCATTGAACATGAAGATTTCAATCGCGATGGAATTTCAGTGTCTCATCGACAATGTGAAGGCGCGCGGTTTACAGTAAATGGGCAGTGGTGCATCGAATACAAGCTACTGCACTAACAGGAAGTGTTCCACGTGGTGACCGTAGCCGCGTTAGGCTCATGGAGCCCGTAGCTTTCAATAGCGAATCATTTTCTGTGTTATTATTATTGTGCCAGGGATACAGTAAAAGAAAAATCGTGCACCTGATACAATGTAATGGACTACCAGGAGGGGTTCCATGAGGTGACGGTAGTCACATTACGATCTTGGAGAGAACTCAGCTTGGAGCCTATCGACTTTAATCGCGACTCAATTTCTGTGTCACATCGTCCACGTGAGCCTGCGAGGGGTACAGTAAATGGACAGTGGTGCATCGGACACAAGCTACGGTACTCAAAGGAGGTGAGTCATGCGGCGACCGTAGCTGTTTCAGCCTCTTGGAGAGAAGTCCGCATGGAGCCTGTAGTTTTCAATTGCCATGCAATTTCTGTGTCATAGTCAACGTTAGGGTGCGAGGGTTGCAGTAAACGGGCAGTGTTGTATCAGATACAAGCTACTGGACTCCCGTCAGAGGTTCCGTGCTGCGACCATAGCCCCGTTAGTCTCTTGGTGAGAAGTCGTATTGGAGCTTTTTGTTTTCAATAGAATGGAATATGGGGGTGTGAATTATACTGTAAATGGTCAGTGGTGCATCGGATATATGCTACTGGACTCCTGAGACAGGTTCCATGTGGTGACAGTAGTTGCCTTAGTTTCTTGGAGAGAACTCGTCATGGAGCCTGTAGTTTTCAATAGCGATGCATTTCCATGTTACATAGTCAATGTTAACATGCGAATGTTGCAGTAAACGGGCAGTGTTGAATCTGGTACAAGCTACTGGACTCCCATGAGAGGTTCCAAGTGGTGACCTTGTCTGCTCGAGTGTCGTAGATGTACATTAGCATCTGCAATAGCCCAGCATCCGCATAGGGCGAAGCAATTCATGAGGGCGTTGTAATTCTATTGCAGAAAGGTAGGTATGGACCATGTAGTTATCAGTCGCAATGCAATTTCTCTGTCGCATCCACAATGTGAGGGTGCGAGTGTTACAGTAATTGAGGAGTGGTGCATCAGATACAGGTTACTGGACTCCGACGAGAGGTCCTATGTGGTGACCATAGCGCCGTTTCTCTCTTGGAGAAAAGTCGACATGAATCCTTTAGTCTTCAATCGCGACGCAATTTTAGTGTCGCATCGTAATTGTGAGGGTGCGAGGGTTAAATTTCATGGGCAGTGGTGCTACTGGACTCCAAGGAGAGGTTCCATGTGGTAACCAAGGCCGCGCCAGTAACGAGGATGTACATTAGCAGAATGGCTCTGAAAATGTCCTCGACTCTTATCCAATAGCCCAGCTTCCGCATTAGGGCGAGACAATTCCTGAGAGCGGCGTTATTCTATTGCACAAAGTTCGGTGTGGACCATGTGGTTTTCAATCGCAATGCAATTACAGTGTCGCATCGTCAGTATGAGGGTGCGAGGATTACAGTAATCGGGCAGTAGTGCATCGGATACAAGCTGCTGGACTTCCATGATATATTCCATGTGTTGGCCGTAGCCACGTTTGTCACTTGGAGGGAAGTCGGCGTGGAGCCTGTACTTTACAATAACGATGCAATTTCTGTGTCACATACTCAACGTTAGAGTGCGAGGGTTGCAGTAAACGGGCAGTGTTGAATCAGATACAAGCTACTGGACTCCCGTTAGAGGTTCCGTGCTGCGACCATAGCCCCGTTAGTCTCTTGGTAAGAAGTCGTATTGGAGCTTTTTGTTTTCAATTGAATGCAATTTCTGTCTCGCTTCGTCAATGTGAGGCTGTGAGGGTTACTCTAAAAGGTCAGTGGAGCATCAGATACAAGCAATTGGACTCCAAGCAGAGGTTCCATGCGGTGACCATAGCCATGTTAGTCGCATGGAGAGAAGTCGGCATGGAACCTGTAGTTTTAATCGTGATGTGATTCCTGTGTCACATTGTCAATCTGAGGGTGGGATGGTTACATTAAACGGGGAGTTGTGCATCGTATAGAAGCTGCCCTACACGAGAAGCGGTTCCATGCGTTGAAGTTAGATGCGACAATCTCTTAGGTAGATGTCGGCATGGAGCCTGTAGTTTTCAATCACGATGCAATTTCGATAATGTGTGGGTGTGAGGGCTACAGTAAACGGGCAGTGGTGCATCTGATCCAAGCTACTGGGCTCCAAGGAGAGGTTCTATGTGGCGTCCGCAGCTGCTTAAATCGGCTGGGAGCCTGTAGTTTTCAATAGCGATGCAATATCTGCCTCGCATCGTCAGTGTGAGGGTACGAGGATTACAGTAAACAGGGGGTTGTGCATAGGATACAAGTTACTGCTACCTCTCACGAGAGGGTTCATGTGGTAACAGTAGCCGCGTTTGTCTCTTGGAGATAAGTCGACATGGATCCTGTAGTGCTCAATAGCGATATAATTTCTGTGTCACATAGACTATGTGAGGGTGCGAGCTATACAGTAAATCGGCATTAGAGCTTCTGGACTGCCAGGAAAGGTTCTGTGTGGTGACCATAGGTGCATCTGTCTCTTGGAGAGAAGACAGCATGGGGCCAGTAGTTGTCAATCACGACGCAATTTCTGTGTCACATCGTCTATGTGAATGTGCGAGGTGCACAGTAAATGGGCAGTGGTACATCGCATTCAAGCTTCTGCACTGGAAGGTGGGCTTCCATGCAGCAACCGTAGCCGCATTGGCCTCTTGGAGTCAAGTCGGCATCGAGCCTGTAGTTTTCAATTGCAATGCAATTTCTTTGTCGAATCGTCAATTTCAGGGTGCAAAGGTTACAGTAAATAATTAGTGGTGCATTGGACACAAGCTACTTGATACCCAGGAGAAGTTTCATGTGGGTGACTTTGGGAGAACTAGGCATGGAGCCTGAAGTTTTCAATCGCAATGCAATTGCTGTGTCGCATCATCGATATGAGGGTGCGTAGGTTACAGTAAATGGCCAGTGGTGTATCGGATACAAATTACTGGTTTCGAAGAAGAGGTTACGGGGGGTGACCGTAGACACTTACATCACATGGAGAGATTTATGCATGGAGCCTGTATTTTTCAATCGTGATGCAATTTCTGTTTCTCATTGTCAATGTAATGGTCCGAGGGTTACAGTAAAAGGGCAATAGTGCATTGGATACAAGCTTCTGGACTTCAAGCAGAGGTTCCATGCAGTGACCGTAGTCTCTTGGAGAGAATCCGGCATGGAGCCTGTAGTTTTCAACCGTGATGCAATTTCTGTATCGCATCGTCAGAGGGTGAGAGTCTTACAGTAAACAGCCAGTGGTGCATAGGAAATACGCTACTAGGCACCCACGAGAGGTTCCATGTGGTGACCGTAGTTGCTTTTGTTTTTTGGAGAGAACTCGTCATGGAGCCTGTAGCTTTCAATAGCAATGGAATATCTGTGTCGCATCGTCAATGTTGGGGCCCAAGGGATGCAGTAAACAGGCAGTGGTGCATCCGATGCAAGCCACTGGGCTCAGGAGAGAGATTCGATGCATTGCTGTGCTAGTGTCAGTCCTAGTCGATTGAAAGGGAAATTTTTACAAATTTCAGTGAAGGTGTGGTTGGGCGATGAAATCTGGGGCCACTGACAGACGACAGCCAGCAGACCAGGAAAGGTAAACTTGGCACTCGCGGGTACGGAGCTGCTTTGGCGGTATTGCAGGCACGATTTGTTTTGAGTGGAGCAACAACGAGGCAGGAAACTGGTTGACAGAGTGTGCCAGGTCATTCGAGCGTCGGGACGGACATGTGCTGGTCTACGCTTATAGGGGTCAGTGTCAGCAATGTAAGTATTCTGCATATACCTGTACTTTGCTTGTATGAAGTCCACTCGAGTCCATGGGCCACGTTCATTTCCCACCTGGCGTACATTGGTCCAGGCTAGGCGTTCGCTTTTGGAGGTGCAGGGTCCGCGGCGAATGTTGCCATCTGGCAAGCACCACTTGTGGCAAGTTGTGGTACTGAACCCAGGCGGTAGCGGGTTCGAGGCTGGTCCTGTCCTGGGAGCAGCGGAGGCCGGAGGGCCACGGGTGACCAGTACATCCACCTTCGTCCCACGGTCAGACAGAGCAGGCCAAACGGGGTCGAGGGTGGCGAGGTCCAGTTTCTGTAGCAGTCTCCGGAATTGCGGGCAGCAGCGTGGCGCAAGACGAGACGCATCGACGGGTGGCGAAAGGGGAGAGTGCGGCCGACTTTCAGCAGAGTGGTCTTGATGATGGCAGCAGCAGCGTCGGCGTACCAGGAGTTGCTGAGCCAGCTGGACTCGCGGGACAGTGCTGCGGTCGGCATGCCAACACTACACTGCACCCTTCGAATACTGTCAATTAGCTGAATAAAGAAATGCTGCTGAATACCCCTGTATCACTCTGCACTGCCCCTCGACGCTCATGAACTTCCTGACGAAATACGGCGCAATGGGTCCCGGCTTCAGCTCGGCCATCTGGAGTCCCAGGTTCGACCCACAGACCCCGCAACAGCATTGACCATCGCAGCGTTAGTCTCTTGGAGACATGTCAGCATGGAGACTGAAGATTTCAACAGCGATCGAATATCTGTGTCTCATCGACAATATTTGGGTATGAAAGTTACATTAAATGGGCATCAGATACAAGCTACTGAAGGGAAAGGTACTGTGGGGTGATCGTAGCCGCGTTATTACCTTGGGTAGATGTCGTATTGGAACTTGTTGTTTTGAATAGAATGCAATTTCTGTGTCGCATCGTCAATGTGAGGGTTCAAGGGTTACAGTAAAAGGTCAGTGGTACATTGTATACACTCCCAGGAGAGGTTAAATGCGGAGACTGTTGTCACCTTAGTCTTTTTCGAGAAAATTCGGCATGGAGACAATAGTTTTCAATCGGTGTGTGATTTCTGTGTCGCATCGTCACTGTGAGGGAGCGAGGATTACAGTAAATGGCAGTGGTGCAACGGATACAAGCTACTGGCCTAATATGAGTGGTTCCATGTGGTAACCATAGCCGCTTTTGTTTCTTGGAGAGATGTTGTTATGGGGCCCGTAGTTTTTCATCTTGATGCATCGTCAATGTTAGTGTGTGAGCATTCCATTAAATGAGCAGTTAGGCATCGGATGCAAGCTACTGGTGACCATAGCCACTCAAGTCTCTTGGAGAGAGGTCGGCATGGAGCCTGTACTTTCCAATCGTATCTGTGTCGCATAGTCAGTGTGAGGGTGCGAGGGATACAGTAAATTTGCTGTGGTGCATCAGATACAAGCTACTGAACTCCGAAAAGAGTTTCCATGTGGTGACCGTAGCCACCTTTATTTGTTGGAGGGAACTCGACATGGAGCCTGGAGTTTTCAATCGCAATGCAATTTCTGTGTCCCAACATCAGTTTTAGTGTGGAAGCATTCCAGTAAACGGGCAGTGCTGCTTTGGACACAAGCTACTGAATTCCAAGAAGAGTTTCAATACGGTGACCATAGCCACATATTAATCTTGGAGAGAAGTCGGTATGGAGCCTGCAGTATCGAATAGCGATGCAATGTCTGTGTCGCATCGTCAATAAGAGGGTGCAAGGGTTGCAGTAAATGGGCAGTGTTGCATCAGACACGGGCTATTGTACTACCTGGAGAGGTTCTATGTGGTGACTGAAGCCACGCCAGTACAATAGCATAATGACTCTGACAAGGCCCTAACTCTTATGCAATAGCGCATGGCGAGATAACTCCTGATGGCGGGGGGTATTCTAATGGAGAAATGTCGTCATGAAGCCTGTAGTCTTCAATGGCGATGCAATTTCTGTGTCGCTTCGTCAATGTGAGGGTGCGAGGGTTACCGTAAATGGCCAGTAGTGCGTCGGATACAAGCTACTGGACTTTAAGCAGAGATTCCATGCGGTAACCATAGCCACGTTAGTCGCATAGACAGATGTCGGCAGGAAACCTGTAGCTTTCATTCATGGTGCAATTTCTGTGTTGCATCGTCAATGTGAGGGATCCAGGATTACAGTGAACAGGCAGTGGTTCAAAATGGTTCAAATGGCTCTGAGCACTATGGGACTCAACTGCTGAGGTCATTAGTCCCCTAGAACTTAGAACTAGTTAAACCTAACTAACCTAAGGACATCACAAACATCCATGCCCGAGGCGGGATTCGAACCTGCGACCGTAGCGGTCTCGCGGTTCCAGACTGCAGCGCCTTTAACCGCACGGCCACTTCGGCCGGCTAGGCAGTGGTGAAACGGATACAATTTACTGGATTCACAGGAGAAGTTCCATGCAGTGAGCGTAGTCGCGATAGTCTCTTAAAGAGAAGTCGGCATGGAGCCTGTAGTTTTCGATTGCGATGCAGTTTCTTTATTGCAGTTGTGCATCGCATACAAGCTACTGGATTCCCAGGAGGGCTTCCATGCATTGTCCGTAGCCGCATTAGTCTCTTGGAGAGAACTCGGCATGGAGCCTGTAGTTTTCAATAGGGATTAAATTTCTGTGTCGCAAAGTTATTTGGAGGATGTGAGGCTTACAGTAAACTGGCAGTGGTGCATCGTATACAATCTTTTGGACTCCAAGGAGAAGTTCCATGATGTGACCATAGCCGCTTACGTCCCTTGGAGAGAATACGGCATGGAGCCTGTAGTTTTCAATCGCAATGCAACTTCTGTGTAGCATCGCCAATGTGAGGGTACCAGGGTTACAGTAAACAGGCAGTGCTGCATCGGATAATAGGTACAGGACTCCCGGGAGATGGTCAATGCAGTATCCATATCCGCGTTAGTCTCTTGGAGAGAATTCATGCATGGAGGCTGTATTTTTATATTGCTATACAATTTCTTTGTCGCACGTCAGTGTGATGGTGGGAGCATCACAGTAAACTGGCAGTTGTGCATCGATTACAAGCTACTGGACTCCCAGGAAACGTTCCATGCGGTGACCATAGCCGCGTTTGTCACTTGGAGAGTAGACGGCATTGAGCCTGCTGTATTCGTTCGCGATACATTTTCTGTGTCGAGTCGTCAAATTGAGGGTGCGTGGGCTACAGTAATGGGGCAGCGGTGCATCATATTCAAGTTAATGGACACAGATCAGATGTTTCAGTCAGTGACTGAATCGGCGTTAGACTATTGGAGTGCAGTCGGCATGGAACCTGCAGTTTTTCGATAGCGTTGCCAATTCTTTGTTGCATAGTCAGTGTGAGGTTGCGAGGGTTACAATAAACTGGCACTGGTGCATAGGGTACAAGTTACTGGACTCCTAGTGGAGCTTCCATGCTGTTACTGTAGTCCCGTTAGTCTCTTGGAGAGAATTCACCATGGAGCCTGTAGTTTTCATCGGGATGAATTTTTGTGTCGCATCTTCAAAGTGAAGGTGCGAGAGTTACAGTAAACGGCCAATGGTGTGTCGGATACAAGCTGCTCGATTCCCAGGAGAAGTTCCATGCGGCGACCGTAGCCGCGTTTATCTCTTAGAAGGAATCTGGCATTGAGCCTGCTGTATTCAATTGCGATGCTATTTCTGTGTCGCATCTTCAATGTGAGGGTGCGAATGTTACAGTGAATGGGGAGTGTTTCTTTGAATATAGCTACAGGACTCCTTGGAGAGATTCGATGTGATGGTACTAGTTGAGTTAGTTTCTTAGAGAGAAGTTGGCATGGAGCCTGTAGTTTTAAATCGCGATGCAACTTCTGTGTCGCATCGTCAATGAGAGTGTGCGAGGGTTAAAGTAAGCTGGCACTGGTGCATCGGATACAAGTCACGGGTTCCCCAGGTGAGGTTACATGCGATGACATATAGCCACGTTAATCTCTTGGACAGAAGACGGTATGTAGCATGGAGTTTTGAATCGCGATGCAATTCTTTTGTCGCATCGAGAATGTGAGGGTGCGAGGGTTACAGTAATTGCGCAGCAGTGCATCGTATACAAGCTACTGGACACCCACGAGATGTTCCAGTCAATGACTGTAGCTGCGTTAGACTCTTCGAGTGAAGTCGAAATCGAACCTGTAGTTTTAAATAGCGATGTCATTTCTTTGTCGCATAGTCAATGTGAGGGTTACAGGTAATGGGGATTGGTGCATTGGATGCAATCTACTGGACTCCCAGGAGAATTACCATGCAGTGACCTTAGTCGCGTTAGTCTTTTGGAGGGAAGTCAGCACAGAGCCTGTAGTTTTCAATCGCAATGCAGTGTCTGTGTCGCATCGACAGTGTGAGGGTGCGAAGTATACAATAAACGGTTTGGTGTGCTTCGGATAAAGCTACTGGACTCCCAGTAGAGGTTCCTTGCGGTGACCGTAGTCGTATTAATCTCTTGGAGAGAAGCCGTCATGAAGCCTGTAGTTTTCAGTCCTGAAGCAATTTCTGTTATGCATCATCAAGGTGAGGAAGCGGGGGCTACAATAAACGGGCAGTGGTGCATCGTATACAAGCTACTGGACTCCCAGGAGGGGTTCCATGAGGTAAATAGCCGCATTAGTATCTTGGAGCGATGTCGCCATAAAACCTGTCATTTTTAATAGCGATGCAATTTGTGTGTCCCGTCGTCAATGTGAGGGTGCGAGGGTTGCAGTAAACACCAGTGGTGCATTGGGCACAAGCTATTGGAATCCCAGGAGAGGTGTCATGTGGTGACAATAGACGCATTACTCTCTTGGAGAGTAGTCTCAAGGAGCGCTTAGTTCTCAATCCTGATGATATTTGTGTGTCGCACCGTCGCTGTGAGGCTGCGGATGTTACAGTAAACGGGCAGTGGTGAATCAGATACAAGCTACTGGACTCCCATTAGAGGTTCCATGTGGTGACAGTAGCGGCGTTAGGATTTTGGAGAGAAGTGGGCATGTAGAGTGTAGTTTTCAATCGCGATGCAATTTCTTTGTCGCATCGCCCATGTGGGGGTGCGAGGGTTATAGTAAACATTCAGTGCTGCATTGGATACAAGCTACTGGACTCCCAGGGCAGATTCCATATGGTGACCATAGCCACGTTAGTCTGTTGCAGAGTCATCGGCATCGAGCCATTTGTATTCATTCGCGATGCAATTTCTGAGTCGCTTCGAAATGTGAGGGCGCGAGGGTTACACTAAACGGACAATGGTGCATTGGACATAAGTACCAAACTCCCAGGAGAGGTTTCATTCGGTGACAGTAGCAGCCTCAGTCTCTTGGAGGGAAATCGGCAAGTGGTATTAGTTTTCTAAAGCGATGCAATTGCTTAGTCACATCATCAATGTGAGCTAGCAAGGGCTACAGTGATTGCGCAGTGGTGCATCAGGTACAAGCTTCAGAACTCCCAACAGAGGTTGCATGTGGTGACCGTAGACGGTTAAGGGGCTCCGGAAAGGCTCAAAATCATGAAAAGTTCAATTTTTATTTTTTTGCGTTTTCTGAATCTGCAGACTATTACCTTTTAATAGATATATAATTTATTCAATTCCGAAGACTACAACTATTTTTAAATTTTTTTGAAATGTATTCTACATGGGCGTGTCCCACTGAGGCGCTGTTAAACTGCTGTCAAATGGTGTTATTATTAACGTCCGTGTTCATCAGGTACATTTTAGTGATGTGAGATAAAGTATGTGTTGTGGCTAACCTGTGATGGTTCAATATATATCGCTGGTGTGATTGTCGATTGTTTCATGTTTATTTACCATGTCGTTATCTCGAACATATTCGTAATTAATTCTGTTTCTTGAGTCTCTGTTTTGTTGAAGTATAATAATGAGTAAAAGTAAAGTTATTAGAAATCCTCTGAAGGCTTTTAAGAAAAGGAGAAATGTTGGAAAGCCAAAGGTATGTGTTATTACTGTAAACAATAAAGACGATGAAAATCCCCAACATAGCTTGTGTCCCAAAGAAGAAGACAGTTGGTGTAAATATAACAAAGGATTGCTAACTGGTGAAGTGTACACTCATAAGCATAGTCTGCCTCATGCAATAATGGAGGTGAGAAAACCTATTTTCAGAGACTTAGCAGCACCTGAACTGTTGAAAAAGTGTATTCACGGAAAAACTCAAAACCCCAATGAAAGTGTAAATAGTGTTATATGGTCGAGAATCCCCAAGACTGTATTTGTTGGAATAGAAACACTTCACTTTGGTGTGTATGATGCTGTTGCGACTTTCAATGATGGCAACATTGTAAGGTGCAAGGTATTTAGAAACATGGGAATGAAGATAGGTTCTAACATGGAACGAGCGATGCTTGCTTTAGACAAGGAACGCCTTCGGGCTGCAGACAGGGCTGTAAAGAGTCTAGAAATACAAGCAAGAGTAAACAGGAGGAGGAACAAGAGGAAGCTGGAGGAGGAGTTTGCAGAGGATGAAGATAATCCATCCTATGGACCTAGAATGCACTAAAAAGTTAATCCAATCTTTGTCGCTCGATTCCCAAAACTTTTATTTTCTCATACTAATTACATGTTTTCTAAGGATCTTCCAAACATATTTGTTTCAAACTTTCAGTAAATGTTACAAAGTACCTTCTGCATAATTTAACACAGCCTTTTTCCAAAAAACTGTATATTTTTGAATATATAAATAAAAAATTGCAAAAAGATGTTGTGAATTTTCATTACAATTGAAAAAAAAATCATCTTTAATAACTGAACTAAAATTTTGTAAAATCCCTGTGTTAAGTTGTAGCCCATATTCCAATAAATAATCTGTAAAAAGTTCAACTTCCTACCTCAAATACTTCGTGAGGAAAGATGTAATTTATAAGCGTTATTTTAACATTGCAAGTATAGGGCGTTCCGGAGCCCCTTAAGCATCTTGGAGAGCTGTCGGCATGGACCGTATAGTTTTTGATCGCTATGCAATTTTTGTGTCGCATCGTAAATTTAAGGGTGCAAGGATTACAGTAAGACGGTAGTGGTGCATCGGATACGAGCTACAGGAATCCCAGGAGAGGTTCTATTTGGTGACCATTGCCTTGTTAGTATCTTATTCAGAAGTTGGCATGGAGCCTGTAGTTTTCAATTGCGATGCAATTTTTGTGTCGCATCGTCAGTGTGAGGGTACGAGGTTACAGCAAATAGGCAGTGGTGCATCTGATACAAGCTACCAGACTTCCAGGAGAGGTTCCATGCATTGACCGTAGCCACGTTAGTCTCTGGCACAGAAGTCGGCATGGAGCCTGTAGTTTTCAACTGCGATGCAATTTTTGTGTTGCCTCCATTATGTGATGGTTCGAGAGTTACAGTAAAATGGCAGTGGTGCATCAGATACAAGCTTCTGGTCTCCCAGGAGAGGTTCCATGTGGTTACTGTAGACACGTTAGTCTCCTGGTGAGAAGTCCGCAAGGAGCCCGTAGTTTTCAATCGCGACGCTATTCCTGTGTGGCCTCCTGAACGTGAGAGTGTGAGGGTTACAGTAAACAGGCAGTGGTACATCGGATACAAGCTACTGGACTCCAAGGACAGATCAATGCGGTGACCGTAGCCGCGTTCGTCGCTTGGAGAGAAGTCGGTGTGGAGCCTGTAGTTTTCAATGGCGATGCCATTTCTGAGTCGAATCTTCAATGAGAGGACGCGAGGATTACAGTAAGTGGACAGTGGTGTATCGGTTATAAGCTGCTGGACTCCCAGGGTCGCCGAGTACACTCTTCCTTTCCTGATGCACACGGAAGACTACAACTGAAACATGTCAAGCCGGGGGATGGTCCATTTCCTGACAGGCCACGGGCCCTATCCGGTACATTTAAACCGTATGGGACTAACTAACGATGAAGTATGCAGAGAAACTGGGACAACAGAACACGTCACACCGCTGTGCAACACGCTAGCACAAGTGAGACCTATACAGGACGACAACGACGTCGCCAGAATAATACGTAGTCCCGATGACAGGAACACAATAAACAGCGTAGCCGATATTGTATCGAACACTCTGCACGAAGAATACAAGCGCCAAAACCCATGTGGAAGGAGGCGTAGACAACCACAAACAACACAACAAACCACATGGGAGGACACAAACATGACCACGGATTCCGAAACCGTGGAAGGAACACTATGTGAACATGACTCAGAAGTAATCAACGTGTATGGGACCAAAACCAACACTGCATGACACTGCATGCCACAACACAGTCAAACACGAAAAATCATAAAACAAATAAACACCGGCACCACATACTAAAAATGTAGTAGTAAGGTTAATGTAGCTTGCGAGCAGAAGGCTCGAAGAACTTTTATTCTAAGGCTCCTCCTCCGCAATAACATCCTGCATAGTTTTTATACTGCAGACAAGCAGTAATGTATTGCTCGTCTTATTGTGTGCACACAGAAGTATATTCTGTCTTCAAAGCCACAATCAATGAATTTTACATATCAGATGTGTATTAAGTTATTTAAGGAATATTGCATTCAAGTAGCAACGAACTATATTCTATTTCTACTAACAAGCTACAAAAATAAGTGTATTTCTCATGTAAAGCTAAAATTCATGTATTCCATGTATGAAGTGCTCAATCAGCATCTTATGTATTTAATCTGTGTAAACATACATTAGCACAAACCATTTCAGATGAGAATACCTCGAGGTAGTACCAAGACCTTCTCATCTGAAATAGGTAGAAATAGGTCATTATTAATCAACACGCTACTGTATTACTGTATTACTTCCCTCTACGTACTACAAATTATTTTCACCATGCTCATTGTGTTACATTTTCTTTTTTCTTTTTACTTGACACTTGCATTATATAAATTATATTCTCATCAACGAGTTAATAACAAATTATATGAACAACTGTTAAGCATTCAAGTCGCTGTAACGTCAGAGAAATTTTTATATATATTACCTACTTTACATTATTAAAAAAAGCATTAACAACTGTATACCAATAAGACTGTAACAACAAGAAGTCTTTGCTATTAGATACAGGAGCAACCGACCCACCTTATAATTAAAGGCAGTGGGTTACTCTGTACTGTTAAGAAATAAATAAACTCCCAGGGCTGTTCCATGCGGTAACCGTAGCAGCGTTAGTCTCTTGTAGAGAGGTCGGATGGAGCCTGTAGATTTCAATCGCGATATAATTTCTGTGTCACATCATCGAATGTGAGGGTGTTTGGGCGGTAGTGCATCGGATACAAGCTACGGGACTCCCAAGACAGGTTCCATTTGGTTCCATTCTCTTGGAGAGAAGTCGTCATTGAGCCTATGGTTTTCAATTGCGATGCAATTTCTGTGTTACATCGTCAGTGTGAGTGTGCGAGAATCACACTAAATGGGCAGTGATACAAGCTACTGGAATCCAAGGAGAGGTTCCATATGGTGACTGTACCTGCTCCATTATCCTAGACGTACACTAGTAGAATGACACCGACAATTTCCTCGACGTTTACGCAATACCCACCACCAGCCTAATGGGGAGACAACACCTGAGGGCGCCATTACTCAGTTGGACAGGTGTCGCCATGGATCCTGTGGTTTTGAATCGCGCTGCATTTTCTGTGTTGCATAGTCATTGAGAGGGTGCGAGGGTTACAGTAAACGGCAGTATTTCAGAGGATACAGGATACTGGACTCCCAGAAGAGGTTTCATGCGGTGACTGTAGCCGCATTATACTTTTGGAGAGAAGTTGGCATGGAGCCTGTAGTTTACAATTGCGATGCAGTTTCTGTGTCGCATCATCGATGTGAGGGTGCGAGGCTTACAGTATATGGACAGTGGTGCATAGGATACAAGCTACAGGTCTCCCAGGAGAGGTATCATGCAGTGACTGTAGACATGTTAGTCTCTTGGAGTGAAGTCAGCATGGACTTTTCAAGAGCGATGCAAGTTCTATGTCGCATCGTCAGTGTGACTTTGCGAGGGTTACATTAAACGGTCGCTGGTCCATTTGATACAAGCTACTGGACTCCCTGGAGAGGTTCCATGTGGTCACTGTAGCTGCGTTAGTCTTTTAGAGAGAAGTCGGCATGGATCCCTTAGTTTTTAATTGCGATTCAATTACTGTGCCGCATCGTGAATGAAAGCGTTCGAGGGTTACAGTAAACAGGCCTTGGTGCATCGGGTACAAGCTCCTGGACTCACAGGAGAGGTTCCATGCGGTGACCATAGGCGCGTTAGTCTCTTGGAGAGAATTCGGCATGGAGGCTGTAGTTTTCAATCGTGACTCAATTTCTTTGTCGAACCGTCAATGTCAGGGTGCGAGGGTTACAGTAAATGATCTGTGGTGCATTGGATACAAGCTACTTGACTTCCAGGAGAAGTTTCGTGTGGTGACTGTAGCCACGTGAGTCACTTTGGGAGACCTCGGCATGGAGTCTGTAGTTTTCAGTCGCGATACGATTTCTGTGTCCCATCGTCAATGTGAGGGTGCGAGGGTGACACAAAGGGAGCCGTGGTTCATCGGATACAAGCTAATGGACTGCCTGGAGAGGTTCCATGCAGTGACTGTAGCCGCGTTAGTATCTTGGAGGGAAGTCGGCATGGTGCCCTTACTTATCAGTCGCGATGCAATTTATATATTACATGGTCAATGTGATTTTGTGAGGGTTACAGTAAATGGTCACTGGTGCACTGGATACGAGCTACTGGACTCCCTGGACAGGTTCCCTGTGGTGACCATATGGTTCAAATGGTTCTGAGCACTATGGGACTTAATTTCTGAGGTCATCAGTCCCCTATAAATTAGAACTACTTAGACCTAACTAACCTAAGGACATCACACACATCCCTGCCCGAGGCAGAATTCGAACCTGTGACTGTAGCGCCTACAACCGCTCGGCCACTCCGGCCGGCGCGGTGACCATAGCCACCTTAGTCTCTTGGAGAGAAGCCGCCATGGATCCGTTAGTTTTCAATCGTGATGCAATTACTGTGTCTCGTAGTTAATGTGAGCGTTCGAGGGTTACAATAAACAGGCTATGGTGCGTGTGATACAAGCTACTGGACTCCCTGGAAAAGTTCCATGGGCTGACCGTAGCCGCGTTAGTCTCTTGGAGGGAAGTAGTTATGAAGCCTGTAGTTTTCAATTTCGAAGCAATATATGTGTCACATCGTCAATGTGAGGGTGGGAGGGTTACAGTATAGCAGCACGATAACAATGGTGAAGTCACTGATGGTAGTGCCTCTAAAGCAGAATTATTAAACACGGTTTTCCGAAACTCCTTCACCAAAGAAGACGAAGCAAATATTCCTCAATTCCAATCAAGAAAAACTGCCAAGATGAGAAACATAGAAGTTGATATCCTCGATGTAACAAAGCAGCTTAAATGACTTAATAAAAGCAAGACCTCCGTTCCAGATTGTATACGTGTAAGGTTCCTCTCAGAGTATGCTGATAAAATAGTTCCATATTTAGCAATTATATACAACCACTCACTCACAGAAAGATACGTACCTAAAGACTGGAAAATTGCCCAAGTCACACCAATACCCAAAAATGGAAATAGGAGTAATCCGCTGAATTACAGGCCTATATCACTAGCGTCGATCTGCAGTAGGGTTTTAGAACATATACGATATTCGAACAGTATGAAGTACCTCGAAGAAAACGATTTATTGACATATAGTCAGCACAGATTCGGAAAATATCGTTCTTCCAAAACACAATGAAGTAATAAGTGCTATCGATAGGGGATGTGAAATTGATTCCATATTTTTAGATTTCCAGAAGGCTTTCGACACCGTTCCTCACAAGCGTCTTCTAATCAAACTGCGTGCCTACGGAGTATTGCCTCAGTTGTGCAACTAGATTTGTGATTTCCTCTCAGAAAGGTCACAGTTCGTAGTAATAGACGGAAAGTCATCGAGTGAAACAAAGGTAATATCCGGCGTTCCCCAAGGAACTGTTATAGGCCCTCTATTGTTCCTGATCTATGTTAACGACATAGGAGACAATCTGAGTAGCCGTCTTAGATTGTTTGCAGATGATGCTGTCACATACCGTCTTGTAAAGTCATCAGATGATCAAAACGACTTGCAAAATGATTTAGATAAGATATCTGTATGGTTCGAAAAGTGGCAATTGCCCCTGAATAAAGAAAAGTACGAAGTTATTCACATGAGTACTAAAAGAAACCAGCTAAATTTCGATTACGCGATAAGTCACGCAAATCTGAGGGCTGTAAATTCAACTAAATACTTAGGGATTACAATTACAAATAACCTGAATTGAAACGACCACATAGATAATATTGTGGGTAGAGCAAACCAAAGACTCCGATACATTGGCTGAACACTTAGAAGGTGCAACAGGTCTACTATGCTTACACCACGCTTGTGCGGTGTGGGATCCACATCAGGTGGGACTGATGGATGACATCGAAAAAGTACAAAGAAGGGTAGCTCGTTATGCTTTATCGCGAAATAGGGGAGATAGTGTCACAGACATGATACGTGAATTGGAGTGGCAATCATTAAAACAAAGGCGTTTTTCGTTGCGACGGAATCTTTTCATGAAATTTCAATCACCAGCTTTCTCCTCCGATTGCGGAAACATTCTTTTGGCACCCACCTACATAGGGAGAAATGTTCATCAGGAAAAAATAAGAGAAATCAGGGCTCGCACGGAAAAATTTAAGTGGTCGTTTATCCCGCGTGCTGTTCGAGAGTGGAACGGTAGAGAGACAGCATGAAGCTGGTTCATTGAACCCTCTGCCAGGCACTTTATTGTGAATAGCAGAGTAATCACGTAGATGTAGATGTAGCAGTGATGCATCGGATACATGCTCCGGGTGGCCACGAGGAGTTCCTTGTGGTGACAGCAGCCGCGCCAGTATCGTCGATGTACATTAGTAGAATGATTCCAACAATGTCATTGCGCTTATGCAATAGCTCAACTCCCGCCTAATGGCGAGACAACTCCTGAGGACGGTATTTGTGTCTTGGAGAGATCAGCGCGGGGTAGCCGTTCGGTCTAGGACGCCTTGCCACGATTCACGCGGCTGCCCGCGTGGGAGGTTGGAGTCCTCCTTTGGGTATGGGTATGCGTGTTGTCGTTAGTTTAAGTTGGTTTCAGTTAGATTAAGTAGTGTGTAAGCCTAGGAGTCGATGACCACAGCAGTCTGGTCCCATAGAACTTAACACAAATTTCCAAATTTTAGAGACTTCGGCTTATCTTGTGAAGATAATTTATGGAGACACTGCACGTTGCTAGGACAGTGGTTAAATTCGTTTACACAAAAACAACAAACGGGAGATGCGGGAAAAAGGGTTCGTCTCGTAGTTACTTGTAGTGAGTCCACGTTTAAATTTCCCATAAGTTGCAGAACTGTCCAGTAGTTCCTTTCACGGTGTCAAAATTTGTATTTGAGAGACAGTTCCATAATTTTGTGTAAATGAATACACTTTCTCTCGTCGAGGGTTTCCTGCGGCAATGAGGCAAATGTCGGACCCGGTAACACTCTCCCCTCTGTTCCGACTACCAGCTACGAGCTCGCCTTATATTTGGCGAAAAGAATCGAGAATCTACAGATAGCCATATGTCAAACCGCTCGATCCCCAGCAATAATAATAGTTGTTGTGGTTTTCAGTCCGAAAGACGGGTCTAACGCAGCTGCCAAAGCTAATACACCCTGTGAAACCATGTTCATGTCTGCACAGTTACTACAACGTTGATTCATTTAAAGTTTCCTACTGTGGTTAATGTTTGGTCTCCCTCTATAACTTTTACTCCAGACACATTCCTCCTTTGCCAACGTGACAGTTCCTTGCGGCTTCAAGATGTGTCCTATCAAACGGCACTTTCTTTTACTCAAGTTGTATCATAAATTTCACGTATTTCATAACGGCTGTAGTCGCCACAGTGACTGTTCCTTTGACCGTTCATGCATGTCTAAGAGACGCTGCATCGTAATTCGGAATAACACAGGCACTGCAATATCGTATTACTCTGCCGTGGCGCAAAAGCGTGTCGCCCTGCGGCGTCACTTTTGTGCTCTGCGATGCTGCAATCAGCAGAGTGTCGACACATGTGAAAGAAAGGCCGCAGTTGGTGTGAGCTGTGTGGTGGGTCAGTAACGTCCCACTGGCATCAAACTTCTCCACAGTTCTGCCCAGTGCCATCTTGGACGTGTCACACAGTGCAAAAGTCGTCACACCAACTCTTACCCACATTTCAGTACTCGTTTTGACGCCTCTCCTATGGAGATCAGAACAGCGACACAGATCTTATGGGCGACGGAGGAAAACATTTCAGGCACACCATCGCTCAGAATCGACATAAAAAACTCAAGAGGTGACATGAAGAGCGTCAATGAAACAACTCCTTCCGTTGGGGCGCTGGTCCCCGCACATTTCGCGATCAAAAACGACAGTTCGTAGGGCGACGAGCAACAGGAAGACGGCCTTGGCGACGTTAGACACCTCTGACAACCCCCACCCCCTCACTCCCTCCCCAACGTTTCAGAGCCATACTCTGATGTCGTGCAACTGCAACCCGACGGAATATGATCGGATCCCTTTGGAGTGTAGTGCAACCAGAAGTACCGAAAGTAGCATTGTAATGTGGTTGTGTCAGTTTTATTTTTCCATGCTATCGATATGCACGTCACAGAGAGAGCAAGTTTCGTCTCTGTTAAACAATCTTTGGTCTTGTCGTGGCAGAGTCTTTGCCTCTGCGCAGTTCTTTGTTGAAGTGTGGTGGTTGATGGACGTATTTAGTAGTGCTGCGTTCGCTTGTGATGGTATGATGGTATCTGTTAGATAGAGAAAGACTTTTTTTTTAAGACAAGAAGTTTGAGGTAAGACTGCAGCATTGCGGACCTCATTTGTAGAAATGATTATTGGCTGCTAACTTTGTTCACAGCGGAGAGAAAGACCACCTCACTTCCGTGAGTCATGCATTAACATCTTAACTGATTCAGCTGTTTGGTGTTTATAGAAATTTTTTGTTAACATTACACCCTCTTTATATCATTGTTCACTTTCTTAACCATAGTATTGTTCAGACGAATGTTATGTGTGAAGTTCGCTAGGAGTTTTACTCTGTCTTTTGTAATACATACTTCATTATAAAACCGTTGTCTTGGAATATCACTTCATAGGAATATTTACCCTCCCCATCCAACTGTTTATCATTATGCATTATAATTTTTTACCATGTGGTATGCAACAGTTTGAATATAGTTTGAAAATTTTATTTAGACATAGAAATCTAGCTTAACCACTGGCTGCTTGCTGTTTTCTGTTGTCTTTTCGAGAAATCTGCGACGATGTTTCAAGACGCGAGGTGTGTGAAAATCTTAAGTATGTCAGGTAAATGTTTTACTTCAGTTGCGCATTTAATCTAAAGACAAATGGGATTCAGATCCGTTACAGTTCAGTTCTAATCAGGTTATGTTTACTCAAAGGTTAGCACATGAGTTTAAGGTTGGTAACACTTTGTCGTAATACGTTGACTTTTATAGAGTGAGAGGTAAAGTTTCATACAGAAACGAATATAGTGGGGAGGTTACAACGCACAGAGTTCGTAATTTCCTTAGTATGTCTTGCAGATCATCCAATCTACACGTGCATTCTCCACAAAGCTGCCACTCATTGGCAACACTGTTTCCACTGGGTACGATGTATTCGCACCTTGCTTTAACTCAGTCATTTAATTCATTTTAAAAGATCGTGCAGACATTTTTCGGCCACCTTCCACATCCATTTTACTTCCAAGTGCTATCTGTCGGACAAGTACATTCAGTAGCAGCTAGTTCAGGAGAGAGTACAGTACACCGAGTTGCGCGACGAATAGTTTCAGAGTGGGGGAGCGCGCTGCTTGCGGCGACTGTATCACGCTAGGGTACCATATACGCAGTGGGGAATCACATACCGAGCACTGTGTAAGGCACAATATTTATTATCTGAACACTGCTATGCTCTTCCAGCCCTTCCATCGGCATTAGTTGCACTGATAGATCCTTAATAATAATCTCATGAAGTTATTA
Source organism: Schistocerca nitens (assembly GCF_023898315.1). NCBI lineage: Eukaryota > Metazoa > Arthropoda > Insecta > Orthoptera > Acrididae > Schistocerca > Schistocerca nitens. The sequence continues at coordinate 469,651,350 of NC_064622.1, forward strand.
ACTAAAGTAAAAACTTAAATGGGTAGAACATTTTAACTGTATCGTAATTGTTGGAAGACTGTGCATCAATCAGAAGCGAGTGCAGAAGAAGCAGACGCCAGACTCTTACCCACTACGAGTCTTCTACAGGGTATGAGCGAGTCAAAACACCTTCCAGGATGGTCAAATGGATTGCGATGCCGATAATTGTTCGTCGCAGTGTCCCGGAAAAAGTGTGTGTGTAACAACAAACGCAACACACACTGCGGGAAATACAGCGTAGTGAGTCACGAAAAATCGTTTGTCTTGTTGAACAGTGACTTGGTGAACGGTCCTGTGAAGTTTTGATCATCCTCTAACACTGTGAATCATTAGCTTGTGTCTTGCTGCGGTGCTCTGAACATAGCTTCCGCGGAACTTGATTTAATGAATAAACATAATCAGGCTCTTATTTTTGTTTTTTGATTACTGCTAAACGTTAATGAATGAGGATCATGTAGTATCCTGTAATGTTTTTGTTGTTGTGGTCTTCAGTCCAGAGACCGGTTTGATGCAGCTCTCCATGCTACTCTATTCTGTGCAAGCTTCTTCATCTCCCAGTACTTACTGCAACCTACATACTTCTGTATCTGTTTAGTGTATTTATCTCTTGGTCTCCATCTACGATTTTTACCGTTCATGCTGTCCTCCAATGCTAAATTTGTGATCCCTTGATGCCTCAGAACATGTCCTACCAACCGGTCCCTTCTTCTTGTCAAGTTGTGCCACAAACCCCTCGCCAATTCTATTCATCTGACAGAATTACAATGTCATCGGCGAACCTCAAAGTTTTTAGTTCTTCTCCATGGATTTTAATACCTACTTCGAATTTTTCTTTTGTTTCCTTTACTGCTTGCTCAGTATACAGATTGAATAACATTGGGCAGAGGCTACAACCCCGTGTCACTCCCTTCCCAACCACTGCTTCCCTTTCATGCCCCTCGACTCTTACAACTGCCATCTGGTTTCTGTACAAATTGTAAATAGCCTTTCGCTCCCTGTATTTTATCCCTGCCACCTTTAGAATTTGAAAGAGAGTATTCCGGTCAACATTGTCAAAACATTTCTCTAAGTCTACAAATTCTAGTAACGTAGATTTGCCTTTTCTTAATCTAGCTTCTAAGATAAGCCGTAGGGTCAGTATTGCCTCACGTGTTCCAACATTTCTACGGAATCCAAACTTATCTTCCCCGAGGTCGGCTTCTACCAGTTTTTCCATACATCTGTAAAGAATTCGTGTTAGTATTTGGCAACCGTGACTTATTAAATTGATAGTTTGGTAATTTTCACACCTGTCAACACCTGCTTTCTTTGGGACTGGAATTATTATATTCTTCTTGAAGTATGACGGTATTTCGCCTGTCTCATACATCTTGCTCACCAGATGGTAGAGTTTTGGCAGGACTGGCTCTCCAAAGGCTGCCAGTAGTTCTAATGGAATGTTGTCTACACGCAGGGCCTTGTTTCGACTAAGGTCATTCAGTGCTCTGTCAAACTCTTCACGCAGTATCATGTCTCCCATTTCATCTTCATCCTCTTCCATTTCCATAATATTATCCTCAAGTACATTGCCCTTGTATAGCCCTCTATATACCCCTTCCACCTTTCTGCTTTGCCTTCTTTCCTTAGAACCGGGTTTCCATCTGAGTTCTTGATATTGATACAAGTGGTTCTCCTCTCTGCAAAGGACTCTTTAATTTTCCTGTAGGCAGTATCTATCTTACCCCTAGTGAGATAAGCCTCTACATCCTTACATTTGTACTCTAGCCATCCCTGCTTCGCCAATTTGCACTTCCTGTCGATCTCATTTTTGAGACGTTTGTATTCCTTTTTGCGTACTTCATTTACTGTATTATTATATTTTATCCTTTCATCAATTAAATTCAATATTTCTTCTGTTACCCAAGGATTTCTACTAGCTCTCGTCTTTTTACCTACTTAATCCTCTGCTGCCTTCAGTACTTCATCCCTCAAAGCTACCCATTCTTCTTCTACTGTACTTCTTTCCCCCATTTCTGTCAATTGTTCCCTTATGCTCTCCCTGAATCTCTGTACAATCTCTGGTTTAGTTAGTTTATCCAGGTCCCTTCTCCTTAAATTCCCACCTTTTTGCAGTTCCTTCAGTTTTTGTCTATTCTTAACCAATAGATTGTGGTCAGAGTCCACATCTGTCCCTGGAAATGTCTTACAATTTAGAACCTGGTTCCTAAATCTCTGTCTTACCATTATATAATCTATCTTTGATACCTTCTAGTATCTCCAGGATTCTTCCATGTATTATGATAACAATTTCGTAGGACTGGATTTTCTCCCGTGGCACTTCAGTTTGCCTTAGTTTGCTGTTTCCTGCGCTTATATGGGGAGACGCAAATCGCAATTAAATCTACACGACGACTTTGTAAGACACGAGGTAAGCAAACCACAAAGTCAGTGATGCAAGGAAAGTGAATAACTGTAGTACTGATAGAACCTGGCATTTCTGCAAGGTGGGTGGGGCATTTTATGAATACCACAGGTAGTCGAACTTTATAATAATAATCCACTCCATTTTTTTAAACGTTACAAGGTGAGGCATGTGCTGTCATACATACCCACATAGCCTTATTGACTACGTCCCTTGGGACGTCGCTTAAGATGGACAGGGGTGAACAAACAGCTGAAGCATGGCCAGTCGGACAACCCTGTTGTAGGGTACTTGGTGGTGCTGCCAGGCTGTGACCCTACTGGCAGGGGTGGCCAAGTGGCTGCTGGATTCGCAGGTAGAGTCGCCTGGCAGGGAGCTACCCTACCGGCGCCTGCCTGCGGTAGAACCCACTAGCGCTCATGGACACCCCTGCCCTGCGGGGAAGAGTTGGAACAGCCTGTACTAAACGGACACGGTTAATCCAAACTGCACTGATCGCGTCACACACCCAGTGCCCGAAGATTGTCCTTCACCGTAAAGAACAGGCCCAAGGATAGGAAAGTGTGAAGTGGGTGGTGGCTGATGCTTGTGGGGGCCAGGCTGGGGGCCTCAGCACAAACGTGCCTCGCTCATGTTGACACGCCTGTTTCACAGAACGTCGAGGAGAATGACGTGCGTTTCATTCCAAGAAGCAGTTACTTTCTGTTCAGGCGCCGGCGCTTGGAAAGGAGAACATGCGTGACGCCATTTCATCAGCTGACTATTTTGAAGCACAAAGGAACACAGGTGTCTCATCCCTTGTCACCAGGTGGACACTAAACCGTCTGCTCGGATTTGATTGTTTTGTCAGGCCCAGAACGCTCTTTTCTTCATCAGATCGTGTGACAGTTAGTTACCAAAATGTCAGCTCGCATCGAGTCACATTTTGTGATACCCCGAGCCTTCCGACATGTGGCCTGCCTCCGGTAGGCTCCCACAGATTTTGCCCTCGCAATTAAACTGGACGATGTGCTGCATTTATTTGCAGAAAACTGTGTTTTCAAGTCTTCATTGTTATTAGTTATTGGCAGCTCATGTGTAACACTCTTATCTACATGGAGTTTCTAAATCGCATATTTTGATTGCATTTCATGTATCTTAATCGCGACATATTGATTTCGTCGTTGATCATGCATACACATGGTGCTCCAGCTGTCCCTACCACGTTGTCTTATGCAATCCACAACATCCTCAAATACCATGCGCGAAAGTTTTATACTCTCTCGCTCACTACATGCAAACTATCGCTCCTACAGAAAAAAATGAACGTTACATTTTTGTACGAAATTTAACATACTTAAATCTTCTACTGAATTGCGTTTTTGCCAGAGGCCGTAGTCTTCGAATTTCTCAAGAAAAACGCACAAAAGTTAACTTCAAACGCGTTTTTCTCGAATTACTCGAAAACCGTCGCCTCCAGCCGTAACACATCTCGGTACAAAATTTAACTACATTAAATTTGCTACAAAATATTTCATTCATTAATTATGTAGGCTTAATAGCATAGCTAGAGTGACAATATAATGTTTTTCATGGTATTTGAAGGCGTTGCAGGCTGAACAAAATCCAGAGGCAAGGGCAGCAGGATCACCCCGTCTTTGCTGGTTTTCTTCATATGTATTTACCCCACTACTTCGTGGCTCTCGCACAATTTTGTTCTACTAATTGTTATTTTCCGAGACCAAATCTTATCCTCATGTTGCAGCTTACGTTTCACTTGAAATGAAATTACTATTTCGTGTACTAAGTGAAATGTAAAACATTGCTGCAGAAAAAATGCTAAGGCATAACGTTATTATAGACATTTTTATTCGTAACTGTAATACACTACTGGAAATTAAAATTGCTACACCTCGAAGATGTGCTACAGACGCAAAATTTAACCGACAGGAAGAAGATGCTGTGATATGCAAGTGATTAGCTTTTCAGAGCATTCACACAAGGTTGGCACCGGTGGCGACACCTACAACGTGCTGACATGAGGAAAGTTTCCAACCGATTTCTCATACACAAACAGCAGTTGACTTGCGTTGCTGGTGAAACGTCGTTGTGATGCCTCGTGTAAGGAGGAAAAATGCGTACCGTCACGTTTCCGACTTTGATAAAGGTCGGATTGTAGCCTATCGCGATTGCGGTTTATCGTATCGCGACATTGCTGCTCGCGTTGGTCGAGATCCAATGACTGTTAGCAGAATATGGAATCGGTGGGTTCAGGAGGGTAAAACGGAACGCCGTGCTGGATCCCAACGGCCTCGTATCACTAACAGTCGAGATGACAGGCATCTTATCCGCATGGCTGTAACGGATCGTGCAGCCACGTCTCGATCCCTGAGTCAACAAATGGGGACGTTTGCAAGACAACAAACATCTGGACGAACAGTTCGACGACGTTTGCAGCAGCATGGACTATCAGCTCGGAGACCATGGCTGCGGTTACCCTTGACGCTGCATCACAGACAGGAGCGCCTACGATGGTGTACTCAACGACGAATCTGGGTGCACGAATAGCAAAACGTCATTTTTTCGGATGAATCCAGGTTCTGTTTACAGCATCATGATGGTCGCATCCGTGATTGGCGACATCGCGGTGAACGCACATTGGAAGCGTGTATTCGTCATCGCCATACTGGCGTATCACCCGGTGTGATGGTATGGGGTGCCATTGGTTACACGTCTCGGTCACATTTTGTTCGCACTGACGGCACTTTGAACAGTGGACATTACATTTCAGATGTGTTACGACCAGTGGCTCTACCATTCATTCGATCCCTGCGAAATCCCACATTTCAGCAGGATAACGCACCACCGAATGTTGCAGGTCCTGTACGGGCCTTTCCAGACACAGAAAATGTTCGACTGCTGTCCTGGCCAGCACGTTCTCCAGATTTGTCACCAATGGAAATCGTCTGATCAATGGTGGCCGAGCAACTGGCTCGTCACAATACGCCAGTCACTACTCTTGATGTACTGTGGTATCGTGTTGAAGCTGCATGGGCAGCTGTACCTGTACACGCCATCCGAGCTCTGTTTGACTCAATGCCCAGGCGTATCAAGGCCGTTATTACGGCCAGAGGTGGTTGTTCTGGACACTGATTTCTCAGGATCTTTGCACCCAAACTGCGCGAAAATGTAATCATATGTCAGCTCTAGTATGATATATTTGGCCAATGAATATCCGTTTATCATCTGCATTTCTTCTTGGTGTAGCAATTTTAATGGCCAGTAGTGTAATTACCAGTGACCACTGTCAATAATGTAACATAATGACAGCTTTCATATTTTTGTAAACTACTCAAGATTATGTTGCTACTGATGGCACTTGAGACAGTACAATTACATTAAAATTATCTGATTGCAGTAAGAGAAATAATAATTTCAGTGGATAAAGGTAAAGTATTGATTACATATGAAGGTTGATACTGTTATAAAATAATTATGCTGTCAAGTACTGTTTAACGTCGTAGTGTCATTTCTGGTCTTTCACTTCATGTAACTTTTGTCAGCAGATCCATTCTGGACTCATATAGGAGACGGAGTGTTTTTATATAAAGCTAAAGACTCTGTGAAAGTCGCTAGGTGAAAGCCGAGTAAATTATGTAAAATATATAAAAATGTGCTTGAAACAGTTAATGCAAAAAACAGATAATATTTAAAAGAAGAATTCGATAATCCTACACTCCACTTGCAGTGTGAACGCGTCAGTTAGACAACTGTGCGACTGGGGACAACTCCTGGAGATCGAAAGACGATAAATTTTCATAAAAAAGAAGAGATACTTGTTATATATGACGGTAGTATCTGTTCCCGAAAGAACAGTTACCGTGGATGACCATGCCGCTTTGCTAGAAATGAAATGATACTTAAATGGACACCCAAACTGCAAACAGGCAGTCGGCTTTCAGCCGGGCTCGGCGCGCCGGCCAGTGCTCCGCAGGTGTTGTTGTTTACCCGCTAGCGCGCGGTCGCGTCGTTGTCTTGCCGTATAGTACCTGTACCGACCCGACATGGCGTTCTCATATCGAAAAGCTACAATCAAACTAACGTTCAACGCATCGTACACGAGACCGAAGGCCCATGAAATTGAACGGTTTCTACGAGACATCATGCACATCGAACCACAAGAACTGATAGGAATTCATCTGTCTATTGTAACCAGCACAGTGTACCTCAAACTGGTTGACGAAGCGGCCTGCGACAGACTACTCCAACGATCTGCAAACGGCTTTCGCTTCTGTCACGCAGACGGTAACGTGAGCGTGGTAGGAGTTGACCATGCTGGTCTGGGGGTGCGTACCGTGCGCATCTTTGAACTACCGTTAGAAGTTCGTGCCAACCTAGTCGTTGATGCGCTGCGGCCATACGGCACAGTTCTGAGCCACACAGAGGCGAAATGGAACACATTCGAAACGTACCCTGTCCTTAACGGGGTACGACAAGTGCGCATAGAACTTAAGAAGCACGTTCCATCGTATGTTTTCGTTGGTGGCTGCCGCGCAATTGTTATATATGATGGACAACCGAGGACCTGCTCGGGCTGCGGCCAGGAGGGCCATGTTAGAACTGAGTGTCTGCAGCGCCGCCTCGTTCAGGTGCCCCGCAATGAACTTCCCCAACGATCCACTATGACCTCTCTCCCGCTAACATATGTGGAGGCGGCACGACATGATGTGATGGATGATCAAAACCTGCTCCCTCCTCAAGCCGCTGCCAGCTCCGTTGGAGAGTCAGCGCCGTCGACAACGCCGCAGCCCAACGGTGCAGAGGTTCCTACAGCCTCCGCCCACCGCAGCGTCGTCGGCACCCAGCCACCGTCACTGTCGGGATCAGACACAGGGGTTCCTAGCGACCGAGACTGTGTCGAGCCCCGCCCTCCAGTGGATGTCGAATCTCGGACCCGAAAGCAAAAATCACCCAAGCGACACAAGAAGAGGCGATTGTCAGCTGACGAACAGGACAGGAATGTGAAGCCGGCGGAAGACATCGACTTCGTTGACTCGCCCACAATTGCAACGGACTCTAGTGGCATCATTCACCAGAAGGTGCCTGAAGACAGGGAACACTCTCCTAAATCTGGTGGCCCAGAAAACGAGGCGCACTGCGTCGACTCCCAAAATGTGGGCTCCTGTGAAAGCGACCAGCCCCCAATGACAATCGTCTCTTGGTGATTGGGCAGACGATATGGAGGCAGATGATGCACAGCAAACATCGATATCTCCACCAGAGCCCATGGCTGACATTGAGCCCGGAGGGCTCTGCCAGTCAGGGACTCCTACGGCACAGTAATGCACAGCATGCAGATGGATGACTGTGTGGTGTGTGGTGTGTGAGATCACTGTGGGATTGCACCGGCACACTGCCTCCGCCACTTGATATGTCTCAGTCATACCGTGTGGGAACAGTCAACGTAAATGGTGTCCACTCCACTGTCAAGACCCGCATGTTACACGACATGATCAGAGCGGCAGACTTGGACATCTACAGGATGTCTGTCCCGAGCTGTGTTTAGACCTATATGGCTACACCACGTACAGCCTACCCGTAGGTGATGGCGCAGGAGGAACGGCCATCCTTCTCCGAGATGGCATAGACGCGACGGACGCGACGTACTTGCCGAACGGGCGAGGCATCGCACTCACACTTGGCGCAGTCCGCCTCATTAACGTCTACGCTCCCTCCGGTAATTCGCACCGTGGTGACAGGCATGTCTTCTATTCGGAGGAGTTGGCCCCACTTTTGCAAGGAAATATGGACCATTACATAGTGGGCGGCGATTTTAACAGTGTTCTGCGGCCCGAGGACCAGATACCGCATTACGTCCCATGCTCGGCTCTACAAGCATTGATACGTGACCTCGCGCTCCACGACACATGGCTCTTACATCATGGGACCCAGAGTGGATATACGCACTTTACCAGCCATTCTGCCAGTCGTCTGGACCGGATATACGTCTCGCGTGCCCTCCGAACAGCAACCCGTGATGCAGAACTCTGGCCGACGGCCTTCACGGACCATCTCGCGTACATCTGCACTGTCACCTTGCCCCGACAACTCAAAAGACGCAGCAGGGGCCCGTGGACGCTGAACATCTCCCTCCTTCGCGAGGAAGCGTGTCGGCGAGCAGTCACTGACACGTGGCGTCGATGTATCAGGCGCCTGCCTATGTATGCTTCCACGTTGCTGTGGTGGCTGGGATGTGTCAAACCTGCCCTCCGAAAGACCTTGATGGACTACGGGCGTGACAGATCGAACTGGCAAAGGGCAACATCGGAATTTTACTATACAGCGTTACGTGAGCTGGCGACGCAACCGCCGTCTCCCGAACGTCAGATGTCCGTACAACGCATCAAAGCTCGTCTACTTCGCATCCGGACAGAGCAGCTAGACGGTGTCCGCATCCGTGCGCGAGTGCAAGACTGTATCCCCATCGAAACAGCGTCAGTGTATCACATTGTGCGCGAGAGGCGCCACCGCAAACGTCAGCTCATTACGGCGGTAAACACGGAGGACGGCGGGCGCGCAGTGACACAAACGGACATCGCGCACACGTTCGCCAGGCACTATGGGACCTTGTACATGATCCGCGAAATGTACGTGATTATGACGAGCTGTTGCACGATATTCCCGCCCCTCGGGACGTGGCACCCGATGATAGTCTGCTGTTGCCCATTACACCCGACGAGCTGACATCGGCCTTGGCACGTGGAGCACCGAACAAGTCGCCTGGACCGGACGGTTTACCCCTGGAATTCTACCGCACTTTTTACCACCTTATGGGTGACAAATGGCTCCAAATGTTTCAAGACCTGATCCGCCCTGATTTCACTGTCCCCACAGAATTCACAGAAGGCATCTTGATCCCAGTTCCGAAACCGAATGGTGGTTGTAGGTGGCAGGATTTTCGCCCACTCACACTCCTCAACAACGACTACAAGATCTTCGCCCGTATCCTCCGCGCGCGTCTCCACACCGCTATCGGGAAAGCCATCCACACCGATCAGACATGTTTAGGTGGTGTCAGCAACATTCATACGGCGTTAGGAGCATACCGCGACGTAATTGCTTTGACGGCGGCCAGCAAAATTCGAGGCGCCCTTGTCGCCGTAGATTTTGACCACGCATTCGACCGCGTCGATCACGGCTGCTTACGCGCAGTTTTGCAACACATGGGCCTCTCTCCGGAGTCTGCACAGGTGGTCCTTCGACTGGTCCACGGAGCGCGCTCCCGCATGATGGTCAACGGTTATCAGTCTGATCACATTGTTGTTGGACGGTCAGTGCGACAAGGGTGCCCCCTGTCGGGCATATTATTTGCTGCAGCGCTTGAACCAGCTTTACATGGTCTACGGCAGCGATTAACTGGTATCTCCTTGCGGGACGTGACCTTTTATTGTGGTGCATTCGCCGATGACGTGGTGTTCGTGGCCAGATCAGAGGATGAAATGCATATGGCGCTACAGTGGCTACGCCAGTACGGGGCGGTCGCTGGGAGCGTCATCAACGTGAAGAAGACAAAATACATGGATGTCGGAGGGGGGATTTCCCACACAACGGCGGTGCCCTTTGACAAGGTGCCCGTACTCAAGTGTTTAGGAGTGCAATTCTATAGCAATGTCCGCCGCACGGCGGCGGCTACGTACCGCCGGCTCCTACACCAGACACGTGCTCTGCTGCAGGACAACAAACTGCGTCGCTTGGATATGCTCCTCAGAACACGTTATGTCAACACCTATCTTGTCTCAAAACTGAACTGTTTTGCGCATATCCTTCCCTTGACAGCTACGATGGCCGACAGATTTCAAGCAGCATATGGACATTTCGTAAGCACCGGTCTGGTTTTTAAAGTCCGATACGCCACCCTGACACTGCCGCAGCGGGCGGGCGGTATCAGTTTAATTCACGTATATAACCGTGCGCGATCGCTTTATCTCAACACTATGCGTCGCACGTGGACCTCTGCCCACGCCACTCTGACGGGCACCCTGATAGCGGCAGTGGCACCACACTCTCTGCATCCCCCGGTTTCTGTAGGACACATTTCACCGGCACTCACCCACATCAGAGACTTCTTTATTGACTTCAGCTACTTACGGTCAGAACTTCCGACGACACGGAAGCCCAGCACAAAAGACTATTATCGCCTCTATCAGCAGCGGCAACCTGTAAATACGGTCACCCACAGACATCCTGAAATTGCCTGGAACACGGTTTGGCGAGCGGTACACACGCCTTTTCTACCTACGACGGTGCGTTCATTGTGGTACGTGGTTGTGAATGGGAAGTTCGCTACTCGTCAGAGGTTACATTCCATACATCTGACGGACGACCCCTTGTGTCCGACATGCTCAGTCGCTGACTCGGACGCACACCGTCTGACGTGTGCCGCGAACAGCGAGTGCTGGCTACTGACGCAGCGCATGCTGGCATTACTCTTGCGGCGATTGCCGGAGTCTATCTCCCCTGATGACGTATTGCGCCCCGACGTCGTATACTTTCCATCAACCAGAACGAACGCCGTAAACTGGCTAAAAGGCATGGCCGTTTACTACATATTTTGCGATGCTCCCAAAGGCACACTCGACTTTTGGTCCCTATTGATGACGACACATGCAGCTTTCAGCCGCCACCCGAAGTACAGAACTCGTTTCGCAAATTATTTAGGTTCATTATTTGCGGATCCTCCTGCTCACTGGGGCGTTCCCGGTATGAGACGCTGAAAATGAAGAAGAATCCTGGAGCATATTGATCCTCTACGGACGGAATAGGGGGGAACCCCTCCCAACAGACGAGAAGACGACACGGACGCTCGGCTACGGCAGTTGTAGGATGTTTCTTTGTAATGAAACAAAAATAAATCTATAATACAAAAAAAATGTTATAAAAATTAAAGAAATAAATCAATAAAAAGAACAACATCGACAAACCCACTCCATCCTCTTCCTGATCCTTCGATCCTCGAACTCGAACACGTTGCTTGGGCGTGGCGGCGGGATGGCCAGGCTTCGGGTGTCGACCCCTGCCCTACCCGTCGTCCTGTTCCTGCAGCGGTTCATTAAAAAAAAAAAAAAAAAAAAAAAAAAGATGGATAGAGCGTCTGCCATGTAAGCAGGAGATCCCGGGTTCGAGTCCCGGTCGGGGCACACATTTTCAACATGTCCCCAATGAAGTACATCAACGCCTGTTTGCAGTTAGGGTGTCCATTTAAGTATCATTTTAGATACTTGTTACTAATTTAAATGAAAAAACTCAGATATTCTAACCATGCATGGCAATTTCAGATGGCGTTACAACCAGAATTAAGCGAGCTTAGAGCGCGGTGGAGGTCAAAACTCATTGCTGGTATTTACCTCTGAAAGCGTCTGTCCCGCATTTATACACTTCCGTTGCTAATTCTATCATCTCCGTATACATTCTGGAACTTTCGCATAGAATTTCATGACAGTACCTCGTTTCTAAATTATAGTAATTACTCACCCGCAAGGAAAGAGTTAATAAATCACCTACGACCACTTACATAGTACTTTATAAATCTAGTCACAGTTGTTCACGCATTTCTGTCGTGGTCAATGCTACGAATAGCCGTCGTGTTTTCTCGGAATGGTTCTACCTGTTCGTCATCAATAAAATTAATGTATTGTCACAGTGACTGTCTTACCTAACTAGATGTTTTGAGTTGTTTTGATATCATTTTCAGTTTGTACGGCTATGATTCTCATGATTGCGATACTACCGAAATTGCGCAGCCTGCGTGAGAAACAACTACTCCTTCCTTCTAAAACTTCCCTGATTCAAAAGCAGCTAGAGAGTAACACAGACTGAAGATTGTTTGTGTACTGGCACAGTGTCATCAGTGGCCCGTATTTTGACGCCATGAGGTGCTCAGAAAGAGAATGAGCGAGGCAGAGCGATGAAAGGGCGACAAGGTTTCAGAACAAGGTTTCCGAGTCTTATGCAGAGCGATGAAAGTCAACCAAGGGAGTCACCCCACAACAGAACCAGCATCTCGCCTCAAGTGACGACGGAGTCCTACAACATCTACAATTCAGTACTAACAGCAGCTTCCACACACCCTGTGTACTGCAGAATCGGAACAGCTGGTAAGAAGATCGGCAGCAGATGTCGCCTACGGCAGCGCAAAGAAGGAGCAGTTTATTGTTGTGTGAGAATCTTAGAGACTGACCCAGAGATGAATACAAGTACTTCTTTCCTCATAGGTGAATTTCTTGTCATTTATCAAGATGAATGTCGTCACACGTTCCTCTACAAGGAGTACAGGGAAACTGGTGGCTAACCACTAGTGGTGGTCCAAATGTCAAGAATGACCAGGAACGATGTAAGCTCCACAGTTTGTTTGCAGTCAGACGTATAGACCCCAGTGTTAATACCATGGAGTGGAGAAAAGAGCTACAGGAATCAATTGTGCTACGTTCAAAGGGTGTAGATATTGTAGATTTCCAAAGACGTTGGCGCCCATTTTCATGGAGTAGAGCTGGTGGAAGGATTTCTCACAACTGAAGATGTAATCTGAGCGAACTGACAAGCGGATTTTACACATGTGAATCTTTCAAATATGAGAAGAGGGAACCTCACCGTTGAGGATAGTGAGCACAAAGGGTATTTGAATGAAGTCACACAGATGGGAATAATCCACCATAGCGCCATAGAAGTAAGACGGAGAGACAGGAACAGCCTGCCCAGAGGACACTTGAACAAAGTAACAGAGATACGATCTGCCGATAGGGTCACATAGGTGGTGACAGTCAACGCACAAGGTCATTGAACCGAGTCAAAGATACGTGAATAGTTTTTCCACAGGGCCCTCGAATCAAGTCACAGAGATGAGGTGTGCCTACATGATTCCTGAACCCAGTCACAGAAGTGGAAACAGAGTGGGCCGTGGTGCTTCTTTGAAACAAATGACAGAGATGGGAACTGTGTTTTTATAGGACCCTTGAATCGAGGCACAGAAATAGGAAAAGTCTGTCGACATGGCCTTTGAATCAAGTGACACACATCTATACGATTCTTAAATCAAAGCTCATACTGTTTTCCTGATGTGGAAGAGATTTCTGACCTTGGTAATTTTTTTAAAAAAGTGTGCTTCAGGACGTTTGTTATTAAATATGATGGACCCTATTGCTAGCAAAAACTGTTATTGGCAGAAGGATTATCTTGTTTCGCAAACTTACTGTCGTCATACTCACGACAACTGCTGTAATTGACAACTATGGCTATCTTTTGGAGACAGGCGTATTTGCATCCTAAAGAACGCACTATTGCGTGTCGAGCTCTCGAGGTGGTGGACGTGCTTTTGTTAGCAGCGGCCACACGTGGGCAGGCAGCGCGGGTGCGGTATCGACCAGCGTCGCGACCGGACGCCGGGGTCGGCCACCCCGCCACTCACACACACACACACACACACACACACACACACATACACACCATCAGCGGGGCGTCACACAGAGCCTGGTGCTCCGGAGCAGTTCATTACACTCCAGTCAGGCTTCTCCTTACAGTTAGTCTAAATATTTTTAACCTAACTCATTTCAGAATGAGCAATCACGAAACATTGACACTTGCACAAAATACGTTCAGTTTCCTCCGACTACTGTCATTCTAAAGTGGCGAAAGTTCATAATCAGAATTAAACTGAAACGAGTATTGTAAGATTATGCAGGCGTTAAAAAAGACATGGTAGAGGAGAACGCAGATACCAGAGAACAGCAAATTATAAGAAGTACAAGGTTGTGTTACGATACGGAAACAGAGAACGACAGTGGCGCTTCTAGTGGCCTGGCAGTGAACTTCGAATACGGAAAAACGCGGCGTATAAATTCGTATTCTTGCTTTGCGAAATACGAGTGTTCGAGGATTCTCTTTTTCATTTATACTTTATGGGGGAAGGGTCGTAATCCGTGGTAAAGTAGGTACTTGGAGACGTTTTTGTGACCTCACGAAGTGTGGCACCCCGGAATAGTGTAGCAGGATAGCAGTAAAAATTTGTTAAAATTCTGCCCTGGCGACACCAGAAGTCAAGCAACCTTAGTCAACGACCAGTAGAAGGCTGGTCCGTTGTGAGGTGCAGTAGACCGCAAAATCGTCGACGAAGAGGGAGCCCGAGACATCGGTAAGGAGACAATCCATAATTGGATTTATGGCGATGGCAAACAGTACAACACTTAGCCAGGGCCCCGTGCTAAGTGTTGTACTGTTTGCCATCGCCATAAATCCAATTACGGAGTGTCTCCCACCCAATGTCTCGGGCTCCCACTTTGTCGACGATTTGGCGATCTACAACAGCTCTCAACGGACCAGCTTCCTTGAATGACGTCTTCAAAGATGTCTCGATCGCCTCCACTCATGGAGCATCGAAACCGGCTTACGCTTCTCTCCCAGTAAGACCGTCTGTGTAACTTTCGGCGTCGTACGGAGTTTCCTCCGCCTTCCCCACATCTCGGCCCTGTCGACATTCCGTTCGCGGACGTCGCTAAACTCTTGGGACTTACGTTTGACACAAAACTGTGCTGTTCCTCCCACGTTTCCTATCTTTCGGCTCGCTGTGTGCGATCCGTCAACACGCTCCGTGTTCTGAATGGTACCTCCTGGGGAGCGGACCGAGTGATCCTTCTCCGCCTGTATCGCGCATTAGTGCGCTCGAAATTGGACTATGGCAGCATAGTTTACTCCTCTGCTCGGCGTCTATTGTTCGCCGTCTCGGCTCTGCGATTAGCGTCTGGAGCTTTTTACACCAGACCCGTAGAAAGCCTTTATGCTAAGACTGCTGAACCTCCACCATCCAGTCAGCGAGCTGTCCTTCTGAGTCGTTAAGCTAGCCATCTGTCTTCCATGCGTGCTCATCCGGCCAATGCCCTTTTTTTCGATGCCTCCTTGGATTTAGGGTATGCAGGCCGCCCTTCCTCTCTACTGCCACCGGGAGTCCGCTTCCGTCAACTATTACGTTCTCTTTCCTTTCACTTTCCTAAACATCTCGGGGTACGGCGCCACCTTGGCTTCGCCCCGGACCTGCCTGCTCCATGACCTTTGTCAGCTTCCCAAGGATAGTACGACTCCTCTCGTTTATCGTCGGGCATTTGCTGCTCTAAGCGCACGAATGGAGGATGCCATATTTATTTACACTGACGACTCGAAAACAACATTTGTTGTTGGTAGTGCGTATATTGTTGGCGACACCCCTAACAGTTTTCGGTTTCCCGACCAGTGTTTGGTTTTTACTGCGGTGCTTTACGCTGTCCTCCAAGCTGTCCATCCGTCGCCATACTCGGGTTCGCTGGGCTCTTTTCTCAGCCTCCAAGCTCTTTATCCTGTCCACCCTCTGGTCCACCGGATTCAGGACTGCCTCCACTTGCTCCACTTCGGGGGGCGTCTCTGTGGCATTCCTCTGGATCTAAGGGCATGTTGGTATCTGCAGAAACTAGGAAGTCGATATAGCGGCCAAGGCTGCAATCTCTCTTCGTCGGCCCGCTGTTCGCACGGTTCCATTCGCCGATCTACAGAGTATTTTATGTCGTCTTGCTTTTTTATGGCACGCACATTGGTCTACACTTCCCGATAATAAATTGTGGAACATGAAAACTATTCTCTGTGCTTGGACGTCTTCCTCCCGACATCGTCGGAGGAGGAGGTCATTTTAACCAGACTCCGGATAGGGCACTGTCTTTTCAGCCATCGACATCTTTTCAGTGTCGATCCTCCCCCGCTTTCTCCCCACTGCGCTAAACTGTGGACGGTGAGACACCTTTTACTTCATTATCCCTATTTTAATCCGCTACGCGCCCGTTTACAGCTGTCGTCTGATATATATTCCATTTTAGCAGATGACACGAGCTCAGCCGATAGCGTCCTCGAGTTTATGTGTCAGTGAGATGACATCGGTGATTTGAAGCTCTTTTTGGGGGAAAACAACCCCCCCCCCCCCTTCTATAGTGGTTTTCTAAGCTTTCCTTCTGTTTTTTAGTTTCCACCCTTTTTGAGTTTCGCTCCCATTGCTGCTGATTTCCCATTCGGTTTTTTACCCTTCCCTAAGCCACAGAACTGGCCCTAAAACCATAGCAAAAGAAAAATACTGCCAGCTAGGATGAAATGCGAGCAGGCCGAGGTGAGTACGGAAGCGACTGCGACACGAGGACCCAGCCAGAGCGCACCAATCCACTAGTAAAGCACCGTGACAACATGGTGAGAGACAGGTATTTTCAATCTGGTGACAGAGTGGCACAAGAAAGCCCAGTTACAACGCAACAGTAGCTATTCAGTGACTGACTCAGCAGACAAATGTGTCTGAAAAATGAAGTTGCAAAAATCTGAAGCCGCTGACCACACGAGAAAACTAGTACACATAATATCACTGCTACCCCAACCGCAGCAAGCGCGTGGAAAGCGCCAGTATGAATACTGCTTCTTTCTCTATCTCACGCTTAGTGGTAGCAGCACCGCGGTAAAGGGGAGACCGTGTCAATAGACCCTCTGCCCGTCTAATAGCCCACAATCGTCTGTGGAGCCGTTAGTTTCGCTGGAGTCTCTGCCACTCCAAGCTGCCGCGCCAACTTCCAAGTCATCACTGGTGGCTTGGCCGGTGTGCTCGGTAAGCTGTACGCCCCGTGCCACCGTGCGAGAGAGCCTCTGCTACGGCTCACGCCTTCCGCAACTCCACAGGACAGCCGTCGATGCACTCTCACTCCTGCTGACAGTCCACACTCTGCTAGCCTGATGGAACTACCTGTGCCAGAGGAGCGCAGTCATCTATTTCTGCCTAATAAATACGCCACCCTTGACTGTCGCCTCTTCTGGACCCCCCATCTCTGGACGATCCAAGCCAAGGCACACTCCCGACTCCGCCTCCTTAAGCTCCTTTCTGGACGCACATGGTATCTGGACCCCTCCACCCTCCTCCACACCTATAAATCCCTCATCCGCCCTATCCTCTGTTATGCCCATCCCAACTGGATCGTCGCTCCTCCTACCCTCTACAAATCCCTTCAAATCCTGGAACGCCATGCGCTCCGCCTCGCTTATCGCATCTGCCTCCCCTCCCCCACGTGGATCCTCTACGACTTAATTCCGTTCCCACACCTCCTCCTTTTCCTAGAACGGATAAGGATCCTCTACACCTCCCGCAAACTTGATCCCCCTCACCCGCTTGTCTCTCGCATCCTTTCCCATCCCCATCCACTGCCGCAGCTGTGCTCCCACGTCCCACCTGCACTCCATCTCTCCACACTCCGTATCCTTGCCCAAGGTGGCTTCCGCCGCCTCCCACTCCCTGATGATGCCCTTATCCCCTCCATCTACCCCTCCTACCAACTTTGATCCTCCCCTTCCTCCCCCCATGTTTTCCTCCATGGCACCCTCTTTCCATTCTCTCCCTCCCTCCCCACGGGCTTCCACAACCCCCTCCCCTCCCCCCTCCCTTCTCCTCTCCCACTGGCATCAACCCCCTCCTACCCGCATCTCTTCCCTTTGGTAGGTCCCCGACTATGTGAGTGAGCAGTGCATCTTCGTGCGCCAGAGATCGTTGCCAGTGCTCGTGTGTGTCTTTGCGTCAGTGCTTCAGTGTCTCTCCGTTTGTCCTCCTCTGTTCACGTGTGTAAACTGTCTTCCCCGTTTGTGTACAGAGATGAACGTTTTTACCCAAACAGTGCGCATGTGAACGACTTCATTTATTTTACTGTGTCTGTTTCCAGTTTTTTAGCCACCATGTTTGTTTGTTTTTCTGTCTTCATGTTTTCTGCATGTATTCTCTGTGGCCTAAGAGCGGCGTAGATAGGCGGCTGCCGGCCTACCTTTCTTGTAAAGGTTTAAAAATAATAATAAAGAAAAAAAATCACGTACTCTTCACTCTCTCCAATGTGAACAGATCCTTCCATTGCTCCTCACTCTGTTCACTCCTGATAACCGTAGCGGTCTGGCTCTGAAACTCTATAAAAGTAACATATCTGAGACACCTCCGTCAGAAACTGAGATTATCCTCTCATAGCTTGGATTCACATTCGTGTGATAGTCATGTAAAACTTTGTAAATAACGTTTTGATCACCTTTTGATTGTAAAATTATTTATTTGTATAACCGAATTTGCAACTACGTGACCATTGTCAAACGGAAATTATTGCACTTTTGCACTTGTCAAAACCAAAAAAAGATGTAAGATGATACGACACATGAGTAGGTTCCGTCACAATGTGTTCCTGGTTACTCCCCTCTTGTGTGTATTGCCCACTTTTTGTTTATTTCAGTGTAGGTATGTCGCTTGTATTCATCTTAAGTTTTGCTTGCATATGTAATATCACATTTGATGGGGGATAAACAACTGCAAAGTTGATTTTGTTTAATTTAAAATAGAAGCTGGTTTTGTCTCATAGTATTCTATGGACTCATGTATTGCAAGTATATTGTTCATACTGTACACTAATTTTGTTCGCAACCGTTTTTCGTACATTCTCGCATTCAGTAGATTCGTTGAAGATTTTTATTAGAGTGAGAGGATGATTCTAATACATTAGTTTCTATTAAAATGTACTATATAATGTTTGAACACATTTGTGTAACTATTGTTCCGATTTTAGCATGTGCAAGGAAGAATGTTCTTGCCACTAATATTACAAGGCATATTCATCTACATCTACGTTAATACTCTCCAAATCACCGTGAATGACATAATAATCAGTGCCAAGAAGCAAATTCCTTATTCACAGTGGCTGCTGGATCAAAGTAGTGTCTGTTCATTCGGACATGTTGGAAACAAGAGACACCACACATATCAAATTAAGACGGCAACGGCCAATTATATCATCAGTGCGGATACACATCACGTTGGAATCTACTGCCGATCAGCGAAATGCTGCGAGTAATGAGTATAATGGGCCACGGGCACTACGCTAGCAGGGTGTGGGTAAATTGAGAATCAGGGTCTGACGCGAGGCGTGCTGAGGTAGTCCGTGCGCTTGCGATGACCACGGTGTCCCGAATGTGCAGAGGTCAGCGTATCTGCCTAATAAGCAGCAGAGGCGGGTATGCGTAGCGACGTGGCACAATTTTTCAACTTTCCCGTTAGACTAGTTCGATGCCCAC
This sequence comes from Schistocerca nitens, assembly GCF_023898315.1. NCBI lineage: Eukaryota > Metazoa > Arthropoda > Insecta > Orthoptera > Acrididae > Schistocerca > Schistocerca nitens. Next base: position 469,670,890 of record NC_064622.1, read on the forward strand.
TTGCGACTGGTGTCTGTAGTTCCTTCGTGTTAAGTGGTTAACATTCCAGGATCACACGATACTGTAAGTGCGAGATAAGCAATTGTAAATTTTAAATCCTGGTACATTAATAACCGATGTCACGACTAGAATGTTGAGTGCATCCATGCAAATGTGCATGCATTGTGTTTTATGGGTGCCGGATGTCATTTTGGGGGAAAGAGTTCCACGACTGTTGCACGTGGCTAGTAAGTGCTGGGACGGTTAATGCTTTTTGTGGACGACGCTGGAATTGTCCGATGATATCCCATATGTGCTCGGTTGGAGACAGATCTGAAGATCGAGCAGGTGAAGGCAACATGTCGACACTCTGCACTGCATGCTGGGTTACGTCGACGGTATGTGGGGGAGCTTTATCCTGTTGGAAAACACCCCCTGGAGTACTGTACGTGAATGGTAGCACAACAGGTCGAGTGGCCATATTGACGTCCACATTTTAGTGTGTGTGAGACAGCCACAACAAGCGCTCCTGTTGACATACGAAATCGCACCCCAGACCATATGTTCAGGTGCAGGTCCAGTGTGTTTAGCACACAGAGAGATTGGCTGCAGACTTCAACTGGCCTCCTTGTAACCAACACACGGCCTTCACTGGCACCGAAGCAGAATCAGCTTTCGTCAGAAAACACAACATACTTCCACCTCGCCCCCCAATGAGCTGTCGATTGACACCATTGAAGTCGCAAATGGCTGTTGTTTGAGGTCGGTGGAATATATGAAACAGGACGTCTGGCTCAGAGCTGTCCTCAAATTAAGCGATTTGTAACAGTCCATTGTGTCATTGTGGTGCCAACTGCTGTTGATATTGCTGCTGCCGCAGCTAACACGACGATCTTCCCTCTCGGTAGTGTTATGTGGCCATTAATTAAATCGATTATTTAATTAAATCCAGTCTCTGGAGAAACCTCAGCCCTTCCCTCCCCCTCCAGGAAATTGGTGGGAAAAAGACAATGTGGGGGATATTGTTTATTTAAACAATCCATGGGATACAAGGGGGTGTTTGGAATATAGTTTAAGAATTTAGTTAAAGAATTCGTCGACAAACTGACTGCACTGTATGAAACACAGTTTATTTAAACACTTTGTGGGTGACAAGCAGTATGCAATATTTAAACAGTAACGGCAATTTTCATTCTGATCGCACATGGGAACGCTGAATGGACTTAGTTTATATTTGCGTCGGAGTCAGGGATGTTTTCCTCACTTTTAGAAGCACACTGGTGTCTACGCACAGACCGAAAAATCGGACCAATTACATATCTAAAAGTTCATGACGTACTTCGAAACCCACAGCCACTTTCTGCAGTCAGACAAATCACGAGAATTTCAGCGGCAAACTATTTTGTCCAGATCTAGAAACTTACATACATACTGCACTGCCAGTTAAACCTTTCAAAAGAGGTCTACTGTAAGTGCGAGATAAACAATTGTAAATTTTAAGTCCTGGTACATTAATAACCGATCTCACGACTAGAATGTTGAGTGCATCCATGCAAATGTGCATGCATTGTGTTTTATGGGTGCCGGATGTCATTTTGGGGGAAAGAGTTCCATGACTGTTGCACGTGGCTAGTAAGTGCTGGGACGGTTAATGTTTTTTGTGGATGACGCTGGAATTGTCCGATGATATCCCATATGTGCTCGGTTGGAGACAGACCTGGAGATCGAGCAGGTGAAGGCAACATGTCGACACTCTGCACTGCATGCTGGGTTACGTCGACGGTATGTGGGGGAGCTTTATCCTGTTGGAAAACACCCCCTGGAGTACTGTACGTGAATGGTAGCACAACAGGTCGAGTGGCCATATTGACGTCCATATTTTAGTGTGTCTGAGACAGCCACAACAGCGCTCCTGTTGACATACGAAATCGCACCCCACACACCCCACACCACACACCCCACACACCAGGAATTGGATGAAGTGCAGTATAGTAGCCCCAGTCGAGCTTTCCCGTGCATTTATCTATCGTCAGGGTGCCGCCACAAACGCCAAAACCGCCCAACGTCCTAATTACAGACCAAGTTACTAAATACCAACGACCACAGACGGGATATCGACTTCCTTTGATCTCACACTCACCAAACAAAGAATCAAGCGGCGAGATTGTGTTGATCGGCAAACTCCAGACTCGCTTCATGTCTCCGTCTGTTTCAAGAGGCCACTCCCTGTTTGTCTGTGTGAGCCGACGTCTCCAAACACGGATTTGGAGGTTTTCATCTCTCCTCAGAAAACTCTATTCCTGTTGCCTAAAAGCTGGAGACAAGGGAAAGCTGGTGCAATTTCGATATCAAAAATGGAGTGAAATAATCCATTTGCGCCGGCCGGTGTGGCCGAGCGGTTCTGGGCGCTTCAGTATGGAACCGCGCGACCGCTACGGTCGCAGGTTCGAATCCTGCCTCCGGCATGGATGTGTGTGATGTCCTTACGTTAGTTAGGTTTAAGTAGTTCTAAGTTCTAGGGGACTGAAGACCTCAGATGTTAAGTCCCATAGTGCTCAGAGCCATTTGAACCAATCCATTTGCACAAATCTGTCAAATGAATTGTTTAACGATTTACAGGACTCAAATAGATCACTTAAAACACTCAGCTACACCTTATGATGATCCTTCTTCATAATAAAACATATTTTCAACGTTAGACTATCACACGCAAACATTATACAAATCAAGTAATGAAATTATCGTCAGAAATAGATCGTAGCGCTAAATATATCCGAGGTCTTGTCCTCACCAACGTTTGAGAACACAAACACCTTCATCCACCACAACATTCTACTATACACATCCCGTGAAATGAAAAAAAAATCCTGCTGATAACACAAACTCGAGATCACGAAGCGCACCATGCTACCGAACACAAGCGTGCGCGCAATACAACTACTGGAACCGCGATTGGGTTTTTAAAACTACTATATAACTCCTAAATTGGTTACGTCTTCTACGTTCAGAAGGGAGGAGAAAGGTTCTACTCCGTGAAAGAATAGAGACAACAGGAAATACCACTGCAAGAGAGACTCCATTGCGATGTATTGAGAAGCACCAAAGACAACACACTTAAACCACGATTCAGTCCGTAGCAGTAGCTGCCGTGGGTAGATGTCGGAGATCGGTGAGAAACTCGCGCATCCCGCACACTCGCCTCCCAGACGTGTACGCACAGCGCGGCAAACCTCTCAAACGCTGCCGGCGCCGACTTTCAGGGACGTGAGGAGACTACAGGCACGGCCGCAGCCGCAGTCGTGGACTCGCCTGTACGCCGGAGTGCACCGCCCACCCAGCGATGACTGGAGTGGTAGGAATTCGGATGTTATCAATACGTCCAGGGCAAACACCCATCATTATGAATCTTCTCTCACACAACACACACACACACGTTGTAAGACGTTGTGGTCTCCTGACCTTCATTGCTCACATATTCCGGCCTCACAATCATATTCCGCACATCAAGACGCTTCATTCGAACCCAGACTCGATAAGATAAAGTCACTGTTGTATGAATTCCTGTAAACGATATGCAAACAACTAGTAAATCGTAAATGCGGTCCGAGATTGAAATACTCAGGCTGGTGTACACACACATTCAAGACACGACGGTCGCAGGGGCTTTTAGTTCGGGAGACGCAAACCCCACAATGGGATGCCGGTCCCTTCAGAGGACGAGTCAACCTCGACCGCCCGTGGAGCAGACAGCGTTTGCCCGAGTGAAAGGAAGAACGACACTGTGTTCGGCTTAAAAGCAAATTCCGCTACTTTGTGTGGGAGCGCCCAGCCTACGCATTCTTTACAAAAATAGCACGCAGTTTCAGAGATTTTCACAGGGAGACAGCAAACGCCAAACGCTGATGCTACAGATTTCCGGATTGGTCGCCTTAAAACGAAAAGTCATTCTACCGGTTTAGAAGAGCAATGCTGATTGGCAGACAATATTTCTGACGCCTCAAGCTGAAGGAGTAATGGAAGAGACTGAAAGATATACCCCTTCACGTCTGGCATGGAGAGGGGCCATTCTGTTGTCGCTCTTGGAGAGAGAACACGTAACGAGAGCGTGCGCGCTCGTACGTGTACTCAAAGGGCGAGGAACAAGTCTCTCCTCAGTACTTCACTGGGAGAGCACCTCTGTCGAGAGCGAATCGGAGTGCGACTCTATATTGAGTCCTTGCAATTAAGCATTGTGCACTGTGTTGGCCACCACACTTATTGTGCAGTGTGAATGGACAGAGTTATAGTTAAACACCTGTGAGCGAATTTTTTAGTGGCATCACGGTGGACTGGTTATCTGACTGGTGTACCACACCAATAGTTAGGCTAGGGGCGAATAGGAGTCCTTGACTTCATCAAGGCGTAGGGAGAGTTTGATTGGCGAAGGTCAATCCAGATAGAACGAGAGTAATCTTATTTGTCAGCAGCGAGCGGCGCAGACAGCAGTCATTGCAGCTTACGGTGTTGTGCGCTACAGCGCCCATATTTCCTCCACAACAGTACACTTCACTGCATTTCACACGCGACAGCCTCGACCGTACCTAGCAACATTCTAACGGATAATTATTCAAGTTGAGTAGGTGCGGCTCTCATCCATTCTGCCAAGTCAATAACAATCTTAAACTTTGTATAGAAATTTCATTAGCAAATCCTATCCTTAACAGGTAACTTCACATTCCGAAAAGAACCTGGAAATAAATTGTTCAGTTCATAACTAAAAGTGCCATTGTGATTTCTCAGAATTTCTGCAATAAAAACAATAATTTTCGTTACTCCCATGTTTTTATTACACTAACTAGCACTACTCCAGAACCCAAGTATCCCACTAATTACGTAAGAAATTTTGTGAATTTTTGTGTCATTTCCTTGCAGCAGACGACTCCAGAAGATATTTATTACTGAAAGTTTTTCAGGCATTTCTCTTTAGAACGTTAGGAGCGTCTGTCTGACTTCTGTAGTAGTGTTGGGGTGGAAATAGCATCTTTCAGGAGCCACAGGGTAAAGGGTACATCTCAGATTAATCCGTTGCGCAGAATGACAGAATAGCACGCACACGCTCACAACGTCCGCTAAGCCAGCACACTCTTCACTTCGCCAGCCCGCACTGCCATGGGCGAGATCATACAGGTCGGCGCGTTCTTTGTACCCGTCACAGACTGAGCTAATCCGTTACTTCTGGTTGCCAACTCCTCATGATCGCCAGTGTAGTCAGACGTGGTGCACTGTGAAACAATCAACTACAGCTTAGACGTATACAGTATTTCTAAGCAACTCCACCCCAGCATAGGCCAACGAGTTAAAAAAAAATTAGCCCTTTACCCAATCAGAGGCTCACGCGGAATCTAGATTCCTCCAGTTTATAAAGGTTATTTTCGAAGACAGAAGAAATCGAACAATAGACGCATTTTAACACCGCTAAAGTATTGTTACTTGTTGTGAAGATCCTATGGCATAGGCTATATTCCCTCTAGGTATTCCTCCATCAGGTAGAAAAATATTTTTTTCTTATCTGTCAAGTTGTTCATCACAGCACTGGAATACTAAAGTCATTTTCTGGCTCATGATGGAGTGCTAAGATCTACCATTGCCAAAGGGCGCCTCTTCACTTTCGGACCCTTCCTTTCGGTAACAGCATATAGAAGTTGTAAATATAATGTATCACTTTACAAAATTCGGTAATACATCTGATTTTATTACGATGGCCGTCTCCCTCTGTGTAGGTTGGCAATTCAAATATCGTTAAAAGATATTGACGCAACGAGAAAAAACGCCAAGGTGGCATGTCGTTGATATCAAATTGACAGGCTAATTAATTAAATTGATCTTGAGAGTCACTTTGCCTAGCGAGTAATTTTTCTTTTTCCGTCGTCGCATTACACCCACCAGTTAATTCAAATGGGAAGACGATGATGCTTTCAAGTAACATTATTGAGAACCAACATTTGAAGCTGACCACAGGAGGACTCTACCACTGGCAACATACGTTTGGACTGCACTGTTAGAAAGACGATCACAACTACTATGTTACCGTCACACTGCATAAAAACCGCTTTTGGCTCCAAAAGTACACACAAGAGTCGCTGATAGCACTACGATTTCGGGTAGAAATGCTATCTGCAATTTGAAATTAAGTCTGTCCTTTCAACCATATATTTCCGCTGGATCCTATGGAGATGTCCTTTAATGATCGAAGCCACTGGTGAATCATATTTATGCCACTCTCATATCTCGAAACGAGACATCCTTTTCAAACCTATCTGCTACTGCAAGACTCCAGCGTAGCTTTAGTCAGTCCCTCTACATCTTGCAACTGTTCATCAGTTTCTGCCCCGCCCTCCCTTCAGCTTCCTCCATGTGATCATCCCAATTTAAGTCGGAATGAACACAAGTGGGAGAGCGCTATATCTACCACCTTCCGTACACAGTGGAGATATAGGTTGAACTGAGTTAATGCGACATGACCGTCTTTTTCGACCACTCGGTGTTCAATGGGGACATTTTGCAGTAGCTCTGCCAACGGTGTACGATGTGTAAAGGCAGCACAAAAGCGAAGCTTTCTCCTGTAGCATGAGCAAGTCTACAGTACAGGAACTGGAAAAAGGACAAGGATTATGCTACCCATTGATATTCGTCTCCAAACTACTTACAGGTACTACATACTACAGTCCGAAGGAGATCAGTACCTCAAATGGCTCCGAGCACTATGGGACTTAACATCTGAGGTCATCAGTCCTCTAGAGCTTAGAACTACTTAAACCTAACTAACCTAAGATCACACACATCCATGCCCGAGGTAGGATTCGAACCTGCGACCGTAGCTGTCGCGCGGTTCCGGGAGATCAGTACCCTTCAGGGTGCATTCAGGCCTGTCACCCATCCATTCCCTCTATCGTCGTTATTTTTACCATCCAACAGAGAAAAAGTACTAACTATAAAAGAAGCCGTTTGGCTTCATCCGACAGAGAACTTGATAAGATTTTACTGCATCCCTGTCTTCCATATACAGTATATATATGTGTGCTGCCATGGAGCATATGTGCCGATCCTATTAAACATACAGGTACTGATCCACTTAGTGATCAAAGTCGCTTGCACAGACCAGTGTAAAGCTTCAGCCCCTGCACTGTAGGAGTACCATCAGTAGCAGGACAAGAGTGTGTCCCTTGTTGCATGATACATTGTTTTTTTCTGCTGTAACACGTCCCAGCAGCGTATGACAAAGCTTTTACACCACCATACATTTTGTTTTTTCCACCACGACTTCAAGGCCTGTGTCAGGTTCTAAACTGACATTAACACGTTTCGATCCATTGGCTCTGACTGAAAGCTGGACATCGCATATTGTAAATCACATTGTTGCTGCTCCTACAACACACACACAGGATGTTTTTAAGCAAAAGACAGTTACAACATTTGGAAAGAGGAAGAGTTTTTCGGCGTTGTGGAGCGTTTCCAAGCAGCTGTCCAAAGGTGACTGACAGTCTCTACATTTAAACTTATCTTTCACAGTGATGTGGTATCAGATGGCTTGGTGTCCCATTTCGATTGATTCCTCGTACTGCAGGCATGTACACAATCACTGTCTCAGAGCTGGCCATTCCCGGATGGTGTTGCCTCTCCGCCAAGACTCTTTCTCCATCTCAAAGAAGCGATGTCAGTCGATCATTAAGTTGTAATCAACAGCATACCAGTGGGTAGATGGGACGGAAAAGACACTATCGATGTACTGTAATAAGCATCACAGCAATAAATTTTAACAATTTTGCCAGGTTTTTTCTCTAATTTCAATGCCAACCAATGACACGGCAGCATGCTTCCAAGTTTCTGTATCATCGCTAAAACTGCGCCTCCTCTACATTGTGAGCACCATTTCGAAAATACATCTATGATAGTGCAGTACATCCATTCATTGTTAATTCTCGAACAAATACACCAAAGTATTCCTGACAGCGATCGACATATTTCTAGCACTTCGATCATAGTGCGTAATTTACGATTATCATTGCCCCTCTTTCCCTATGCGAATGGGAATCACAGAGCATTCTCACATTCTTAGGATAAAGTTAGAGATTGAAAGATCTGCTCGCATTTTCTTTGACCAACCCTCCTTGCAACAATGTCATAGATTATCTGCAGCTGACCAGAATTAGACCACTATATTCCGCATCTCGTGAAGCAGCAGAGCGAGCAGAGTCCATAGTGGCTACTCTACACCAGTCTTCCACACGGCGCTTATCCAGGGAGGTTAGCACCCCTTATTGGTGTATAGTAGTAGATATGAAAGTGTTGTCACATAATATCAGATGGTTAAGAAGGACAAGAAACAGGTGTTTTTATGTATGATGGAGCTTCGGACAGATCCAGTTCGAAGCATTTCACATAAATCAACTGCGCTATCAATTCTTAAGTATTGTTCCAGTGTCTGGGATCAGTAGCAAGATGGTACTGGTAAGAGAGAACATAAACACATGCACTCCTAAGGCTACACTGTTCTGCACTTAAAGCAGGCTATAATGTTAGGTTGTTGCTGTTAGATCGTTGCAGTTTCTGACGAATTCGCCGTGTGGAATGCAGCGCTGTTAATATTCCAATGTAAGCAATATATTTCCAGTGCAAGATATACATCCTTCTATCTGGTTTCTCTACGATAAACTATGGTGACAAACTATAAAATGAAAAAACGTCGATTCTTTGTGATACAGGCACAATATGGCTTTTCAGAGGTGTATAGCGTCCACTGTTGACATCCAATCACGGTTCAGAAATTATACTATTCTCGCATCAGTCCTATAGAAAATGATCGTTAGAATTGGAGGAAACAAGAAAATTGACAAACGCATAGCAGCGGCGTTTGACATTTGAAATCACACATCATGCCGCCACTAACTCTGTAAACAGGACATCTGTCAAGCAGATGTATACACGGGGATGCAGTACCTCACAAATACCAGTCGTTAACTTACAATCACCGCAGTTACGAACCTGAACTCTCGATTTCATACCAAAGATGCGAAAGGGGAATTGAGTATGTTGCATAAATCGTCGTTCGTTTAGAGGAACGTGTCGATACAGGATGGTCACGTTTCGTCACACATTAGATGCAAGTCCTCTGATGACTGAGAGGTTTGCTGTTAACAAACGCAAGTAAACAGTGCTTTAAGTCACACACAGAACACGCGGTTCTATACGAGTCGGACGCAGGCTATCTCACACAACTGATGCATCCCAACAGAACAAAGGAAAAAATGGTCAAATGACCTTCATTTACCTCTCTCTCTAGAATGCATCATCAGTCTACCATTAAAGCATACCTCGTTAAAACTCCATCTCAGCCGATCACTCCATCAACTCTCTGTCATCCTTTAACGCAGATGCAAGTATAAACGTGGAGCGTTCTCGTTTTTCCAGGAAAGCGTCAAACACAGCATTCAACTCGCTTGTGTAACTATTACTTCAATAGACATAGAGCAGAATGCTGCCTCGACGAAAAAAATGACTGTTTCCCTGGTTCCCAGCACTTACATCTCAATGTTTTGTCGTATTCCTCTTGATGTTGCATACTCGTTCCCATGCACAGAAGTTGTTCTACGCCAATCAATTACTCTGCATTTCGGTGTATTTTCACTCAATTTATACGTATTTTCCGTCATTTTTCGTAATTTTATGCGATCGTGAAACCACTTCTGGTTCCGCGTTCTAAAACTACTCGTAAATGTAGTACAGCTGCCAACACCTAGCTCAGATACACAACTTTCTTGGCTGGGCAGCATAGTATAGCATTCTACTCGAATGCATCCACTCACCTCCACCCACATATTCTACAGTTGCAGTGCATTTACTCTTTTCTCTGTATGTCTGTGCATGTGCATGTGTTGCAGATGGCTCCGATTTCTGCTCAATTCCGACTTATATTGGAACGATCACATGTGCAAAGCTGCAGGGATGGCAGGGCGCAGTCTGAGGAGCACTTACAAAATGAATACGGACTATGTAAAACCACGTTGGAATTTTACTGTAACAGATAGGTTCGAAAAAGATGACTCAGTTCCAGGGATGAGAGTGCTATCAAAGCCAGTGTACATTTCTTACAACCTCAATCAGCACACCATCTACTGTATGTGATCATTCTCAATCAAACATTTGTGGATCATTGCATATACACTCCTGGAAATTGAAATAAGAACACCGTGAATTCATTGTCCCAGGAAGGGGAAACTTTATTGACACATTCCCGGGGTCAGATACATCACATGATCTGATCACACTGACAGAACCACAGGCACATAGACACAGGCAACAGAGCATGCACAATGTCGGCACTAGTACAGTGTATATCCACCTTTCGCAGCAATGCAGGCTGCTATTCTCCCATGGAGACGATCGTAGAGATGCTGGATGTAGTCCTGTGGAACGGCTTGCCATGCCATTTCCACCTGGCGCCTCAGTTGGACCAGCGTTCGTGCTGGACGTGCAGACCGCGTGAGACGACGCTTCATCCAGTCCCAAACATGCTCAATGGGGGACAGATCCGGAGATCTTGCTGGCCAGGGTAGTTGACTTACACCTTCTAGAGCTCGTTGGGTGGCATGGGATACATGCGGACGTGCATTGTCCTGTTGGAACAGCAAGTTACCTTGCCAGTCTAGGAATGGTAGAACGATGGGTTCGATGACGGTTTGGATGTACCGTGCACTATTCAGTGTCCCCTCGACGATCACCAGTGGTGTACGGCCAGTGTAGGAGATCGCTCCCCACACCATGATGCCGGGTGTTGGCCCTGTGTGCCTCGGTCGTATGCAGTCCTGATTGTGGCGCTCACCTGCACGGCGCCAAAGACGCATACGACCATCATTGGCACCAAGGCAGAAGCGACTCTCATCGCTGAAGACGACACGTTTCCATTCATCCCTCCATTCACGCCTGTCGCGACACCACTGGAGGCGGGCTGCACGATGTTGGGGCGTGAGCGGAAGACGGCCTAACGGTGTGCGGGACCGTAGCCCAGCTTCATGGAGACGGTTGCGAATGGTCCTCGCCGATACCCCAGGAGCAACAGTGTCCCTAATTTGCTGGGAAGTGGCGGTGCGGTCCCCTACGGCACTGCGTAGGATCCTACGGTCTTGGCGTGCATCCGTGCGTCGCTGCGGTCCGGTCCCAGGTCGACGGGCACGTGCACCTTCCGCCGACCACTGGCGACAACATCGATGTACTGTGGAGACCTCACGCCCCACGTGTTGAGCAATTCGGCGGTACGTCCACCCGGCCTCCCGCATGCCCACTATACGCCCTCGCTCAACGTCCGTCAATTGCACATACGGTTCACGTCCACGCTGTCGCGGCATGCTACCAGTGTTAAAGACTGCGATGGAGCTCGGTATGCCACGGCAAACTGGCTGACACTGACGGCGGCGGTGCACAAATGCTGCGCAGCTAGCGCCATTCGACGGCCAACACCGCGGTTCCTGGTGGACTGTGGAACCACTCACAAGAAAAACTTGAGACATGTCCACCAATCGCCGATATCCGCTCAGTATTGTTTCGTATCGCCAGCATTAAGTTTTTGGTGAAGTATTATACTTAGTAGTAGGGAATGCGTGATAGATTCGCGTAGAGCAGCAGGCTTATAAAGTATGTGTGTGTTCCAGCATGTGAAAAGAAAATAACTATTACCTGTCGTAAGGCACGGATTTGACGTGGAAAACTGCGATGGCCGCAGGGAAATGAAATATTTTTTTTTCTCAGAAAATTATGTCCAGTCATAACAATGGCACAGATATTTCTATTTCCAGAGCCACAGCCGTCAGCAGGGGGTATTTGTGAGACTTCGCTCATTGTCGAATGTCATCCAATTGAGATCGCAATCGTAGTATTTAACCGTAAGTACAGTGATAAAATATATGTGGCCGGTTTCCTAGGACGATTCTGGCAAGTGTGCGAGGAGTATGTGGTGCGTGTCAGCAGTGGCCTGTGGCGAGAATGGACAGGCTGGCTGGGGTACAGGGCTGTAGCCGACCTAAACGTGTTACCCTCTAGACGGCTGAACAGTCAACTAATACTGAGTAGGTGTTGGACAGCCTTCGTGGTCACGTGCATTCTCCATGTAAACTCGAGAAGATTCAATATAGACGTATGTTTGCATTGGACCATTATTCCCTCCCACACAAATTGTCTGGTTGACTTTTTCTGCACATTTCTCGTCTTTATTTGGTTCAGAGAACATCGATTGTGGTGTGTGTTGTATGCATCTAGCAGGTGAAAGACACGTTTGTTGGTTCTCTAAACATGAGAAACACCTCAAATGACTTTGGTAATTATAAGGATGATTTCGAAGCTGTTATATCGTCGACATCGGTATTTGTGGTGGAATTGACAGTTTCCTCTATTTCTTTCGAATTTTCACGTAAATATCTAGTTCTGAGTGGCTTACAGCACGTTCCATCGCGCTGCAATAGCTAAAGTTTCGGGTTTCTAGAAAAATAATTCCTAGTCTATATTTTCTGAATTACACTGTGCAAGCGATACTACTATGCAAGTGATATTGATACATGCTTGATATTGAGAAGTAGCTCGGAAATGGTACGAAACCATGTGAAAGTACATATGTTCTTGTAATCCCAGAGTCTGGAGCTGGGTGCAGAAAGCAAGCAAGCGAGCAGGTCGGGGTCAGAAACAGTAACGCCTTTGTGGCGAGGGGAACCGACCCAGCCTTTATACAACAGGTGAGACAGTGACATTGGAGCGCTGAGGGCGCTCTGGTCACGTGTCGGGCCAGTGTGTGTGTGTGTGGGGATAGATAACTTTGACCGTTGGCTGCAGTGGATTATCTACTCGTCATTTGTCTGTTTGCAGAAAAAAAATCGCAAGTAGTGATCCTACATCGGCAGCAGAAACAGTTTGGTGGGTAAATTCAGTAAGAGTCAATTAGAATGCTCCATTCCTTCACAACACATTCATTTTGCAGGGCGTAGGGGGCTCTACAGACTGGTTCGAACATGATGGGGAAAGGTATTTACAGGAAGTTCTGAGAGTAACGTGATGTCTTCTTTGTTGGAGTGTTCAGAGACATGTTAAAACAGACCATCCATCTCTGGCAGGATGCTGTCCCTCCAAACAACAAAAACGCTTTTACGATTAAAGATGTTTCCACAGGCATGCACAGACATGATGAAGGATTTAGCTGTAAGAACAAGAGCGAACGTTTACTGCTTCTGAGATGTATGTTGAAAGCAGGACGTTATGATTTCTGGGAAGGGTAAAACTTGATGGCCAGGGTGCTTCGTTAGGACCATCACGAAGAATTCATTCGGTGTTATTCTGTGATATTTTTGTAAACAGTTTCTTAAGCAGTGCAACAGATTTCTATAGTATGCGTCTTTCCAGAGGGAGATATGGCTGTCAGCTACATTGACAACCTTTCAGCTGTGTCATGCTTTTGTACCTTGAAGTCAGTCTACCACAGACGTTAATAACTTGTGCTGACCTGTGTTTTGAACAGCATATCCAGTTAGGACAAGACTTTCCATGCAGACAAGCAGAGACATCACGAAAGCTCCTACAACAAATGCTATTTCTGTGCTGCTTTACGATTTCCAGGAAGGGTTTACATGTATTGGACAGGCTGTCCCATTAGGATCTCTAGGAAGAATGCATCCTGTTTTATTCTGGGATATTTTAATAAACAGTTTCTCGAAGCATTTTGATAGCGCGTCCAGAGCGAGACAGGGCTATCACTTACATAGACATAAGATGTCAGTATAACACTGACAACCTTTTACCTGTGCCTGTGAGGGTGGGTCGCTAGGCAAACATCTCTTTCAGCAATTTGCCGGCTCTGGACACGCAGATGCATCAGCGCACCAGCCATGTTGGCCAGGTAAACACTTTACCTCGTGTGCACCCAGATGTGTCTGGCATGTGGGACAACCTGGACTGTCGTGCGCACCTAACACATGGTCATCATTCCACCATGAACCTCTAGAGGAAACAGATCGCTGATACATCATGGCTGAATTTCTTAATGATAGTTCGAAAGCGTGTTTATTTCAACGAACGTTTGTGCTCTACATTATTTCGGCTGTTTAAGCGTTGTGAGCATGTTTCCAGACTGTTATGCATCCATTATTTTGAGAATTTTAAGCGTTGTGAACATGCCTGTATGTCAGTGTACTGCATTACTTTGTGGACATGTCTGTATGCTGTGCAATGCATTATTTCAACAGTTTACAATCAGTGATCATGTTTGCAGAGCGTTTTACATGCATTATTTTGGCAATTTATGAGTCGTTTGCATGTCCGTACATTAGTGTACTGCATTATTTCGGTAATTTAGGAGTAGTTTGCAGGTCTGTAGGCTATGTGTTGTGTCCCCAAGCACGTCAGAGTGAGTTTTATATAAATGTAATAAATAAACTATGTACAACCCATTCGTAAACAAATTGTTCCAGCTTCCCACTGAAAATAAATAAAGTACACTCCTTCCTTTCCAGCAGCTGGCTGGAGAATAATCATTTACCGCCAATTGCGAGGAAGAGGTGATGGTTGGATGACTTAGGTTAGTGGAGGTAGCCAAAATTTGAACTTCCTACCAAAATTTTCTCAAGTGGAGATAGCCCATGTGACTTTTTCCCCACAAAAATTTTCCCACCATTTTCTTGGGGAGGGGAGGATGAGAGGGGAGAGTTTGGAGGCAAGGGAAGGGGTTTAGATTTGTGAAGGTAGTCTAATTGACCTATTTTCCTGCCACAATTTACACATGCTACCTTAACATCCTTGAGACATTGCCACATCTATCACTGCCATCTTGGATCCACCATCTTGAATAAATTTGGGAACAATGCAGAGTGGGGTGGTGCTGTCTTTGCCCTACTATTTACATGTCAATTCCTGGGGATATATTTCCCACATTGGAATATTAACTGCATTGCATTCTGCACGACTAATACTTATGAATACTTAGAGAGCATATAGCCTATGCTATAGTCCTGTACAGGATTTTCGCATCAAGTAAGGATACTTTAGCGTTGTGAAAATGCTTGTATTGTCCGATTTCTCCTCTCATTGAAAATAACTCGTGTAAATGGAAGAAATCTTCATGTCGTGTGACCTATTGTGTATGTGGTCAACAAAATCGCTGCGTCGGATTGGGTAAAGTGGATTTTTCAAACTGGGTGGTCTATGTCAGGGTGGAATTGCTTAGAACTACTGTATACCTCTTTTGTGTCATCTCATTGTCACTATAGGCTTGTACCACGGGAAGAAAGGAGGGGTGTTGTCTGGTGATTGGTTTACTCTTTCTATAACACAACTGCATGTGTGTGTTAACTGAGTTCTTTATTAGCATAAACACAGGGATACTTAAGATAGTCCAAGGAGTTGTGGTACAATCTCTTCTCTAATAGTCCACACTGGCCTCACTGCTGGTGAAGTACAAGTCCACTATGTACACTACTTTGGTCGTTAGGTACTGACTGAGCTAGAGGCTCAGCTAACTGCGACTGGAACACCCACTGTGCTGCGACTGATGACTCAATGGGTGGATGACTGGCTGGAACTGACTGGGCCCTGGTGTTGATCTAAATACTGGCAGCTCAGAAGGCGTTGATGGCACGATTCTTGCGATTCTTGTCTTTGACACAGCAACTATTGCTACGCACTGAATCGTGGTTTAAGTGTGTTGTGTTTGGTGCTTCTCAATATGTCGCAATGGACTCCCCCATGCAGTGGTATTTGCTGTCGTCTCTATTCTATCACGCAGTAAACCTTCCTCCTTCCTTCTTAATGTAACGGAGAGAACCTATTCAGGAGTTCTACAGTACTTTTAAAAACCCAATCGCAGTTTCAGTAGTTGTATTGCGCGCTTGCTTGCTTCAGTATCATGGCGCGCTTCGTGATTGCGAGTTTGTGTGATCAGCAGGATTTTTTTTTTCGCTGGATGTGTTTAGTAGAATGTTGTGTTGGATGAAGGTGTTTTTGTTCTCAAATGTTAGTGCGTTCAAGACCTCGGATATATTGATTTGTATGATGTTTCAGTGTGATACACAAACGTTGAAAATATGTTTTGCTATGAAGAACGATCATCATAAGGTGGAGCTGAGTGTTTTAAGTGATCTATTTGAGTCCTGTAAATCGTTGAAGAATTCATTTGACAGGTTTGTGCAAATGGATTATTTCACTCTATCTTTGATACCGAAATTGCGTCAGCTTTCCCTTGTCTCCAGCATTAGGTAACAGAAATACAGTATTGTGAGGAGAGATGCAAACCTTCATCTTCGTGTTTGGAGTCGTCGGTTCACACAGACAAACAGGTAGTGGCCTCTTGAGAGAGACAGAGAGACATGAAGCCAGTCTGGAGTTTGCCGATTAACAGAAGGCCGCCATTTGAAGCTTTTTTCGGGAGCTCGAGATCAAAGGAAGTCGATATCAGGTCCATGGTCGGTGGTGTTTAGTAACGCAATCTGTAATTAGACCTTTGGGCTGCTTTGGCCTTCGTGGCGGCGACCTGACGATAGACATACATATGGGAGATATCAAATGGTGGCTACTATACTGCACTTCATTCCATTCATGATCTGTAGACCCATTTTGCAGGGTTTAACTGTCAGTACAATATGTATGTATGTATCTCGGTTTTGTTCAAAATACTTTGCTGCTGAAATTCTCGTAATTTGTCCGAGTGCAGAGAGCGGCGGTGGGCTTCGAAGTATGTCATGAACTTTGAGATATTTAATTATACCGATTTTCCTGTCTGTGCTTGGACACCACTGCACTTCGGTAAGTGAGAAAAATAACAAATAAGAGCCATAACATCCCTGACTCCGGCAGCAAATATTAACTAAGACCGCTCAGTGTTTCCATGCACGATCAGAATAAAAGAGGGCCACAGTCGTTTAAATATTACATTCTGCCTTGTCACCCACAAACTATTTAAATAAACGGTATTCCATACAGTGCAGTCAATTTCCTGTTAAATTCTGTAACTAAATAAATAAACTATATTACAAACACCGCCTTATATCCCATAAATTTTCTGAATAAACAACATCCCACACATCGTCTAGATTGTTTAAGGAATATTCCATACAGTGCAATCGATTTCGGGCCAAATGGCCAATCAACTGAGTGTTTTTTTTCAACCAATTTCCGTGAGGTGGAGGGGACAGGGTGGGTTGGGGGGGCTTTCCAAATGGTGGATTGAATTAATTAATCGATTTATATAATTATTCGATCAAATTGATATCTAAAGTGTGCTTGTATTGGCTAGGGGAGTTCCCATAGGGTTGGAGGAGGAATACATGGAGGGGGATGAGGAGGGGGGGGAGGGGTGGGGGAATAACAGGTTAAGGACCAGTCAACCAAAATGAAGGACTATTCACAGTGGGTGTTAATGCTCTTAGCATATCAGTATGTTAAGTACCTGTCAATCAAATGAGAACAATTCGTGTGCCCCTGAATGCATATTTTCCCCTGGTGTAGGCAACATGCAATGTGGGGTGATACCTGCTTTGTCCCCCTACTCATATACAGTGGCTACAAACCTAATAAGGAACATCCAGCTTCTATTATGGGACCTTGTTCAAACTCAATGAGGTGTTGACAATGGCGTCTTCGTCGCCTTGAAGAAATTCTCGACTAACATCAGCTCTCCACATCCAGTCTGAAAGGTACGGAATGCTCACGACTGTACAGTTTTTATTTAAAGCAAACCTGATTTGCATGCTCGTTGTTGCACTACTAGCGCCCACTCTTATGCGATTGGTGCAAAATTTGAATAGACATCATCTTTCAGATGTAGAAGCACACCTATCAACCTTCGTTTATGTTGCATAGCTTCATTGTTGGTGATGCCATTTCCTTCCATCAGTATGTGTTCGAGACAGTGCTAGATGAAAATATGAAACAGGTACCCTGCGGTCTAGTTACAACCAGAGCAATATCAGCCACTAATTGCACAAATCAATAAAGAAAGATCATTAAATCGCTACAAAGGCTCCAAGGGCAGGGAAAATGTTTTTTCCTGGTGCTCACGACGCCTTGACAGTAGATACACGCCGTTCACTGATGTCTATACTACCTGCAGCTGACTGACCTTGCCGAACAAAGACCCCCATCCTTCGTTTCTTGGCTAAGATTACGTGTACTTCCGTTCGAAAAGATGCATGGTTTGGAGATCCTCCAGGATGCAGACCATGTCAAAAAACAAGAATACTGAATAAATACCTGCATATGAAATACAGAAATGCAAATGTCCTATCTACATGTCAGAAGTGAAGTTGTCCTCATGGATGTGAAGTAAGTCACCTTTGAAGCAAGTGTTCCTGGTAATAAGATAGGGGGACCTGGTTCTTGCGATGCTGAAATAAGCATTATTGATTAGTTAAGTGGTCGTGAAAGAAAAGAGGGTGTCATGTGATGCAGAGGCTAGCTGGGAATGCATTGTGGTACACACCATGCCCTCATAACAGTAATCTCGAAGACTTTACATAAGTAGTAGGACTACCTGCGTTCTGTTCCACTCTGCATTGTTGCCAAATTCATTCAAGATGGCGGCGATGACGTCATCCAATATGGTGGCATGTAGACTTGGCAACAGTGCACGACGTCATTCAAGATGGTGGATTTTGGCGGGAAAAAAGGCCAATTGTGCTACCTCCACTATCTTAACACCCATCATAATGGCGCCAAATTTGAATTTTGGCGGGAAAATAGGTCAATTGGGCTACATCCACTAACCTAACCCCCATAAAAATGGCGGTAAATTTGAATTTTGGCGTGAAAATAGGCCAATTGGTCTACCACCAATAACTTAACCTAACCCCCACTACTCCCCCCCCCCACCCAGCACCCCATAAAATTTTACGCAAAATTCAAATTCCAACATGATAATGCCTGCAAAACCGTACTTCTCTTTGTTAATATTTATTATTATTCATTCTTATTCATTATTATTCATTATCATTTATTATTATTTATTATCATTTATTATCATTTATTATTATTTATTATCATTTATTATCATTTATTATTATTTATTATCATTTATTATTAGTATTGGCCTACCTAGCTAACAAAAAAAAATCACGCCATGTTCAAATTCACATGCCATAATGTCTCGAAAACCGTACATCTATTTACTATTATTACCATTTACTATTATTTAGTAGCATTTATTATCATTTATTATTATTTATTCAAGACAGCCGATTTTTGCGGCAAGAACGCCAATTCCCTTATATCCATAACAAAAAAACTCTCACAAATTCAGATTCGATCACGATACACTGTCACACAACCGAAAATAAAAAAAATTAAAAAAACATTTGGACCTTGTGCACTGACCAAAGTCGACCTCATCCTACGAAGTTTGAACTTATGGCGATCTCTTATTGTTTCACTCCTAAGCTATGAAAATCACGTCAAAAAATAATAAAGCGCACTTTTACTAACGTAAGTCACCTCCTGTGAATACGTGGGAAAAGGACTGAAGTCTTTATGTCAAACAGTACTGTCATCACTTGTTCTCCAACAGAGTTAGTACACATCTTAGAGATCGTAGTCCAGTCGCCACGAGGTCCCCAGTCCAACTGAATTGGTTCATATGGTCGCCGCCGAACCGCGCCGGACCGCGCGCCACCGGCAAGCGAGCGGCCGCCTCACGTGACTGCCGTCGGTTGCGATCCGCGCAAGCTGCCGGTCCAGCAGCCGCGCACATCACAGCCTAAGGCGCCGACTCGCTTTGCAGGCCCGCGTTGGTCCAGCGATGTAAACCTGTTTTGGTGCACAGTGGAGTCTGCTCCCACCGACCAGTTGCTGCCAAAGCTGTTCGCTGGACAAGTTGGAGCCCGCTGATGCCGACTTCACAACGGTCGGTCTGTTGATCCAGTACGTGGTTGACAAAGAACGCACTGCCACACGTTTGGCGCCAAAGTTTGCTCGAGAGTGGAATCTGCCATGACGTCACAACAGGTGGTCCAGCACATGTGCTCGCCACGACGTCCCTCGCTAAGTTAATTGATCACCCGACTCTCATATTCAATCCACATTCTGCGCTTACCTAATCCAAGATCGTCGCGAAAACACACGCCCGTACACGCGAGCCATTGCCCATGACTAGCATAGTACCTCCGCAAATGAAACAGAGCAAGCACTCTCCGAATGTGGAGGTGACTGGATACGCCTGTGTTATATTTACAGGCAATTTTAGAACACAGAACGATAGGTTATGTTGCGACCGCATGGATGGATCTGACAAAAAATCGAAAGAAATGCGAAAACTGAATAGGGCATAGGTATAAACTAACCTAATTTACACCGAAATGCGACGAAAATGAGGAAGTACTTGCTTCTCTTCCGGTTCGCACGGAGCAATTTGTACATGGAGTCAAGTATACGGCAATAAGAGGAATGTGGGAAAATGATGACACCGAAGCAAGCGGTATCAGGAAGGTAGTCAATTTCCTCCTGTTGAGTTCTTATTATAGTATATGTGTATTAAGGTAGCAGTTATACACGCAACTTGACCACTGTATTTGATACTTTTCAGGAGGACAGAGAATCGTTCACATCCTAACTTACTCGCATCTATGTTAAATGATAACAGAGAGTGTACAGGATAATCGATTGAGATATAGCTTAACTAGGTACGATTTAAACGTTGACTGATTTATTCTAGAGAAGGACAAGTTTCTGAAGGTCAATTTTTTTCCAGTGTTCTAATTGCATGCATTAGTCACGTAATATAGCCTGTGTTCTAGTTGTATACAGCAACGTGTTTTGTATGTGGTGTAAAGCACTGTGTACTTGCGATCCTAAGGGGTGAACAAGTGGGTCATCAGATCAGTTCCATCTCATGTGTGATGAAACTTGACACATTCCTCTAAATGCACTCCGATTTATGCGATCCCCACCTGTCACATCCTTCGTGTAAAATCGAGACTTTAGGGTCCTAACCAAGTTAGCCGTGGGTGCTTGTGAGGCGCTGCAATCCTTGTGTATACATTTACCTGACAGATGGGCTGTTTACAGAGTTGGTGACAGAATGACTTGTAATTTTGACATGTTGGACGCTGCTGTTATGCGTATCTGTTTCCTTGTAGGATGTTCCGCCCGCTACTAACTATCATTTCTATATAGACCTGATGGAGTAATTGTATAACTTCTGACTCGTGATCGGGTGTGATCAGTGGGCACTATACGTGTCCGCAGGGCTATATTGCGCTCATATCATACAAAGCAAATGTTTTACGATTGGGGAAAGATAGCTCAGCGTAGGCGAACCAGGAAGAAGGATGTATGTCTGACAGGACGGAAAAGTAGTTGATCTAAGATTATCTCCCGTTGTTAAGTGCGGAACGTTCTAGTCTTAGGAGTGTGTGTGTTTATGTTCTCTCTCTCTCTTACCAGAACCTTCGAGGCACCCATCCTAGACTCTAGAACAATACTTAACACATGATAGATTGGATGATTTACGTAAAAATGCGTCGAACTACGTTGCATATAAATACCACTCCATTCTGCTCTTCTTAACTGTATGCTATTACATTAAGGCACATTGTAATCTGTTACTATAGATCGATATGGTGTGCTAAGCTCCAAGACTTGGTCACATCTCGAGAAATGTAGTGCACTCGGAGGGGTTAGGACTAGGGAAGCACTATTCAGTCAAGAGAGGTGGAGTGTATCCGGCTGCTCGGTTGAGGATTAATTGCGTAGCGATGTTGCAGGGTAGGTTAGTCAATGCTGAGGTGAGGATGGTCTTTTAACATAAGATGGCGAGGTTGCTCTGTGACCGCCATACGCAGAGAGATTGATCGAGTACTATGCACGAGGTCTTATAAATATATATAGCGTTGTCTCTTATACTTTGATCGTTTTTATATGTTCGAGAATTAAGTGTGAATGGACGTACTGAGTAGTCATCTATCAATGCTCACAATGATACTTGCAAAGTAGAGGAGGTATGGTTTAGCTATGATACTGAAATTAGGAAAACATGCTGTCACATGATTGGCCAGTGTTGGACTTATTGTAAAATTTTTCACGACATCAGCTATGATGGATAATATTACTTCGGTGGTGTCTTCTACATCCCATCCGTGCATTGGGTACCACATAATAATGATTGAGTGACAATGCTTGTTTGAGTTGGGGAAGAAATTTTGGTTGATGGACCGCAACTTCTGGTGTTGCTAGCACCGAAAACGGTGATCCCGTACTTGTGTGCAAAATGAACAGCCACTAGAAATGGAATGCAGAGTTATCAACTATTTGGTCACTGTGACATGAGTTTAAATGTAGAGGCTGTCAATCACTTTTGGGGGGTAGTTTGGAAAGTCGCCACAACGCCGCCAGGCTCTTCTAGTTTCCTTGTGTTGTAGCTGTCCTTTATTTAAAATCATCGACCACAAGAATATGATTTACAACGTGCAAGGTTGTAGTAAGCAAAACCAACTGCGGGAAAGCCTTGGGCTGCGGATCGGAGCCGCCAGGAGGGGAAGCCGCCGGCGGTGGAGCACGCACCACTGGGTAAACACTGAACGAGTCGGGCGACAGACCAACGACAACTGACAACAACCAACCACGACCGACTATGACCAACACAACAAGGAAGAGATGAACAACAGAGGCTTGTGGAAACCACAACACCAAACACCAACAGTAAATCCACTCAGAACCAGAGCCAGGCAAATGTCAACAACGAGCAACGACCAGAATGCAGTACCGCCGAGATAGAAACGATATCCCGAGCGAGTACCAGACTGACTGGACGAGATTTTTTTTTTACTTTATTGTTATTTTAAAACCTGTACAAATCAGGTAGGCTGGCAGCGGCACACTACGCCGCTCTTCAGCCATAGCGTTTTACAAGAGTATAAAAAATGGTGAATGACAATGAACAAAATGACGGGCAAAAGAGAGAGGTCACAGAGACACAAAAAACACGGAGTCGTTCACATGTGACGATAACAACACTGAAAACACGTTGGCACGGCGCACAAAACACTGATGAATCCGACGGCACAAGTGAACGTAGTAGTGGGACGGCGGACACCAAAAACACTATACGACGTCACACACACGAGACACAGAAGGCGACGATCTCCGGCGCGCAAATGTTCACTATGCGTGTGCGAGTCCGGGGACCTGCCAAGAGAGGAGGAGGAGGAAGGGGAGTGGGAGAGCGAGAGGGGAGAGCAGAGATGCCACGGGCAGGGGAGATAGGGGGGAGGGAGGAAGGGGGAGAGGAAGCCCGGGGGAAGAGGGGGAAGGGAGGGGACGGGGAGATGGAAAAAGAAGGGAAGAGAAGAGAAGGGAGGGAGGGTGCCGAAAGGAAAGGACACGGGAAGTGGGGGGCGGGGCAGGGTCAAAGTTGATAGGAGGGGTAGATGGAGGGGACGAGGACATCATCAGGGAGAGGGAGCTGGCGGAAGCCACCTTGGGAGAGGGTAAGGAGGGTGGACAGATGGAGACCGGGCGGGACGTGGGAATACAGGCGCGGCAGCGGGCGGGGGTGGGAGAGGATCGGGGAGACGAGCGGGTGAGGAGGATCAAGTTTACGGGAGGTGTACAGGATCCGTATCCTTTCAAGGAAAAGGAGGAGGTGGGGGAAGGGGATGAGATCATACAGGATCCGCGTGGGGGAGGGGAGACGGATGCGATAGGCGAGGCGGAGAGCATGGCGTTCAAGGATTTGGAGGGATTTATAAAAGGGAGGGGGGGCGGAGATCCAAGCCGGATGGGCATAACAAAGGATAGGGCGGATGAGGGATTTATAGGTGTGGAGGATGGTGGAGGGGTCCAGACCCCACGTACGGCCGGAGAGGAGCTTGAGGAGGCTGAGTCGGGAGCGTGCCTTGGCTTGGATTGTCCGGAGGTGGGGAGTCCAGGAGAGGCGACGGTCGAGGGTGACGCCAAGGTAATTAAGGGTGGGAGTGAGGGCGATAGGACGGCCATAGATGGTGATGTAGAAATCAAGGAGGCGGAAGGAAGGGGTGGTTTTGCCTACAATGATCGCCTGGGTTTTGGAGGGATTGACCTTGAGCAACCACTGGTTGCACCAAGTGGTGAACCGGTCAAGATGGGATTGGAGAAGGTGTTGGGAGCGCTGCAGGGTGGGGTCAAGGGCAAGGAAGGCGGTGTCATCGGCAAACTGGAGAAGGTGGACGGGGGCTGGCGGCGGCGGCATGTCCGCCGTGTACAAAAGGTACAGAAGGGGGGAGAGGACGGAGCCTTGGGGCACACCGGCAGAGGGGAAAAAGGTGTAGGAATCTGCGTTATGGATGGTGACATAGGAAGGACGGCAGGAGAGAAAGGAGCCGATCAGACGGACGTAGTTAATGGGAAGGGCGAAGGTTTGGAGCTTGAAGAGGAGACCGGAATGCCATACGCGGTCATAGGCACGTTCGAGGTCCAGGGAGAGGAAGATTGCGGAGCGACGGGAATTAAGCTGTTCGGAAAGGAGATGAGTGAGGTGAAGGAGAAGGTCGTCGGAAGAGAAGGACGGCCGAAAGCCACACTGGGTAACGGGAAGGAGGCGGTGCTGGCGGAGATGCTGGTGGATGCGGCGGGTGAGGATAGATTCCAGGACCTTGCTGAAGACCGAGGTAAGGCTGATGGGACGGTAGGAGGAGACGGCGGACGGCGGTTTGCCAGGTTTAAGGAACATGAGGATACGGGAGGTTTTCCACAGGTCGGGGTAGTAACCGGTGGACAGGACTACATTGTAGAGCCCGGCCAGGGTGGAGAGGAAAGAGACAGGAGCTTCACGAAGGTGACGGTAGGTGACACGATCGTGACCAGGAGCGGTGTTGCGTTTTGTGCGGAGTGTAGCAATGAGATCCTGTGTAGTGATAGGGGCATTGAGTTCCGTGTGTGCAATGTTGTCCAAGTACTGGAAACCAGGAGCGAGGGGAGGGGAAGAGGTGTCAGTTCGATCGCGGATATCCGGGAAGAGGGAGTAATCGAACTGGGGATCATCGGGGATGGAAAATACATCGGAGAGGTAGGAGGCAAAGTGATTGGCCTTACTAAGGGAGTCAGGGAAAGGGCGATCATCATGGAGAAGAGGATAATAGGGGGAGGGTTTAGTTCCGGTAAGGCGACGGAAGGCCGACCAGAACTTGGACGAGTTGATTGGTAGGGCAGCATTTAAACGGGTGCATGTCTGCCGCCAGCTGGACGAGAGCAGGGCGGGTCCCTATATACGAAACCGGAGGGAGCGGCTATTGGCCGCTGTCTGCACGTGGCGTAGCGGAATAGCCGCCGCGGAGGCGGAGCCCTCTATGGGCTGACCACGTACGAAGGTACTATAAAGGTATAGTTTCCTGTGAGAGGCCGTGCATCAGTCCGTGTTAATGCCTGTTTAGAATCAGACACAGACTTCGAAGTCGCGGAAGAAAGACGAAATGTTCGGCAGTGTGCAAAAGCGTGTTAGAAAACACTGTTTGAACAAGGGTCAGAGCTAGCTTCTCATTCGCTTAGAGTATGATTGATCAAACTTTAAAGTGGTCTCTGCAGCGTCTGTATATTTAATATGATCTTGTCCACATAGGCAGCTGCAGTTTGAGGTGTCGGACTTGGTGAGCTGTTAGGAATTCTTGGATGGCCGCACTCTTGAGTTATTCCGGCAGAGTATTGTGAATTCCGTTTGTCCGCACTGGAGGTGGATCGCATTGGCCGCCTTCGTGGCTTGTAAATAGGATGAGCTTTTATAGTTGGTAAATTTTTTTCTCTGTTTAATGGTAGAGAATAAAAATCTGTTGTACTTGTATCTAGTTTGGGACATACAAAATTGCGCGCATTGCCGACGAATGGTCAAACCAAGGTCCTGTTGTAGTAACTGAGGTCGTTCTGTTTCTAGACAGGTTGCAGAAGTAATTGATATGTCTTTCTCTAACTTAAATTGCAAAGATCAGATGCGCAAATATCCGGAAATGGATAATGGGTAGAGTGTGACTAAAGCCAAGTTGGAATTTTACTGTAGCATGCAGGTTTGGAAAAGGTGACACGTTTTGCACTGGTTGCAGCCATCTTGAAAACGGTAATTGTGTAATCAACTGACGTGATGACAGAGCGCTCTGGTGGTTGCGATAGGAGCTAAACACAGTTGAACTTGGAGCCATTTTTGTTAGGTAAACGAATTGTATGATCTTCCGTCAAAATTCAAATTTCCCACCAAAATCGGACATCTTGAATGACGTCCTCTGCTGGTGGCGATGTGTACTAAGCCATTTGGACTCCAGACCTCGTGGCGAACACAAGCGCCTGATATAATTAATTGTAATTAATAAATGATGATAAATAATAATAAATGATCATAAATGATAATAAATAATAATAAATAACTGGAGCAGCTGTCCGAATGCAGAAACTTGATGGAGTGTAGCGATCTGTAAGAGTTAACTTTGCCGTCCTCTAGACGACCGAATAGCGAAGTAATAGTATGTGGTGGGCGGCTTTGGTGATCAAGTCAGAATTTGAGAAGATGATTGATTTGGGTTGGAGTGTTATTCGATGGGATGTAGATTGTTCAGTTGACTACTTCTGCACATTTGCTGCCTTTATTTAGTTGAGTGAAGATCGGTTGTGGTGTGTTGGATACATGCTTGTCTGTTCTCTAGACCTGGGAAAGACCTTAGTTTATGTGTAAATTATAGCAAAGACCTCGAATATGTTACATGACTGAGCACAGTATTCAAGAGTGGAAATATTTTCCATATGTTTGTTTCTAGTTAGTCAGTGGTTTACAGCATGCTGCACATGGATAAAGTTCGGGGTTTGTAGAGAATTAATTTGAAGTGTATATCTTGGGAATTATGATGAACTAGTGATCGATAGGGTGTAGCATAGTGCATGATACTGAGAAGTACAGTTACATTGGTGTAATATTATGGAGAAAGTACATATATTCTTGCAGTCTGTGAGTCTGTGGGTGTTTGTAGAAAAGCAAACAGACAAGGAAGGAGAGACAGTAAGGCGTTTGTGCTGAGGGGAGACGATACCGAATTTGTAAAAAGAGTTCTCAGGGTGACTTAGGTCCACCGATGTAAGAGGGAAGATTAGCTCTGATTGTCGGGTCTGTAGAGAGAAATAGCAAGTTGACGGTGCTTTCCTAGGATTGGAGAGCATTGCGGTATATAGACGCTGTAGGAATACGATATTTTTTTCGCATGCTGTAGAGATATACTGGATAAGTGCACTGATTTGTGTCAAATGTGTATATACTGTATTGTAAAGTTAGTGTGGTTTACATTGTGTAGCGTTTGTATATATTGCATTGTAAAGTTACTATTGTTTATGTTACGTGATGAGTAGAGAGGAAGTCGTAAGGATGGTAGAGATATTTCCAGAGTAACAGCGGTCAAGAGAGTGTATTTCCGATCCTTAGCTCACTGTCGAATGCCAAGCAATTGAGACCGCGATCGTAACATTTAACTGTAAGTATAATGACATCAACGACTTCGGTATTCGAAAGTGCGAATATCATTTTTTGGTCTGTTTCTTTCTAGTTACTCAGTGGTTTTCAGGATGCTGTACTTTGAAAAATTTTGGTCTGTTCTTGTAGTCTGTGAGTCTGGAGATGTTTGTAGAAAAGCGAGCTGGAAGAAGAGACAGTAACGCATATGTGTTGAGGGGAAGCGATCGCCGAATTTGTGGAACAGTTCTGAGAGCGACTTCTGTCCGTTGATGTAGAAGGGCTGATTACCGCTGAGTGTCGCGTGTGTATAAAGAAAGAGCAGGTTCACAGTGCTTCCTTAGGAATGAAGAGCATTGGGGCATATAGTCGGTATTGTAAAGTTACTGTAGCTTACATTGTGTAGGCTTTGTATATATTGGATTGTAAAGTTACTGTTGCTTATGTTATGGGATGAATAGAGAGGATGACCGTGTGTGTGTGTGTGTGTGTGTGTGTGTGTGTGTGTGTGTAGATTGAGGGGGCTGTGGAGGTAATTTGGCGATCTCTTTAAAGGTAAGCACAGAAGCCTCAGAAAGAAAAACAGGATCGTACTTCGATAACGAGGCCTTAGTAAATTAGGCTGGTAAATTCGATAAGAAGAAATAAGAATGATTAATCAGTTGTTCTGGGATATAGCAGGGTTGAGAACATTTGTGTATGTTGAGAGCTGGAAGGGTAGGAGGTTAGGAGCGCATTGAGTATTATTTCCGTGAACAAGTTCATTTAGTGTAAGAATTTGAATTTGCACATAACCTGAGAAAACACGAAAGCAAGCGTTAACTATTTCTGGGGACACTATACAATTTCAGAGAGGTTGAGTGGGCTCTTATTTTTTTTTTTTTTTTTTTTTTTTTTACATAGTCAGATGATCGTTTTAGATTGTGAGGGGAGGGCAGCGCTGGGATGTGTGTGGACAGTGTGTGTGAACTCGCTCTTGGCTATTCTGACAACAGATGTGAAGGTAGAGATCTGTCGCAAATGGGCCGGCAAGAAATGGAATGTGGCCTTAACTTGTGTGTTGGACCGCACTGAGTTAGGACGGTGACAGACGACGCGAACGGCCTGGCTTGGATAGTCATGTTCGGCGTCTATGGTGATATGAATTTCTCAGGTGTTAGGTGTGAATGCGGCTGTCATCAAGTCATGTTTGAGGGGTCGAACAGAGGCCTTTGAGCGAATTGAGAGCTGTCAGGCATGTGACTTAATGTGGGACAGGTTGATTGCGCGCGTCTGTTGAGTTATTTCGCTATGCGTTATTTGGACAGATTACGAGTACTAAGGCTATTTACAGTTATGTGTACTGCATTATTTAGCAGCAGTTTGATATTGTGCACTCTAATTAGGAGCTGTTTGCGTGTCTTCTGACTGTACAACATGACCCCAGGTACATCAGGGCGAGTGTGTTTTTGTATGGGAGGGATAGATACATGCGATGCCTAAATAAAATATACGTAAAGTATTTGCAGGACGATATAGAGTATGAAAGAGTTCGAGTTGGTTCTTATTTTTTTGTACTTGGAGGTTTTGTTAGATCGAATTGCGGAGGCAAGTAGCTACGAGCGCGCGAGGGATGGGATTGAAGCATATCTCCGTCTCTCAGCGGTTAACTACAGGTGGGGCGAGCGATGTTCTCGGCTTAGGTACTGGGGGTGTGCTGTGGCCATGTCCTAGAACGTGTGGATCGAACAACAGTATTCGGGTCATAATTTAGTTAGAATATTTACAGAGGAGTATGTCCGACACGAGTATAAAGGTCCAGGCTGTAACGTGGGCGGTCTCGCGCTCGTGGTGCGTGAGATAGGCACAGCCAACGATTTTGATTCATCACAGGTGACTTAGGTTAGTGGCTTTGTTTGCCACAATTTTCTTGTGTTGGTAGCGAAACATGAACTGACCATCAGAATTCAAACTTGGCTTAACTGTATAGACAAAATGTGATCTAGGTTAACATAGGTTAGTACACATTAGTAAACTACAGTACACATTAGTACATGTTAGCCAACGAACATGGATCGGTAAGGGGATGTGGTGGTTGGTGGGGACATTCCAAGTCCAGGTGGGCGTGGCACTGGCGAAAATTGAGTCCAAGTCTAGGTGGATGTGGCACTTTTCCGCATCAGAGAAGATAATTAATTGATCATTTTTATTAAGTAGTCATGCGAACTTTGTTACATTCACTTGCGGAGGTACTAAGCTAGGCGCGCGATAGCTCACGTGTAAAGGCGTGTGTTTTCGCGACGATCTTGGATTAGGTAAGCGCAGAATGTGGATTTAATATGAGAGTCGGGTGATCAATTAACTTAGCGAGGGACGTCGTGGCGAGCACATGTGCTGGACCACCTGTTGTGACGTCATGGCGGATTCCACTCTCGAGCAAACTTTGGCGCCAAATGTGTGGCAGGGCATTCTTTGTCAACCACGTGCTGGATCACAGACCGACCGTTGTGAAGTCGGCATTGGCAGGTTCCAACTTGTCCAGCTAACAGCTTTGGCGCCAACTGGTCGGTGGGGGCGGAGTCCACTGTCCACGAAAACATGTATACATCGCTGGACCAACGCGGGCCTGCGAAGCGACTCGGCGCCAGTAGGCTGTGACGTGAGCACCCGCTGGACTGGCAGCTTGCGCGGATCGCAACCGACGGCAGTCACGTGAGGCGACCGCTCGCTTGCCGGTGGCGCGCGGTCCGGCGCGGTTCGGCGGCGACCATATGAACTAATTCAGCTGGACTGGGGACCTCGTGGCGACTGGACTGCGACCTCTTGAATGTGTACTAACTCTGTTGGAGAACAGGTGATGACGGTACTGTTTGAAATAAAGACTTCAGTCCTTTTCCCACGTATTCACAGGAGGTGACTTACGTTAGTAAAAGTGCGCTTTATTATTTTTTGACGCGATTTTCATAGCTTGGGAGTGAAACAATAAGTGACCGTGCTAAGTTCAAACTTCGTAGGATGAGGTGGACTTAGGTTAGTGCACATTGCCCAACTGTTTTTTTTTTTAATTGGTGTGACAGATTATCGTGATTGAATTTGAATTTGTTACAGAATAAATAATAATAAATGATAATAAATGCTACTAGATAATAGTAAATGATAATAATAATAAATAGAAGTACGGTTTTCCAGACATTATTGCGTGTGAATTTGAACATGGGGTGCTTTTCTATGTTAGTGGAGATAGGCCAATAATAATAATTAATAATAATAAATCATAATAAATAACAATAAATAATAAATGATAATGAATAATAGTAAATAATAATAAACACAGGTACGGTTTTGCAGGCATTATCATGTTGGAATTTGAATTTCACGCAAATTTTATGGAGGGGTGGGGGTAGGAGTGGGGATTAGGTTAGGTTAGTGGAGGTAGCCCAATTGGCTTATTTTCTCTCCATAATTCTAATTTCCCACCATTTTTATGGGGGTTAGGTTAGTGGACGTAGCTCAATCGACCTATTTTCCCGCCAAAATTCAAATTTAGCGCCATTATAATGGGTGTTAGTGGAGGTAGCACAATTGGCCTATTTTTCCGCCAAAATCGTCCATATTGAATGACGTCATGCACTGTTGCCACGTCTACACGCCGCCATCTTGGATGACGTCATCGCCACCATCTTGAATAAATTTGGCAACAACGCAGAATGGAACAGTACACAGGTAGTCCAACTACTTATGTGCACCTTCTTGCAAAATTTTTGCTTCGATTTCTTTTTCAACTCTTCATAAGAAACAAATGTGTGTTGACCAGTGCATTCCTCTTACGAATGTTCCTGACAAATCATTTTTTCTTTGGCCATCCCACGAATTATGTAATGTCCCATCAAACGCTCTTAGGAGCAAAACAGGGTGATTGCTAACCTGTTGATCTCACTCAGTAAACCAATGGGTCATTCCTTCTCCCATAGTAAAACGAAATGCCGTCATTTATTCTCGTCATTATCACTAGTTCTTGTGCTAATTTTACCATTTACTGCTTTCTTTGCGTTCTCTCTAAAGTGTCAGGAAAATTATATCCACTTGTTACCATTGTTCTGCATATACACGACGCACAGTATGTGGTGGAGGTGTACCACCGACATTCTTAGTTTCTTCGACGCTTTCCTGTCGCCAGGCTGTATCACACTAGTGACACCGAGGCGACAATATACAGAGAATGGCCGTCTCCATAGGTTGACATCACCTGTGTGAGACACTGTTACGTACATTTTATTTTCTAAAAATTCTGATCCCCTCTGGGCCCACTGCCTTTCATGTTCTACATCCCTGAGTTCTCAGTCCCAACTCATTGATACTTCGTGCAATTTACTTATTTCATCTCTGTTCTGTTTCCTTCTCAGTAAATAGCTATAGTCAACCAAAGTTTTTGTTCAGCTACACCTACATAACGGTTATTTCGCTTAGTGATCTCATTCTGGAAACTGGGCATTACTGTCCTTTTGCATGTGTCTGGCTGTTTCCTTCCTTTCTACTTTCTGGTTCCCAGTTTCTCTTACTTTTGTTTTAACTGTAACTCTCTATCTTCCCCTTGTTTCTCCTACTTTCTCCTCTCTGTCCTGGGTAAACATACATTTGATCAGCCTCGATTGAGCGGATGTAATATTCCATATTGACGTTCTTACAGTTAATACGAGTATACTGTACTACAATAGGGGTGAATCTATTACTAATAAAGACGGAAGTTGAAACGCAGTTACCAAATCCATTACTAGAAAGCTCAATGGCATCTTCCATCATACAAAGGGAAACTCGTGTGGAGTTGGATGAAAAGTCATTTAACGTTAAATTCTGATTTATGGTAGAGGGTGGTGAAGCACATCACTGGCTGATTTTCAGTCTAGAAGAATATGAGGAATAAGTGACATGATGCTATTAGCTTTTAGCCACCTTCAATCAGCTGCAAAATAACATGACAGCTTTACCACCAGTTTGTCTAACTGAATATCTCAGGACAACAGGTTACTGAGAGACTATATTGGCACAGAAGCAGAAGTTAAAAAAAGAAAACAAAAACAAAAAAATTGACACCTTGTGGTCAATGTATTGTCAGGTGACGACCTGCAGTCGCCTTTGGTACTTATTCTTATGTTAAGGACAGGAATACGTCCTGAGGAA
Organism: Schistocerca nitens; assembly: GCF_023898315.1. Lineage (NCBI taxonomy): Eukaryota > Metazoa > Arthropoda > Insecta > Orthoptera > Acrididae > Schistocerca > Schistocerca nitens. Next base: position 469,703,474 of record NC_064622.1, read on the forward strand.
ACTACGTAAGACTCCGAAGGACGCTTAAAAAATGTTAGTAAGATGAGGCTTAAAATGTGCCCATTGGTCTTAGTTCTTATGTGGAATCTGTGAGGACATGTCCAAAAGAACAGACGCCACACACACGCACACACACGCAAACACACGCGCGAGCGTGCACATATACTGGTCTGTTCAGTGCGGATGCACAACAGGCTCAATCTCATACAGGAATCGGTGAATTGCCGCGAGAAGTGAGGACAATGGGCAAATGGTACTACATATGTAGTATGTGGATAAGCTTAGAATTTTGATCTCTCGGAAGGCGTGTTAGGGTAGTCCGCAATGTTGTGGTGACCGCTGTGCCCAGATGGGGCAGTCGTCAGCGCATCTGTCTGGTAAGCAGGAAACCCAGGTTCGAACCATGGTCCAGCACAAATTTTCAACTTTCTCCATTAATTTCAATCAATGCTCTCTCGCAGCCAAAGTTTGCAATTCCTTCGTGCTTTAATGTGGATAAATGTTACATACATTTCCTGTTATTCATATTATAGGTATATAATTGCCATCATAGACCAGGCACACCTACCGATTTCCATACTGACACGTCCAACGGAATGTCTGATGCGTCTTAGTCAACCGCTCAGTTCCAGCCGATTTTGCAGTGTGTCACTGTGCATTAGTTAGTGACACAAATATGTAGATGTGTACTACTCGTGCAAAAAGTGATCCACCCACATAGTAAGAAAGCCATAAGAAACTGCAGGCATTAGAGTGTAGTCAGAGAAAAGGAGCCCATTGCATAATATCAACTACAATGAGTGTTGATCCTGATCTGATTCTACGTAAAAACCAGTACAGAAACCTACAAAAATAAGTTCTGAAATATCCTTGACTGCACATATATGTTCCGAAGTTGACTGATGATACAATAAAATTGAATGCAGAATACTTTTTAAAAGGTAAAAGGAAAAACGCCCGCGAAAGATTATGTATAAGAATTGATATAAACCACAGTTCGAGAGTAGTAGATATTTTTAATGAAATAATGGAAAGTCAAAGATGGAATTATGAAAATATCATGAAAAGAATAGACTGCTACTCACCTTACAGAGGAGATGCTGACTCGCAGACACGCACAACAAAAACACTGCTAAACATGTGAGCTTTGGGCCAAAAGGCTTTCTTCTAGCGAAGCACAACTCACACTCATGACCACTGCCTCTATCCACAGAAAGTGGTCATGTGTGTGGGAGCTGTGCTTGCATGAATGTGTGTAAGTATCTTTGGCAAGGGACAGTGATCATAAGTGTGTAAGTTACGCTTGGGTGAATTTATCTGTGTTGCCTGTATTAGAAGGAGGCCTTTTGGGCCGCAACGTCTTCCCTATATGGTGAATAGCAAGCCATCCTATTCAAACATTTTTAATAGTTACTGTTTACGTATAAGGAAGAAATGTGAAGCAATTATTTCATAATGGGAAACAAATTAGTGCAATAAAGAAGTGGTATAAGGAAATTTTGTGAAATTCAAATTGCTCACCCATAAAGAAAATCATAAAACTGCCAAGAAGAAATAGCCCTTTGGGGTTGATGATACTTTTAACAATTTACTGAAAATTTGTAGCCGGCAGCTGTGACAGAGCTGTTCTAGGCGCTTCAGTCCGGAACCGCGCTGCTGCTACAGTCGCAGGTTCGAATCCTGCCTCAGGCATGGATGTGTGTGATGTCCTTAGGTTAGTTAGGATTAAACTGATGACCTCAGATGTTAAGTCCCATAGTGCTTAGAGCCATTTGAACCATTTTTTTAAATTTGTAATTACATTAAATTCTGAGCCATATATGTAACACAAGGTTTTCTTCCTGACAGATTAAAAATATGACCCTCAGATGTCAATGACCAAGGCTAGAACCTCTTCTTCAGCAATTTTCCATAACCTTTATATGGAAATTTTCTCACTTACCTATACAATAATGGAATAATTATGAAATCACAGTCTCTATTTCAAAGGTCCACTGAGACACCTCTTTACAAAATCTTTGAACAGCCAACAAATTTTCTACGATAATATATCAACATGTTGAACGTTCTAAACTTGTCAAGTGTATTTTGTTGTGTCGATTTTAATGTCCCATAACATAAATAAGTTTTTGAGGAATACATAGTTTATCATATGCCTGTATCACACTCTATATAACAGATCATCTAGACAGTTATATACTCTTAGGTACTTTACCTATCATCTGAATGCAAACACATTAAAATTATCATTCTGCCTCTCTTTTAAGAATTTGTTGTTTTATTTCGTCCAGAAGAACTAATTCTTCTTTGAAATGATACAGATATTATTATCAGACTAGGCTCTTACCCATACCTTCATCCACATACGTGTTACACGCACACATTGCACACATCTCCTCCCTCCCTCTCTCTGTCCACCTTTTCCTCCTACCACCTCTCAGTAGAGGACATACGAATTGCTTATTTATTCCGATCTGTAATAGCAAATCAGATAATGCGAACTGCCTTTACAGAGTCAAACCAAGAAAATGTAACTCCCATGTAATAGAGTTCACAGCATAGAAAAAAAAAAGATTGTACGGCATTGTTGACCGGGAAGCCCCATTCGGGGGAGTTCAGCCACTGTATTGCAAGTCCTTTTTAAGTGACGCTACATTGGCAACTTGCGAGTCAACAATGATGAAAAATGATGATGAAGGACACACAACACTAAGTCCCCTGCCGGGAATCGAACCCAGGCCCTCTGCATGGTAGGCTACAGAGGTGGACTCACAGCATTGAAATTACTAAGTATCCAAATGGACTATTGGCGTGTATTCAGGTCACAGTATGTGTACCTACAGTCCATTTAAAACATGTACCACATGCCTGTACATCTTCTCCATACCCTAGGACCATCTTCCCTGATGCCAATCTCCCCATCCACTGTTCCTCTGTCTACATCTTCCTCCCCACCTCCCTGTGTCCACCATCACTACGTTGATCTCATCCTCCCCCTCTCATCGCCCATCTCAATCCATCCTTCCCCTCTCCCTGTCCATCTCTTCATCCCCCTCTCTCTTTTCACTTCCTCCTCCCACTACCTCTGTTAATATCCTTCTCCTCCTCCCTGCCTATGTCTCCCTCCTCTCCCTCTCTGTTCAAATCCTCCTCCTCCTCTACTTGACCATCACCTCCTCCCCCTCTCACTGACCCTTCTCCCCTCCTCTCTGACTATATGCTCCTCCCTCTCTCTGTGTACCTATTTCTTCTCTGACGATTTCCCCCTACCAACTCTTTGAGACCAACTCCTGCTCTCTATTAGGTCACTTTCTCCTCTTATTTCTCTCTTTTTGTCCACCTCCTCTGCCACCTCTCTGGCCTTCTCCTCATCACCCCTCTCCACCTCAGTCTTCCAACTCAATCTGCCAATCTCCACATATACTGCAACATCTCCTCCTCCACTCTCCTGTGTCCACCTCTTCCTCACCTCCATGCTCCTGTCCACCTCATCCTCCCACCTCAACCTCCTGTCCATCTCCTCATCTCTGCTCTCTCTGCTTCTTCATCTCCTTCTCCCCTCATCTCTTTCTCCATCTCGTCCACCCTCGCTCCATATCTTTCTCCCCTTCCCTCTCTCCATATCGTCCTCTCCGTCCATCTCCTACTCTCCCCTCTTTCTTCTCCATATACCCACTATCCATCTACACCGTCCACCTGCCTCCTGCATGCCGCACCCCGATTCCTCTGCCTATCTCCTCCTACTCCTTCCCTCCTTGATCAACTTTCCTTCTTTCTGTACATCCCCTCTCACCTCTCTCTCTCCATCTCCTAACTCTTCTGCACCCTCTTTTTGTCCATCTCCTCCTCCACCCTCTCTCTGGCCATATTGTCCTCTCTTTCTGTATCTCCTCCTTACCCATCTTCCTTTGTCAATCTCATACACTTCTCTCTGTCCACTTCTTCCTCCACAGCCTCTGTCCAACTCATCCTCTCCTCCCTTGCTGTCCATCCCTTCCTCCACCTTTCTTTGTCCATCAGGTCTTCATCCCTCTTTCTACCCTTCCTTTTCTCTATGCACCTCAACCTCCCTCCTCCCACTAGCCATCTCACCCCTTCACATCTCTTTGCTTAGCCTTGCCCATCTACTGGTATAACACCTGTAAGGCACAGTGATACTACCAGAAAAACTCGGCTGTTGTGCAAGATAGCCTCATGGCAGGGGTAGAAATCGGTTCTTTGCCCATATCTCCGCTCCTGTGGGAGTTAGGTCAAACCCCCACAGTGTACATTTTCATATACCAAACACTATGTTTACCAGATTTTGTTGACGTGAATCCAGTGGTTTAGGGGGACATGCTGGGCATACACAAATACATACATACATACATAAATCTTGTATTATATATTCCGCATTCAGTAGTTCCAGAATGTTGTTTTTCGCTTCAAATTTATAATTCCAGTGTGGTGTTTTTATCCACTGCTTAGAAACTAATTAATACTATGTTAGACTTACACCCCTTGATCCACTATCCCATATGGAGCTAACAAGAAGCTGAAACAGTTTTACATGGCATTGAAATGAAAGTAATCAGATATAGTTCTTCACCTAAAGAGAGGTCATCATCATCACCGCCATGAAATAGAGGAATAAATTAGCTTCCAGTTCAATTTCCCATATTTATTATCAGAATACTTCAGATACATACATTTTACAAAACTGATCAGCCATGGATGACAAAGATAACATAAATCGTTTATGGTAAAATAATACATCAATGTGTCACAAAGCACTGTAAATAGTAGACGATAAATTGCACATATAATTATACCTATGTTACAAACGTGCATTACCTGGAAGATGCGTTGGAAAAGTCATTTATAATTGCAGCTTTTGTGTCTATGTAACAGCATCTGACATACGTCATTTCGCTGGTGACAAATTTCGAGGGCAGTTTATTGACATCTTGCATCCAATAAGACCTCGAAACCCCATAATATCGTCACCTCTATGTTTGAAGTATCATGATTATTAGAAACATGATAGCAGAAACACCAGGCAAGTTAAGTCTTCATTTACACAAAGGCTGTTTACATAATCAGCTATTTTGCAATTGTTGGCACAGCAGGACATTTTACTATGAATGAGGTTTAGTCAGAAATCTTTGCGAGTCGTAGTGTTATGGGTAGGATGATAAATTAAACAACAATTCCTGCTGCGGCAGACTGTTTCATCAGTACAATCAAAGAACGCAATCAGGTGAGAGACAAGGTAAAAGTAATGTTCATTTTCTTTCTAGTCCATGTGTTGTCCTCTATGTACCACAATTTTCAGGCTTTCAAGTGCTCTGGAGAGTGTATGAGTCGTTGCGGAGCAAAGCGTCCTCAGGTGCAGCAGGGAAAGCCTGCTCCCTGCAACAGCACTCCCACTCACAGACTGCCAAGTGGCCAGAAGCATTGTAAAACTGGTTTTCACTGTTACCCCACTCACAAAATGTTCCGCTTGTGATTTCGTACCTTCCCTATAATGGGAACAGAAGGTGAACAGGAAGAATTTTCAGAACGTATCAGAAATGAAACAAAAGTCGCTGGACACGTGACACAGCCGTTGTGGTAAGAAATACCCCACCCAGAGTGATGGTTGGATGATAGTTTATAAAGAAAGCACCTTGCACAAGAACACATCGCTACCATAGTTGATTTAGCTCACCACTCGTAGATGTAGCAGGCCTGTGTGCAGGTTGTCATGACCTGCAACACTCACTATACGTTACTGCAAGTATTCACATCTGAATCCTCACTGTATCTACTCACATTACCAGTTAACAACTGCAGTGATGGCATTTATCTACATTATGTGACATTTCGCATTCTACTGTAGTCTTATCCTGAAGTCAAGCAGCAGGCAAACAATTCATTGAGACTTTACCATTTCTGTATGTACTAAACACGCTTAGTTTTTCTGTTGTTACAGTCTTTTACTTCTGTTATTGGATATATTGTAAAACTCAACTTGTCTCTATTTTATTTTCACATTTACTTACTGGTTTCAAGCAGGCCTAGCTCATTTCCCAATACATAAGCTTAAAATGCTTCCAGGTAGCAGCAACAGCACCAGACAGAAGCAGACAGAGATCTCCTTTGGCGACGTCTAGGAGGTCTTTGGCCATTGTGTCGATCTTCCACAGAAACTGTACCAAACACATTGTGGAGGGCCTTCTTGTGAATCGCAGCCGCCATTGATCAGTCCAACGGTTTAGTGGCAGCCAGTTGGTATAGCTGGAAACCTCAAGAAAAATTACTTTGAAGAGTTTCGTACTTCTGATCAGCGACGATAAGGCCGAGGTCGTCAAAGCATTTATGCTTATCCATCAGCACCACCTGCATTGTGTAGGTATCTACCGGCCAGTTGTACAGACACGAGGCAGTGCTCAACAGTAATGCTGGTACCAAGCAGGCTGAAGCGGTAACGAGATGGAAATTCCTGCAGAAGCATCACACCTAGTCTATCAGATGCCATACTCCAGCCACTGCTCGAGGCCAGCTATGATGCTTGAGAGTTGGAACATGAAACAGAACAGTGTGGGCCAGTTACTTGCAAGTCTCAAAGACAGTGGCTGTCTCGATTTATTGCTTGACATGTGAGTCTTCTGTGTATTGCAGGTGGTTGCCAGAATCGATAGTGTGGGGGCTGTTACTTGCAAACCGAGCCACAGTGGCTGGTTCAACAGCAGTTGACGTCACTTGTGGTGCACTATAGCTAAATGTTATCACAGAGCAGTAAAGCACTTGGGAGCCACAGTGACAGCAGACGACTCAAACTAGTGCTGGACATCTCTTGTGGTACAAACAGCTGCAGGAGCTTATAAGACATGACAGCATGGAGCAGTTACTTGAGAGCCACAAAGAGAATGGTCGACTTGTGAAGGCACCCGACGTTACTTGTGGTATCACACGGTTGCAGGTGTCATCAGATGTAACAGTACTGCGGCAGCTACTTGTCACCACAGCAACAGCAACTGAGTGAAACCATTCATTTGCAGTGCCCGACACCTGCACACAGCCACTGGACTGGACAGAGCGTGGCTGCTACTGGCGAGCCGAGGCAACAGCGGCTGACTTGAGCCAGTCAGCAACTGACGTGACCCAGTAGCCTACATCACTCTGCAGTTACTGAAAATGGGTGAGCGCAGGACAGCTACTTGCGAGTCGTGGCGAAGACGGCTGACTGGAGCCACTAGTCGACTGGCCACAGATGGGACAGCGTGCGGCAGCTACTTGCGAGTCGTGGCGAAGACGGCTGACTGGAGCCACTAGTCGACTGGCCACAGACGGGACAGCATGCGGCAGCTACTTGCGAGTCGTGGCGAAGACAGCTGACTGGAGCCACTAGTCGACTGGCCACAGACGGGACAGCGTGCGGCAGCTACTTGCGAGTCGTGGCGAAGACAGCTGACTGGAGCCACTAGTCGACTGGCCACAGACGGGACAGCGTGCGGCAGCTACTTGCGAGTCGTGGTGAAGACGGCTGACTGGAGCCACTAGTCGACTGGCCACAGATGGGACAGCGTGCGGCAGCTACTTGCGAGTCGTGGCAAAGACGGCTGACTGGAGCCACTAGTCGACTGGCCACAGAGGGGACAGCGTGCGGCAGCTACTTGCGAGTCGTGGCGAAGACGGCTGACTGGAGCCACTAGTCGACTGGCCACAGACGGGACAGCGTGCGGCAGCTACTTGCGAGTCGTGGCGAAGACGGCTGACTGGAGCCACTAGTCGACTGGCCACAGACGGGACAGCGTGCGGCAGCTACTTGCGAGTCGTGGCGAAGACAGGTGACTGGAGCCACTAGTCGACTGGCCACAGACAGGACAGCGTGCGGCAGCTACTTGCGAGTCGTGGCGAAGACAGCTGACTGGAGCCACTAGTCGACTGGCCACAGACGGGACAGCGTGCGGCAGCTACTTGCGAGTCGTGGCGAAGACGGCTGACTGGAGCCACTAGTCGACTGGCCACAGATGGGACAGCGTGCGGCAGCTACTTGCGAGTCGTGGCGAAGACAGCTGACTGGAGCCACTAGTCGACTGGCCACAGACGGGACAGCGTGCGGCAGCTACTTGCGAGTCGTGGCGAAGACGGCTGACTGGAGCCACTAGTCGACTGGCCACAGACGGGACAGCGTGCGGCAGCTACTTGCAAGTCGTGGCGAAGACGGCTGACTGGAGCCACTAGTCGACTGGCCACAGATGGGACAGCGTGCGGCAGCTACTTGCAAGTCGTGGCGAAGACAGCTGACTGGAGCCACTAGTCGACTGGCCACAGACGGGACAGCGTGCGGCAGCTACTTGCGAGTCGTGGCGAAGACGGCTGACTGGAGCCACTAGTCGACTGGCCACAGATGGGACAGCGTGCGGCAGCTACTTGCAAGTCGTGGCGAAGACAGCTGACTGGAGCCACTAGTCGACTGGCCACAGACGGGACAGCGTGCGGCAGCTACTTGCGAGTCGTGGCGAAGACGGCTGACTGGAGCCACTAGTCGACTGGCCACAGATGGGACAGCGTGCGGCAGCTACTTGCGAGTCGTGGCGAAGACAGCTGACTGGAGCCACTAGTCGACTGGCCACAGACGGGACAGCGTGCGGCAGCTACTTGCGAGTCGTGGCGAAGACGGCTGACTGGAGCCACTAGTCGACTGGCCACAGACGGGACAGCGTGCGGCAGCTACTTGCGAGTCGTGGCGAAGACGGCTGACTGGAGCCACTAGTCGACTGGCCACAGATGGGACAGCGTGCGGCAGCTACTTGCAAGTCGTGGCGAAGACAGCTGACTGGAGCCACTAGTCGACTGGCCACAGACGGGACAGCGTGCGGCAGCTACTTGCGAGTCGTGGCGAAGACGGCTGACTGGAGCCACTAGTCGACTGGCCACAGATGGGACAGCGTGCGGCAGCTACTTGCAAGTCGTGGCGAAGACAGCTGACTGGAGCCACTAGTCGACTGGCCACAGACGGGACAGCGTGCGGCAGCTACTTGCGAGTCGTGGCGAAGACGGCTGACTGGAGCCACTAGTCGACTGGCCACAGATGGGACAGCGTGCGGCAGCTACTTGCGAGTCGTGGCGAAGACAGCTGACTGGAGCCACTAGTCGACTGGCCACAGACGGGACAGCGTGCGGCAGCTACTTGCGAGTCGTGGCGAAGACGGCTGACTGGAGCCACTAGTCGACTGGCCACAGACGGGACAGCGTGCGGCAGCTACTTGCGAGTCGTGGCGAAGACAGCTGACTGGAGCCACTAGTCGACTGGCCACAGACAGGACAGCGTGCGGCAGCTACTTGCGAGTCGTGGCGAAGACAGCTGACTGGAGCCACTAGTCGACTGGCCACAGACAGGACAGCGTGCGGCAGCTACTTGCGAGTCGTGGCGAAGACAGCTGACTGGAGCCACTAGTCGACTGGCCACAGACGGGACAGCGTGCGGCAGCTACTTGCGAGTCGTGGCGAAGACGGCTGACTGGAGCCACTAGTCGACTGGCCACAGACGGGACAGCGTGCGGCAGCTACTTGCAAGTCGTGGTGAAGACAGCTGACTGGAGCCACTAGTCGACTGGCCACAGACGGGACAGCGTGCGGCAGCTACTTGCGAGTCGTGGCGAAGACGGCTGACTGGAGCCACTAGTCGACTGGCCACAGACGGGACAGCGTGCGGCAGCTACTTGCGAGTCGTGGCGAAGACAGCTGACTGGAGCCACTAGTCGACTGGCCACAGACAGGACAGCGTGTGGCAGCTACTTGCGAGTCGTGGCGAAGACAGCTGACTGGAGCCACTAGTCGACTGGCCACAGACGGGACAGCGTGCGGCAGCTACTTGCGAGTCGTGGCGGAGACGGCTGACTGGAGCCACTAGTCGACTGGCCACAGACGGGACAGCGTGCGGCAGCTACTTGCGAGTCGTGGCGAAGACGTCTGACTGGAGCCACTAGTCGACTGGCCACAGACGGGACAGCGTGCGGCAGCTACTTGCGAGTCGTGGCGAAGACGGCTGACTGGAGCCACTAGTCGACTGGCCACAGACGGGACAGCGTGCGGCAGCTACTTGCGAGTCGTGGCGAAGACAGCTGACTGGAGCCACTAGTCGACTGGCCACAGACAGGACAGCGTGCGGCAGCTACTTGCGAGTCGTGGCGAATACGGCTGACTGGAGCCACTAGTCGACTGGCCACAGACAGGACAGCGTGCGGCAGCTACTTGCGAGTCGTGGCGAAGACGGCTGACTGGAGCCACTAGTCGACTGGCCACAGACGGGACAGCGTGCGGCAGCTACTTGCGAGTCGTGGCGAAGACAGCTGACTGGAGCCACTAGTCGACTGGCCACAGACGGGACAGCGTGCGGCAGCTACTTGCGAGTCGTGGTGAAGACGGCTGACTGGAGCCACTAGTCGACTGGCCACAGACGGGACAGCGTGCGGCAGCTACTTGCGAGTCGTGGTGAAGACGGCTGACTGGAGCCACTAGTCGACTGGCCACAGACGGTACAGCGTGCGGCAGCTACTTGCGAGCTGTGGCGACTGCAGGTGATTCGAGGCAGTAGTCGACGCCATTTGACAGCTGCATCTAGCCACCAGATTCGAAGCGCGTGGCAGTTACTTGCGAGCCGCGGTGGCAGAGGCCGAGTCGAACCAGTAGTCGGCACCACATGCAGTGACTGACAGCTGCACGTGGCTGTGGAGAGGACAGCGGGAGGGAGCTACTTGCGAGCTGCGGCGACAGCGGCCGACTCCAGCCAGCGCTCGACGCCGCTGGTGACGTCCGGCAGGTCGAGGTGGTCCCTGGACGGCAGCTCGCGCAGGGGCGCCATCTCCAGCAGCCGGCCGTTGGCCAACAGCGACCCCAGGCCGTTCTCCTTAGGGCACAGTCGCTCACGGCTGCCACTGAACACTGCAATAACAGGGACGCACATTGAAGTCACGTACAACTTGTTGAAATTTTGCTACAAATTGACTGCTTTGCATCTACAGTCCCTCTTCCTCTGCTGCTATCAGTCCTGCAGTCCTCTTCAACAGATAGTCACAGGCAAGTCACCGTACTTATAAAGACTTATAGAATTTAGAGAAACTAATATACGATAAAGAGACAGTGAGAAAGTGGATGCAACTAAAGTTTGGTATCAATGGGTCAGTATGTGATGGGCATGTGAGGAGACCTTTAAGTGCTGTGGTATACGAAGTGTTTAGTATCATGCTTTTACTTGGAACCTTTTATAATTGTGAGGCAAAAATTAGTATATACATTTTTAAAGAAATATAGCGTATTTATCATAAGCAATTAAGTCCTTCTATCGCCAGAAACGGTACTTTATGTGAATCCAATGAAATGTATCTTTATATGTGTCCTGAAAGTAAACTGATAAAGCCTACTAGAGATAAAACTAGCAAAAAGGAAAGTGCATGGTGTATGAAAATTCATAGATTTCTTCCAGCCCATAGCAGAGCACCGTCAGCTGATAAAATGATGAACTGCAAGGGGAGATGGTGCCAACTATGCGTAGCCAATGTGTGGATGACTGAGAACAACGATGCCAGACAAAACGCATTATAATGTTTAGAGGTCATATAGCGGCTGGCGCTAGTGCTTGCAATGCAGCAGCTAGTACAGCAGCAGAATCTCCAGATGCAGAACAGCAAGAAAATGTTACCAGCAGCAGCTTACGATGTTGCTGGTGATGTCTTCTGCCGCACTGCCAATTCCTCCATTACCATGGTCTGGTAAACGCATTTGCATCGCTTGCTGTGTTACTACACGGCATTTAAAGTAACTGATCCCCATATCAGCAAATATTTTTTTCTGTTTTGGTCTTCACAGCACGCAGTGTATCCGTTTAGGAAGTCACACACGCTGTTTGATAACAATACTTTATCGTTCCCTCAGAATGAAATAACGAATTTAAAGGGCATTAGCTGACGTTGAAATGTAAGTGGGCGTTCAGTAAGTAATGCCATACATTTTTCTCTGCCAGCTTCGGTTGAAGAAATGCGGGATTTGTTGAGGTACATCGTGGAATATTCCCTCTTCAGCCCGTGTAGTTCATGAAGTTCTGATAGGTGGCAGTGCTATGCGTAATCTTTAAAATGGTGTTTCCAATGGAGGTGCGATACAAGCAGAGAACTGTCATTGAGTTTCTCTTAACGGAAAACCAGAGTATCGCAGATATTCATAGGGGTTGTAGAAAGTCTAAGGTGACCTGGCAGAGAACAAAAGCAGGGTGAGTCGTTGGGCGAGGCGTCTCTCATCATCGCAACAGGGTCGCAGAAACCTGCCTCATATTCCACGTGCCAGCCGGCCGCACACTGCTGGGACTTCTGCAATCTTATAACGTGAGGACACTACCATTCGAAGTGATGCGAAGGATCACAATCAAACACCTCTCTGCTCAACTGCATATCTCTGTTGTCAGTCCTGACACACTCGTTTCATAGTTGTGGTACTCAAAGATGTATGCCCGCTGGTTCCTCGCTGCCTAACAAAAGACCGTAAAGAGCAACGAAGGACCGCCTGTTTGACCCAATGAAGGATACACTCCGCAGAAAACAGTACGTCGACGTTGGGGAGCCTATTGATGCAGCAAGACAGAGATTATTTTTAAACAAGATTTTGTAACAAAAAGTGTGTGGAATAACATGGTGTATTTGAATAAAATCAATCGGCTTTCAGAAAAAGAATGTGTTGCATTACTTCTTGAACATCTCTCGTATTTGCTCCTACGACGAATGGAAACAATCTTCAGTGGATTCACTCATAAGGGATTCAGCAATCAACTACTCGTTCGGACATAACCTGGTTAGTTGTTAGCTTCCTATCTGTCGATACAAAGGTACAAGTTACAGTACACTCGCACTTGCTCACACAGGTGTTTCCCGTCTCGTCTTCCAGTTTTCATGCGTACTGCTCTCGTCTCTCCTCTGAGTAACGAATTCTTTCAAAAATCCCGGAACGACCTCGTAAATTTTGACAACGCTGTACATTTCGCTGCTACAGTTCATCAAGCATCCTGGCTGGAGCGCTAAACACCTCACTTCTGAATCGGCAGTACTACGTTCACTGAGATATTGGCTAGTTTAGTTGAGCCCAGAACGGACTGTACTCAGCGGTTTGCATTCTTGTGGCTAATTGGCTCTGAGCACTATGGGATTTAACATCTGAGGTCATCAGCCCCCTAGAACTTAGAACTACTTAAACCTAACTAAGGACATCACACACATCATTGCCGGCAGGATTCGAACCTGCGACCGCAGCGGTCGCGCGGTTCCAGACTGAAGCACCTAGAATCGCTCGGCCACTCAGGCCGGCACATTCTTCTGTTGCCGTGCCTTACTGAATACTTACAGGTTGTAATTCTGTCTCTCGTCCTGTTGTCAGATAGTCCACTTAAAATTAATCCCGACATCAGCCATTCCTTATACGTCACTTAGAGTTGGTTTGTCATCACTTAATGACTCCATAGAGTGTGAAAAGTGCTGGCATGTTCAGAAAGTAAGTGTACAATTTTTTTTTACATTCTTTTTATAAAAAATTTATTTGAAAAAAAAAACGGTATTGTTGGTACACTTGTTGACTATTTTTCCACATAACCGTCATCCCGTTCACTGCATGTGGTGAACCGTGGAACAAGCTCCTTTACGCTCTTCTCGAAGAGCTCTCCCGCCAGCTGCTTCCCCTTCTTCAGAAGCTCATTTTGCATCTGCTCGCAGGTGCTGAAAATGTAATCTCAAAACATCCCAGTTAAATAAGAGCGACTTGGAGCCTAAGGCTGTGTGAGGACGGGTATTGTACAACAAGTACACTTCTCTCGTCAAAATTTCCATTTTTTCGCTTTTAATGCTCCTTTAGAGTTTTCTTAGGGTCTCACAATATCGTTGTGCATTGATGGTGTGTCACGGAGGCACAAATTTTACCAAATTGATGCCTTTTTGGTCCCAAATCACTGAGACCATGACTTTTTGTCCTTATATTGTGATTCTAAATTTTTTGGCAGATGGGGTACTGGTGACACCAACTGTGTTGTTGTTTCACGCGTGTAACGCGTAACTCACGTTTCATCTCCAGTCACAGAAAATTCATAAAATCCTGACCTTTCAATTCAAGTCGCTCAAGAAACTCTCGGGCACTTCTGACCCGATTTTTCTCTTGCTGCTCTGTCAGCTGTTCAAGAACCCATCTTATGCACGGTATCGCAGCGTTTCTCCGAGTTTCTCGTGTAAGAGAGTTCTGGAAAGTTGTGGAAACGTTCAGAAATTTCATCCACTGCCAACCGGTGATCTTCACGAATTGTTTCCTCGAATTTGTGCACCAACTTATCAGTCAAAATGGAAGGTGCTCCACTCCTTCGTTCGTCGTGAACGTTTGTTCTGCCTCCAGTAAACTGCCTACACCGTACTCGTTCTGTTGATAATCTTGCCGTAAACCGTTTTGATTCGCGAAGAAATTTCGGTTGGTGTTATTTCTTCCGCTAGTAGGATCACAGAATCTAGATCGTGTTGGACGGGATTTCTTAGCAACGTCTTTCTCCCAACTGGACACAACAACATGAGTTTCCGTACTACCGTGTCCCCGCGATGCTCGCTCTGCGCAGGGGACCCCCTTGTCCGCTCTGTGTTGCCAGCTTTCAAAAAACCAAAGCTCGTGTGGTCACAGTCGGCTTACTTTTTGAACATGCCCAGTAGAGCTCTCATTTCACACGGGAAATGGCAGAATGACTTTCTGCTACTGTTAGGCAATGGCGTGAAGCGATGGGCACATCTTATACACGCTGAACGAGTGCCTCAGTGCTGCACTCCATTCCAAAAGAAAAGGTCAGCTGGTTGTCGCAGTTAGTTGTAGTCTCGCATCATTCACAGCAAGGAGAAGACGTCGTGGCAAACGTCGCTGAGATCGCAAACCAGTTGCATCTTGTATATGAAACGGACCGAAGAGAAAGCAAAATTGTGCTTGTGAGAAATCCTATAACATGCTGAATTGGAGAGTCCAGGTGATAAATATTGTGCTATCAGAATATATTCGTTCTTTCTATACCATTCTGCAAAATAATATGTACATTAATGACACAGATTCAGTTAGATTTCCACAAGATAGAGAGGTAATTGAAAGTTGAAAGGTGAATTAGGAAAGCAGATTCTGTGTCGTCAACACTACTATCAAGCAATTCAGGAGGTTATTTCACGATCTTCACACGGGGGAAAAGGGGAAGCAATAGATGCTTGTAGAACATAAGACAACAGCTTGTAATTTCCATTCTGTTTGCCCTTAGTGGAAATAAATTTCAGCTAAGAGTAGATGAACTTGACAAAACAACTTCTAAAATATTCCTGAGTATCACTTACCAGTATACTAAAAACCGTACAGGCAAAACCTCGTTCAAAAATGTTCAAATGTGTGTGAAATCTTATGGGACTTAACTGCTAAGGTCATCAGTCCCTAAGCTTACACACTACTTAACCTAAATTATCCTAAGGACAAACACACACCTATGCCGGAGGGAGACTCGAACCTCCGCCATGACCAGCCGCACAGTCCATGACTGCAGAACATAAGACCGCTCGGCTAATCCCGCGCGGCCAAAACCTCGTAAATGATCTGGTACAAAGCAGCAAAGAATGGATAGCAAAACAAATATGCAGAATAATAAAAATGCCCTGTAGTTCCTCTACTAAATTAAATAGTATTGTCAAAAGGAAACATCTGAGATGCCTGAAACAGTTTACGAATGTGTTATCAGTTTTGAGTTACGGTAATCTCACATCACTATCTCTCGATAGGAAAGCAGACTAATACTACGAGGGCTATTCCGAAAGTAAGGTCCGATAGGTCGCGAAATGGAAACCACGGTAAAAATCAAAAATGTTTTATTTGCAACAGTTAGATACACCTTGCAGCTACTTATCTCCATAGTCGCCGACCCGACTTAGACGTGTATCGTAGCGTTGTACCAACTTTCCCATACCCTCGCTATAGAAGGCAGCCGCCAGTGCTCTCCGCCAATTCTCTACGCTGGCCTACGGCTCGTTGTCTTGTGCCGAAATGTTGTCTTCATAACCAGCGGTTCATGTGACCTGAGCTGAAACTCAGAGGGAGACAATTACGGGCTGTATTGTGGGTAATCTCACATTTCCATTTGAAAACGATGCAGGAGCATCTTCATTGCCCCTGCAGAATGCGGCTGAGAATTGTCTTGAAGACGAAACAGCACGACAGTTATGTAATGTTAGCTGCATAGCTTCAGGGGAAATTTCTCACCAGGCCCCCGTACTTGGCGGCAGACACTATTTTCTAGACATCCTTACGCACTCACTGCGAGCTCAGAAATGAGAAGAGCAACGTGATGCTAACTGGGGTTATACTAGAGACACTACCCAACACATCTGTGCAAAGCTTTATCGGATTTTCATAGTCTTTTCCATTTCGTGACCGATCGGACCTTACTTTCGGAATAGCCCTCGTATTTTCTGTCTCTCGACAGGAAAACATACAAATACTCGCTGCCCACGAAACAGTCCGGAGTGCGAGACATAACTGTGTCTCTAATGAAAATGAGTGTAGATTAGTGGGTCGTTTCCAAATCAATGGATCGTAGATAGAGCTCGGAAGTTCTCTACTGCCTAAGGAATTTGAAACAGCAGTGACTTGTAGTTTGATTGACTGAGGCCAAAGGGTAGACACACAAACCCTGAAAACAAAACTTTTTTCAGACGAACTGAAATACGTTACAATGTACCCACTGGAGGTAACAAATAAAAACAACAATTGTATATGTTGCGATCAAGATGTACCCAGAATTTTTCATTTATGGGGTTGCAGAGGATACCTGTACGAAAATTACAAGACAGAGGAAACTGACACACATCAGTGCATAGAGAACAGGCATGTTAGAACATGTAGACAAACTACAGGGTGTTTCAAAAATGACCGGTATATTTGAAACGGCAATACAAACTAAACGAGCAGCGATAGAAATACGCCGTTTGTTGCAATATGCTTGGGACAACAGTACATTTTCAGGCAGACAAACTTTCGAAAGTACAGTAGTTACAATTGTCAACAACAGATAGCGCTGCGGTCTGGGAAACTCTATAGTACGATATTTTCCACATATCCACCATGCGTAGCAATAATATGGCGTAGTCTCTGAATGAAATTACCCGAAACCTTTGACAACGTGTCTGGCGGAATGGCTTCACATGCAGATGAGATGTACTGCTTCAGCTGTTCAATTCTTTCTGGATTCTGGCGGTACACCTGGTCTTTCAAGTGTCCCCACAGAAAGAAGTCACAGGGGTTCATGTCTGGCGAATAGGGGGGCCAATCCACGCCGCCTCCTGTATGTTTCGGATAGCCCAAAGCAATCACACGATCATCGAAATATTCATTCAGGAAATTAAAGACGTCGGCCGTGCGATGTGGCCGGGCACCATCTTGCATAAACCACGAGGTGTTCGCAGTGTCGTCTAAGGCAGTTTGTACCGCCACAAATTCACGAAGAATGTCCAGATAGCGTGATGCAGTAATCGTTTCGGATCTGAAAAATGGGCCAATGATTCCTTTGGAAGAAATGGCGGCCCAGACCAGTACTTTTTGAGGATGCAGGGACGATGGGACTGTAACATGGGGCTTTTCGGTTCCCCATATGCGCCAGTTCTGTTTATTGACGAAGCCGTCCAGGTAAAAATAAGCTTCGTCAGTAAACCAAATGCTGCCCACATGCATATCGCCGTCATCAATCCTGTGCACTATATCGTTAGCGAATGTCTCTCGTGCAGCAATGGTAGCGGCGCTGAGGGGTTGCCGCGTTTGAATTTTGTATGGATAGAGGTGTAAACTCTGGCGCATGAGACGATACGTGGACGTTGGCGTCATTTGGACTGCAGCTGCAACACGGCGAACGGAAACCCGAGGCCGCTGTCGGATCACCTGCTGCACTAGCTGCGCGTTGTCCTCTGTGGTTGCCGTATGCGGTCGCCCTACCTTTCCAGCACGTTCATCCGTCACGTTCCCAGTCCGTTGAAATTTTGCAAACAGATCCTTTATTGTATCGCTTTTCGGTCCTTTGGTTACATTAAACCTCCGTTGAAAACTTCGTCTTGTTGCAACAACACTGTGTTCTAGGCGGTGGAATTCCAACACCAGAAAAATCCTCTGTTCTAAGGAATAAACCATGTTGTCCACAGCACAGTTGCACGTTGTGAACAGCACACGCTTACAGCAGAAAGACGACGTACAGAATAGCGCACCCACAGACTGCGTTGTCTTCTATATCTTTCACATCACTTGCAGCGCCATCTGTTGTTGAAAATTGTAACTACTGTAATTTCGAAAGTTTGTCCGCCTGAAAATGTACTGTTGTCCCAAGCATATTGCAACAAACGGTGTATTTCTATCGCTGCTCGTTTAGTTTTTATTGCCGTTTCAAATATACCGGTCATTTTTTAAACACCCTGTATATACTCCGTACTGCAGCATCAGATTAGTTGTCGCCTGCAGATACCAATGAGCAGGTTTCCCAGACAGGCCGTTGTCATTGCGCCGACCCAGATGCCAGCAGCATCGACCTCAACGGATAGCACACATGTATTGACGCTTGCCATATGACAAATGGTTCCCATTTTGAGCACATGTAATGCGAGTTAATAACTTTGAGGGATTTTGTATACTGCCTCCATGACTTCTACCTTACAATTTACGACCGTCCTATGCAGTTACATACTGCACTAAAATATCCTGGACTATCGTTCGATGCGGCTGGTCCTGGCGGAGGTTCGAGTCCTCCCTCGGTCATAGGTATGTGTGTTTGTCCTTAGGATAATTTAGGTTAAGTAGTGTGTAAGCTTAGGGACTGATGACCTTAGCAGTTAAGTCCTATAAGATTTCACACACATTTCATATCAACTATCGTTCGACTGGCGGCTAACGTGGAAACCTCACCTACTAACCATGCAACAGAAAGCCCACTATAGGGTAAAACAACTAACAGTACTAGCAGACCAGACATGAGGTTTTCATCCCTCCACTATTCTCTACATCTACAAAAACCTGATCCGACTCATCCTCTACTATACAAATGTTACATGGATCTGCATTCCAGCATAGTTCTATAAGTCCCTCCAACTCTCCGAACACCATGTGTTCTGTCTCGCTCTCCCCATCCGTTTACCTTCCCCCACAAGGATCCTCTCCCATCTCATGAAATTTCCACACCTCCTCACCCACATTGAACACCTCCGCATCTCATATACTATCTGCAAACTAGATTCCAGTAACCCCTTGTCACACTTCTGCTACGCTGCCGCGCCTTCACAAACACATCTATTCATCCCTACACCTATGTACACTCCATATCCTATTCGAACGTAACTTCAACCAACTCTCTCTCTCTCTCTCAGACAATGATATCCACCCAGAAATTTTTTCCTCCTACAAAGTTTGACTCTTTGTCACCAGTCCCACTCCACATCAGGGCTCCTCTCTCCCTATCCCTCACCATTCATCCCTGTGCTTTCCTCCTTGTTACCACCACCCTATCCACACACCAAATCTATCCCCATGCTCTACCTTGCCCAACTTCTGACTTCCTACTATCCACCTGAACATCTACCACCACCTCCATAGTTTTCCCAACCCCTCAACACTATGTAACATATTCTCTCCTGCTGAAATACTTTTCTCCCAATGCAAGTCCTTCAGATTTTAAGCGGAAGGGTAGTACTTCAGTGGTTTTTCCCCTTAGATGAACTTCGGCAGTTAGATGTCCATTTACGATTTTTTTAAATTTAAAATAGTAAATCAATGCTCATGTCCTTTATCTCATCCTTGTTTGAAAATGCCCTTAGCTGAAGAGTAGAACATTGTACCTCTGACAGCCCACAATCCGCCCATATGGAATGAGGGGAATGGAACAATAAAAGAAAAAATCTGTCCACTTGTGTTTATTTTCTGGAACTACAGAAATGTTCGTGACTAACCGTGCACTTTCAACAGAGGGACGTGTGACAACTGGTCACGAATTATCGGTTTAAAACAAAGGTCAACTGAGTCCACTTTCACGTCAGTTTGGTTACATGGTACAGAGATCTCTAATGGAGACAGTTGAGCTAACAGTGCCGTTTACTCTGGAGAGTGCTGGTTGGACTACGACCACGTAGGACTGTGCCTACTGGGTGGGGGGAGGAGAGAGATAGTTGGGTGTTTGGGGGGGGGTGCGGAGGGGGGGGGGGCGCTGGCATACCCACACGTCACACCCAGACGTCGCCGTGGTTCATGGAGCCGAAGAACGCCGTGCGGCACCTGGCGGCGCACGTGCAGTAGAAACGCCTCTTCCCTGCAGCAGAGAGCCCCGCATGTAGAGCACAGCAGCTGGAACACTGAGGCGCACCAGCTACCCGCAATCTGCTCCACAAGTAACTTACCACAAACGGCGCAGATAATCTCATGTCGCCAAACCACGCGGCTGCTTCCACAGTCAGTAAATTTACATCTATTCTCTATTAATCAGAGGCAACACGTAACCATTCTTACATGGGAATATCCGGACACACTGTCAGAAACTACTGTGGAAATGATGGTATTGCTATTTTCTCTCTGTTGCGTATTGCCTCTGACTTGTTAATTTCCTCCTTAGCCTCCTTCAGACCTCTGAACAAGTTGATTTTGATACTCTTGTTTTCTGCATAGTAGAAGATTCTCTAATACTTTCTCTTTGGTCAGTTCATCCTGGATAAATGGCAGATCCGGTCGTAAATATTGGAATCCTTTATTTTACAGATCGATTTCGCGCACTGTGTGACCATCTTCAGTGCTAAAAATACGTAATAACCGTCAGACATGAGAATCTGAAGACAAATGTGGTCCTATTTATAACCACCATAAAAAATACAGAAACAGATAATATATACAAATATACGGATTCTCGTACATACCAAATTATTCGAACCTTGTAGGTCCACATCATAATAGCACAACATTCTCTATGAGGTGGAACATGTACTGTGATGATTACTTCCAAGAGATATCTTCACTTTTACTGCTTGCAATAATTTTTAAATTTACAGAAGAGCCTAACTTGTTAGAAGTTGCCAATCCAATGTACAGTGTGTTTGTAGCTTACAAAGCCAACCATATGAGCTCAGTATAGAAAAACAAGCATCCCAGTGGCCACTTGCCTAACGATACAGCATTTTATCCTTCTCAGTATTTCTTCTCACACTGGTCACGTGTTCAGAATCGATGAGATGAGGTGGGCCATATGCAGTCCCATGCAGGGTCTCAACAGCGACTAGCGCCCGAGAGTACAGACGGACTGTTTGGTCGGGCACACACGATCGTGGGGTCACGCCATGTACCTTCAGTTAGAAAATGGGGTTGTTTACAGTAGGACGCGTACACACAGGGCCGAAATGACGCCGTATGTAGCACCTCGAGCTGTCAGCACGGTGACCACTGTCGAGGCTCCCCTTGGAACAGCAGCAGAGAGGGGCGCGCCGACTGTCGCGTGCCCAACGTAGCAACGCTGGACACAGGAGTGTTGCCACATCGTCTTTTCAGGCAAGTCACCGTCCTTCACACGGCATTGCGATGTAGGTATCTGTGTCTGTGTGTGAAGACTGCGCACAAATCTGACGTCGCCAGACCGCGTTCGACATCGCCATCCGAGCCCATCATCTGCCATGGTGGTATGTGGTGTCACTGAGTACACAACACGATCGCCTCTGGTTCGTGCAGCTGGAAATTTACACAGCACCACATTTCTGACGTCTTAAGGCCGCTGACTGTGTCTCATCTTCGAGGTCTCAAAAAAGTAAAGGCAGGTTCGCATGTTACCCAGTCTGCCTTTACTTGTCTCCATGGAGAAGGTGTCCGACTGTTGTACTGGGCAGTACAGTCTCTATATCTCTTATGGGTTTCCCATAGGCAGGCACAACACCATTCCGCAGATACCATGCTTGATGTACTCTGGCACAGAATTGGATTAGCATGAATTACATACCTACCACTATCATCCAAGTTTGGATCGAGTCATTGCTTGGCATGATTAGAGATATTGTCACCAATGGCCACACGTCTATTCAGTACATTTCACACCATCTATGCACCAATATCACCTCCAAATGTAATCACGAATACGTCTTCTGTACTCTATAAGTGATGTTTTCTTGTTTTCAGTCCTTCCAGGTGTAGCAGTTTTACTGGCCAGCAGTGCTATACAAATATTCTGGTTTCGTCACTGTACTGTTGTGCATGAGCTTTGCACTCACTGAGATTGATTTTTGTTTTAGATATTTCAACGTAACTGAAATGCTATTTCTAACAATTTGTATCCTCTTTCTTTCAATGCAATGGTTGGCAACTTTTTTTTAGGTATGTATTCCCACTATTACACAAACTTGTGTGCACTGTTAATTACGCCACACTTTAAGAAACAACGCAGCGTAAAGGAATGATACTAATGGGTTGGCAATCGGTGGATGTCACATAGATGTACAGACAAACAAATGATTACAATTTCAGAAAAATTGAATGATTTATTCGCCAGAAACAGCTCCACAAATTAAGGAAGTCAGTAAAATGTTGGTTCACCTCTGGCCCTTATGCAAGCAGTTATTCGGCTTAGCATTGATTGACAGAGCTGCTAGAGTCATTGCTCATAACGCTCCGAACTTTCTCAGTTGGAAAGATATCTGGCTTCTGCTTGTCTTCGTGCTTGCAAAACCCTACTTTTGGCAGCAAGGTAGGGTCTGGCAAGGAGAAGGACAAGCAGTAGAAATTCTCGCCTTGTGTGGGTGGGCATTACCTTGCCGATGTGTGAGCCCAGGGTTGCCTGCCATGAAGGGTAACAAAACGGGCGTACAATATCGCTGTGCTGTAAGAGTGTCGCAGATAACAACCAAATGGGTCCTGCTAGGACCCCAGACCACCACTCCTTGTTCTCAGACTATACGGCAGGTGAGTCAGGCTGGTATCCCACCACTGTCCGGGGTGTCTCCAGATATGTCTTTCGCCTGGAACCACAATGGCTGGAGTGGAACTGTCGTCAGTGATGAGTCCCACTTCGAAATGAGCCCCGATGACAATCAAAAACGTGACAGGATACGCTCCAGACAACGGTGGGATACCAGCCTGTCTGTCACCTCCATACGGTCCGGCAACCAGGTGTGATGGTCTTCTTTTCGTAGCAGGACCCCCTCCCCCCCCCTTGGTTGTCATCCGTGGCTCCTGGCACCCTTACCACCCGAGATACGTCGACAACATTCTACGCCCCGTTTTGGCGTCCTACATCTACATCTACATCTACATGGATACCCTGCAAATCACACTTAAGTGCCTGGCACTCCATCGCAAGCCATCGTGGGCTTACATTTCATCAACATAATGTCGTTTTACGTGTCGTGGGAGCTTCTACTGCTTGTCTTCATGCTTGCAAAATCCTACTTTTGGCAGGAAGGTCGCTCGATCTCTCTCCACTTGAAAACGTTTGGAGCGCTATGTACAGGTCTCTCCAACCGTCTCGGGATTTCGACGATCTACCGCACCAGTTGGACCTTATTTGGCACGATATCCCTCAGGAGGACATTCAGCAACTGCATCAAGCAACGCCAACCCGAATAACTGCTAGCACAAGGGCCAGAGATGACACAAGCGTTATTGACTTTTTCAATTTGTGAAACTCTTTCTCTCGAATAAATCATTCAATTTTTTTTGGAACTATAGTCATTTGCTTGTGTGGACATGTACTTCACATCTATCTATTTCCTCCTGAATAAATAATCCAGTTTATCTGAAAAAATGGTTCAAATGGCGCTGAGCACTATGGGACTTAACATCTATGGTCATTAGTCCCCTAGAACTTAGAACGACTTAAACCTAACTAACCTAAGGACAGCACACAACACCCAGTCATCACGAGGCAGAGAAGGGTTTTTCTGAAATTGTAATCATTTTTTTAGCTGTACATGTAGTTCACATCTACCTATTTCCGTTCCATTCCGATAATTAGTTCGTATTTCTACTGGGTCAGTTTTAGTTGTGCCTCATCGTAAGATATATGTAATACTGACTTTTCAGCAATCTGCTAATGCATTTCAGTGTGTATCTTAACTCTTCCCTGTGCCATCTGCCAATATTTTCATATCAGATGCAAGACAAAATGTATCGAATCTTATTAGATTTTCTAGTTATTACGCATTTCTTCCTTCTATTTCTCATTTTCTTTGTCCATTTCCTGAGCTCTTTCTGTTATTATTATTGTTTTTATTTTATTTTTTGTAATATAACATTTTTGATACTTTCAATTTTAATATTTATTTTTTTATTATTTACCAAGCTTATAAATTCACATTTTTGCTGACTGAAATTTTGTGTAGATGAATTTAATATTTAAGAACACAACCAAATATGAAAAAAGAAAGGGAAAACAATTCTAAGACAAAAAAGAAGAAAACTATATAAAGTAAGAGTTTATCTAATGCTCTAAATGTAAATAATGGGAAAGTAAGAGGGACGAGTTTGATCACAGTCCATCACTAAAAGTTACACCAGCATTTGTCTTGAATTATGCAGAGATCATAAGCTTGAAATGAGGACAACTGTATCCCAACATGGGAACATATCATCTTTTCATGAACAGTTTTTTGTAGTTTCGAAATGGTTTTACTGTGTTAAAACTTTAACAATGGGACTTTATTAAGTTGTATGGATAGCATCAATTATTAAATTTCAGAGAATTACACTACTATAATGCATTTAAATATTGGATTCGTTTTTCAGTTTGTGATCTATTATTAACAGCCTTCAGTTCTTAAGAACTATTACTGATAAAAAAAATCCTCTATTCTGTGTTCACTGTGTGGATTCTGATGTTTAGTTAAACAAGTTTAAATTTTCAACGTTAAATATTATTTGTGAACTGTTGCAGCTTGATGCCACTGTACTAGCTCCTAGTTTCTTAAACAGAGGTATACCTGACCTTCGCTTGTGGCCTGGGAAACAATCTTTGAGTCTGAACCCTAATTTCTCTAAAATTTGTTGGTCATTAAAGGCCGTGTAGCGATTAAAGTGCTGGCTACAGGCAAGTTTCCATCCTCTAGAAAGTATTTAGCGTTTTCATTGCTGATTTCAAAAAGGTTCTGAGAGTCATTGAGCGAATATTGTATTTTGCTGAAAATATGCTGTATGTGTAGAAATAGAGAGATTCTTTGCTGAAGTGTGTAATTAAACACGCTATGTCTCTGCTATCGCATGCGCTCAATAAACACGTGGGAAGTGTTACTTCTAGTTTACGATTCTGCTCTCATAATTACTATTTGTTTTAGGATTCCCTGTGACAAATCAGACCATATGAGATTTGTTGGGGAAATCATATAAAAGCAACACGTATCGGTGCTCCTCTTGTGCTGAGTGTAGTATCTGAGAAGTAGAGCCAGATGTATTCAGCTTGTGCAGCAGTTCGTGACGTGCGCCGTCCACCACAGACCCACTTTAACCGTCACACCAGCTCATGCTCCACCAACCGCGTTACCATAGTGACATAGCTGTCTACTATCGAGGATATAATTGTGTGAAATCGACTAGGCTCGTAGGAGGCCGGAGGATGGAGAAGAATTTGTCGTGATTTTTGCCAATACCTTCACACTGCACGCGGACTATAACCATGGTATCTGACTTTCTCAAGTACCTAACTGGTGATGTTCTGTTAATGAAACGTAGGCCAGAATCGCCGCGCAAATCGCAGTTCCAATTCGTTCAAAACGTTCACGCTTGCAGATGTTCTGCTAAATCGTACAGACTCATTAGCAGGTAGCCTGCACAGTGTCTTGTGTGTTATGATGTAGTTAACACTCACAAGGAATCCCTATCGTCTAGACATGTTCGATTTCCTCCAAATATATCGAACATTAATTTCCTAAAGTAGTACGGTACAATTCTCAAAAACACTTAAAAAAGTCAACTCCAAAAATTTACGAGCGCTCTTCCATGTCAAAAAACATCCATCTACTTAATACAGCCATCCGTAATTACGTGCGTAGCGTTCTGTTGTTTCAATCTCGACATTTCTAAAATTATATATCCACCTATGTAATACAGCCGGCCGCTCCTACGTGCGTAGTGTTCTGTTGTACCCTCGACGTTGCTTGTTCGATTTTCGCTACACACACACACACACACACACACACACACAAGCACACGCACGCACACGCATATTCTTAATAAATTAAAGTTTTTTTATTTATTTTTGATCCTGGGGTTTCGCATTTATGCACCATATTTTAAATTATAATGAATGCTCACATTTTTATATAATTTGTAACTGAAAGCAAAGTTTTTATCAAAGGATATGATAAAATATTTATTAATTAAGATTTGGTATATACATTGGATGCAAAGAAAAACTAAAAAATTGCAACTATTTAAAATTTGGCACTCTCACACACACACACACACACACAAATATAAATACACTACTGGGCATTAAAATTGCTACACCAAGAAGAGATGCAGATAATAAACGAGTATTCATTGGACAAATATATTATACTAGAACTGACATGTGATTACATTTTCACGTAATTTGGGTGCATATATCCTGAGAAATCAGTACCGAGAACAACCACTTCTGGCCGTAATAACGGCGTTGATACGCCTGGGCATTGAGTCAAACAGAGCTTTGATGGCGTGTACGGGCACAGCTGCCCATGCAGCTTCAACACGATAGTTCATCAAGAGTAGTGACTGGTGTATTGTGACGAGCCAGTTGCTCGGCCACCATTGACCAGACGTTTTCAGTTGGTGAGAGATCGGGAGAACGTGCTGGCCAGGGCAGCAGTCGAACATTTTCTGTATCCAGAAAGGCCCGTACAGGACCTGCAACATACGGTAGTGCATTGTCCTGCCGAAATGTAGGGTTTTGCAGGGATCGAATGAAGGGTAGAGCCACGGCTCGTAACACATCTGAAATGTAACGTCCACTGTTCAAAGTGCCGTCAGTGCGAACAAGATGTGACCGAGACGTGTAACCAATGGCACCCCATACCATCACGCCGGGTGATACGCCAGTATGGCGATGACGAATACACGCTTCCAATGTGCGTTCACCGCGATGTCGCCAAACACGGATGCGACCATCATGATGCTGTAAACAGGTAGGAGAGCGTGTAAGCTACTACAAACAGCATAGTAAACGCATTATTGTGGCCAAGATAGACACGAAGCCCTTGCCTACCACAGTAGAACAAGTTTATATGCCAACTAGCTCCGCAGATGAAGAAGAGATTGAAGAAATGTATGATGAAATAAAAGAAATTATTCAGATAGTGAAGGGAGACAAAAATTTAATAGTCATTGGGGACAGGAATTCGATGATAGGAAAGGTCGTAGATGAATACAGAATGGGGGTCAGGAATGAAAGAGGAAGCCGCCTGGTAGAATTTTGCACAGAGCGTAACTTAATCATAGCTAACACTTGGTTCAAGAATCATGAAAGGATGTTGTATACGTGGAAGAGGCCTGGAGACACTGGAAGGTTTCAGATAGATTATATAATGGTAAGACTGAGATTTGGGAACCAGGTTTTAAATTTTAAGAGATTTACAGGGGCCGATGTAGATTCTGACCACAATCTATTGGTTATGAACTGTAGATTAAAACTGAAGAAGCTGCAAAAAAGCAGGAATTTAAGGAGATGGGACCTGGATACTCTTAAAGTACCAGAGGTTGTAGAGAGTTTCAGGGAGAACATCAGGGAACGATTGATAAGAACGGGGGAAAGAAATACAGTAGAAGAAGAATGGGTTGTTTTGAGAGATGAAATACTGAAGGTAGCAGAGGATCAAGTAGGTAAAACGACGAGAGCTAGTAGAAATCCTTCGATAACAGAAGAGATACTGAATATAATCGACGAAAAGAGTAAGTATAAAAATGTAGTAAATGCAGCAGGCAAAAAGGAATAAAAACTTCTCAAATATTATATCGACAGAAAGTGCAGTGATGGGCAGAGGTCAAATGTAAGGATGTAGAGGCATACATCAATGGGGGTAAGATAGATATTACCTACAGGAACATTAATTCAAATGCTGAAGGTGGCAGGGGTGAAATACAGGGAGCGAAAGGCTATTTACAATTTGTACAGAAACCAGATGGCATTTGTAAGAATCGAGGGGCATGAGAGCGAAGCATTGGTTGGGAAGGGAGTAAGACAAGTTGTTAGCCTATCTCTGATGTTATTCAATCTGTATATTGAGCAAGCAGTAAAGAAAACAAAAGAAAAATTCGAATTAAGAATTAAAATCCAAGGAGAAGAAATAAAAATTCTGAAGTTTGTCGATGACATCGTAATTCTGTCAGAGACAGCAAAGGACGTGGAAGAGTAGTTGAACGGAATGGACAGTGTCTCGAAAGCAGGATAAAAGATGAACATCAACAAAAGCAAATCGAGGATAATGGAATGTAGTCGAATTAAATCAGTTGAGGCTGAGGGAATTAGATTAGGAAATGAGACACTTAAAGTAGTAAATGATTATTGCTATTTGGGGACCAAAATAACTAATGATGGTCGAAGTAGAGAGGATATAAAATGTAGATTGGCTATGGCAAGGAAAGCGTTTCTGAAAGAGAGAAATTTGTTAACTTCGAGTGTAGATTTAAGTGCCAAGAAGTCATTTTTTCAGAGAGTATTTGTATGGAGTTTAGTAATGTATGGAAGTGAAACATGGACGATAAATAGTTTGGACAAGAACAGAATAGAAGCTTTCAAAATGTGGTGCTACAGAAGAATGCTGAAGATCAGATGGGTAGATCACGTAACTAACGGGGAGGTACTGAATATAATTGGGGAGACGAGGAATTTGTGGCAGCACTTGACTAGAAGAGGGGATCGGTTGGTAGGACATGTTCTGAGGCATCAAGGGATCACCAATTTAGTGCTGGAGGACAGCGTAGAGGGTAAAAATCGTAGAGGGAGACCAAGAGATGAATACACGAAGCAGATTCAGAAGGATGTAGGTTGCAATAGGTACTTGGAGATGAAACAGCTTGCACAGGATAGAGTAGCATGGAGAGCATAAATATATATGGAGATTTGAAAAAGCCGCCAACCAGAAGGATTCAGAAGGTTATAGGTTTCAGTAGGTACTTCAAGGCAGAACAGCTTGCATGGGATAGAGTAGCACGGAGAGCTACATCAAACCATCTCTGAGCTGAATACCACAATAATGTATATATATGCAGAGGCTGAATTAGCCCTTGATCTAGGTTTAGATATCTGTAAAAATATCTTGTTCAGAAGTAGTGGGCCCTAAAAATGTATACAATCAGTTACAAAATTATTTTGACAAATATAATAAAATATTAATAGAAAATTTTTGTGAGGTAAGCATACCCTCTTGTACATTCACGTGAAGTTACAAATGAGTACACTTACCTCACAAATATTTTCTATTAATATTTTATTATGTTTGTAGAACTAATTTTGTAGCTGGTTGTATACGTTTTTAGGGCCCACTCTACTTCTGAAGAAGATATTTTTACAAATATCGAAATCCAAACCAAGGACTAATAATCCTTTATTTGCAACTGGTTGGCTGAGTTTTCAACCTCTTCAGATTTACACAGTTGCTGTTTCGCGGCCATGTTTAACGCACACCCACACATACGTATAGATATATGAACGAAGAAAGAAGAAGAAATGATAACTACTCAAGTTCAATCGCTCTCTCAAAAGGGAATAATCAAAAATAATTTATATATATATATATATATATATATATATATATATATATATATATATATATGTGTGTGTGTGTGTGTGTGTGTGTGCGTGTGTGTGTGTGTGTGTGTGTGTGTGTGTGTTTCGCTTTCAAGTAAAAATAAAGTTGCATGTACCTAGACCCAAACCAGCCCTCTAGTGATCACGCAAGAAACACGTTTTGATGAATCAAATTTTTATATGTTACGACGCTTAGAAATCTTCAAAGTCGATTTTTTCATGTGTTCCTGAGCAGTGAATCGTACTGCTTTAGTAACTGATCCCAAATACTGAAAGCCTTGAAGCAGTAAAAGCTTGTGACTGAAATAAGACGATGGGGTTGTAAATAAATCATTCCGGTACAGAACGCAACCTCTGTCACACCCTCGCAACAGCTACCTTACTTTCAATGGGATGTGCATAATATCCGAACGTCTAAGGTAAAATGCCAGCTTTCCACGACTGATTTTGGTCTATGGAGTAGTGAAATGAAAGGAGCAAAGCATTGGAACGTAGAATTTGACAGTCAGATCATGGTGAGTATCTGTGAAACAGAGGTCAAGGTGCCCAGTATCAATGAAAACCCCACACAGCCACTTCTTTTTTAATGTACTTTAATAAGGAGCATTCAGCTACAGAAAATTACTCTGAAATAATTTTAATTATGGGTGAAACAAGAATAATTATTATTTACTTAGATGAATAATGAAACAATGAAGGAGTTTACGTTGTAGAGAGGAGCAACTTGTGGTACTTAGCTAAGTGAGTAACAAGGAGGGCTAGTGGATTGGCCTTCTTCGACAGTTTTCCTGACCGAGCGAGGTGGCGCAGTGGTTAGCACACTGGACTCGCATTCGGGAGGACGACGATTCAATCCCGTCTCCGGCCATCCTGATTTAGGTTTTCCGTGATTTCCCTAAATCGTTTCAGGCAAATGCCGGGATGGTTCCTCTGAAAGGGCACGGCCAATTTCCTTCCCTAACCCGAGCTTGCGCTCCGTTTCTAATGTCCTCGTTGTCGACGGGACGTTAAACACTAACCACCACCACCACAGTTTTCATAAAATCTAATATACACATCAAAAACAGGTTTGCATCACCTAGGTTCCGAGAGTTCCAGAACCTGTACAGAAAATTCGAATAGAGATCAACATAAACATCATTTCCGCACTTTTTATTGCTCATGAAAACCACACATTGCATGTTATATCACCATACTGCTAGTCCTTGAGAGATGGTGGTCCAGACTGCTGTACACAATGCTACCTCTAATACACAGTACCACGTCGTCTTGCATTGACGCATGCCTGTATTCGTCGTGGCATACTATCCACAAGTCCATTAAGGCGCTATTGGTACAGATTGTCCCACTCCTCAACGGCGATTCGGCCTAGATCCCTCAAAGTGGTTGGTGGGCCCACGTCGTCCATAAACAGCCCTTTCCAATCAATCCCAGGCATGTTCGATAGGGTTCACGACTGGTGAACATGCTGGCCACTCTAGTCGAGCGATGTCGGTATCCTGGAGGAGGTCATTCACTAGATGTGCACGATGGGGGCGCGAATTGTCGTTCATGTAGACGCATGCCTCGACAGTATACTGCCGATATGGTTGCACTATTAATCGGAGAATGGCATTCACTTATCGTACAGCCGTTACAGCGCCTTCCATGCCCACCAACGGCGTACGTCGTCCCCACATAATGCCACCCCAAAACAGCAGGGAACCTCCACCTTGCTGCACTCACTGGACAGTGTGTCTAAAGCGTTCAGACTGACCGGGTTGCCTCTAAACACGTCTCTGACGATTGTCTGGTTGAAGGCATTTGTGACACTCATCGGTGAAGAGAACGTGATGCTAATCCTGAACGGTCCATGTGGCATGTTGTTGGGTCCACCTGTATCGCGCTGCATGGTGTCGTGGTTGAAAAGATGGAGCTCGCCACGGACGTCGGGAGTGAATTTGCGCACCATGCAGCCTACGTGGCACAGTTTGAATCGTAACACGAGATATTGTGGGTGCAGGAAAAGCATTATTCATGGTGGAGTAGCTGTCAGGGTTCCTCCGAGCCATAATCCGTAGGTAGCGGTCGTCCACTGCAGTAGTAGCCCTTGGGCGGCCTGAGCGAGGCATGTCATCGACAGTTCCTGTCTCTCTGTATCTCCTCCATGTCCGAACAACATCGATTTGGTTCACATCGAGACGCCCTTGTTGAGAGACCTTCCTGGCGCACAGTAACAATGCGGACGCTATCGAACGGCAGTATTGACCGTCTAGGCGTGCTTGAACTATAGACAACACGAGCCGTGTACCTCCTTCCTGGTGGAATGACTGGAACTGATCGGCTGTCGGACCCCCTCCGTCTAATAGGCGCTGCTCGTGCATGGTTGTTTACATCGTTGGGTGGGTTTAGTGACATTTCTGAACAAAGGGACTTTGTCGGTGATAACGATATTCACAGTCAACGTCTATCTTCAGGAATTCTGGGAACCGGGATGATGCAGAACTTTTTTTGATGTGTGTATCTTCCACAAATATCTTCCTAGATGCTGGACGGTTGTGGGAACTCCAATTCTACAACCAGTCGACGTCTGATCTTTTCATTTATTCGCAGGAATGACGCTACATTTGTTTATGGTCTTGTTTTGCGGGTCTTCCTGGATACCGTAAGAGTTCATTAACGAAGTGACTACCCTGTACATAGCTGCAGCGTCTGAGAAATCTGTAGGGTCTCGTTTTTCTTGTGATTACGGTAGTGGTCTTCATCCGTGAATGTCGTGCGAAGTTAACAGCTGCTGGCGCAGTTGCGAGCGTTGGTTCCTGACCACGTGGAGTTACTGGAGGCACGTACTGTGGCAGGGGGGTGCGCCAGCCAGCAGCACGTCACGGCTCCGATACGGAAATGATGGGTGGCTGCAGTCGCTGGGCGCACTGCTAGCTTAACATGGCGACTCTCCCCCACCACGCAGCTCTCTGTGGCTGTGCCCTTGGAAAGTGAACAGTGGCTCCAGTGACAGAGAAGGAAACGTCACCAACTTAACCTAATATTTTACGGAATTAAAAGTACTGTAGCATATATCAGCCCCACCAATCGATCTCGCGTGAAAATTTTGGCCATAATTCTGATAGCACAGTTACGACGTTCTGAGAGTAGAGCTTTTAAAGTTTAGCTTGCACCGGTTGTTTGTCACCCGTTCCGCCCCACTGCCTCCGCCTTGTGACCGAACGCCAAGTACTGGAAAGGGAAGGGCAACTGGAGTCTTGCTACTGGCGTGATGACGAAGGCGAGGGAATATTGTGGTGTCACCGCCAGACACCACACTTGCTAGGTGGTAGCTTAAATCGGCCGCGGTCCATTAGTACATGTCGGACCCGCGTGTCGCCACTGTCAGGATCGCAGACCGAGCGCCACCACAAGGCAGGTCTCGAGAGACGTACTAGCACTCGCCCCAGTTGTACGACGACTTTGCTAGCGACTACACGTACGAAGCCTTTCTCTCATTTGCCGAGAGACAGAATAGCCTTCAGCTAAGTCCATGGCTACGACCTAGCATGGCGCCATTAGTTACTTCATGAATCTAAAGAGTCTCACTTGTATCATCAAGAATGCTGTATACCAAAGGACGATATAAAAGTTAAGTGTTCTAGTAGCTACGTTCTTTTCTTTATCACATTCATCACGTATCCTGTTCCAGACTTCGCGCCAATCGGCGTGTGTGTACGTGTGCCCTTTCGGCTACCCGTCTCTGTGGACTGGCTGCCTTGTCAGTCCACTACAAATATTAAGGCGGGTGGGGTCACAACTGCCGAACGTGTTTTTATATTCTGTTGTAGAACGTTGTTTTACGGAAAAAGTCGTGAAAATAGAACGTAAAATGTCATTATCGCTCACACATACATATTATATTATTTAAAAAGTGCCGGGTGGTCACAACCAGAATGAAACTTGACACTAGGGTCCAGTGTGCGCTGTAATTATCGGATGCTAGCGGAACTTGGTACATATGCTAATGCGTTAACGAGTAGCCGATTTACGTTGGAAATAATTACTTCCAGCTCTGGCCACCAGGTGAAAATCTGGCGCTGCGAATGCAGGAAAAGTTTTTAGAACTGTTTCTATACATAGCTGATTAGGGACAGGCTGTGGGGAGAAGAGGTAAAACAGGTGAGAAATTAATAATGTTGATCTTATTATTAACCTTGAAATAAGACAGTCCCAGCTGTAAAATTCTTTTTATTTTCAGAAAATGACGCGTTTCGCCCTTTTGGTGCATCATTAGGCTGGCCCAAGGGTGAAAAATGACAATAGTGAGAGATGTGTAGATTAAAGTGCGGAAATGGAGTCAATATAAAAACACAAAAGAGGCAAAGCTCCGCGCAGTGCAGACGTCTCTGCAATTAACAGGAACAGTAAAGATAAAATTTCGGATGGAACCATCTTCCTAGTGTCATGGGATGCATAAAAGCATTACAGTACCTGGAATCGGGAATACATTAACAACTACAGAGTCTGCTGGACAGGCAAACTATGACAAACCAAGAAACATTTAAGAAATCTTACGTAGCACGGAGTCAGCCGCATTCCGGCGTACGTAGCATGGAGCGCAGCGTACAGCTGACAAACAGCAGAGCCGGCCAGTGTGGCCGAGCGGTTCTAGGCGCTTCAGTCTGGAACCGCGCGACCGCTACGGTCTCAGGTTCGAATCCTGCCTCGGGCATGGATGTTTGTGATGTCCTTAGGTTAGTTAGGTTTAATTAGTTATAAGTTCTAGGGGACTGATGACCTCAGATGTTAAGTCCCATAGTGCTCAGAGCCATTTGAACCATTTGAACAAACAGCAGATAATGCGGTCGAGAATAGGACACGGCAACCCTCCAAGCCGGCCACAAATTCATAAAGCCATAGAGACAAGATTATACGACCGTAGTAGCATATATTAGAGGTAGATGGCGATGGTTAACCAATGTGCTGACAAAAAGCGATTGCATAACTAAATTACATATGCACATAGGTTCAACAGCACAAAATTAGTACAGGTAAAAGCAGGCCTATAATGGGTAATTTAAAAACATCCTGCCAGGCAGTAAAACTTAAAATGACGCTAAAATATTAGTCAGACTGATAAAAACCAGTGAAAAGATAAGGGGTTAAAGAGGTAGCGTCACATTCACAATAAAAGCTATTGGTGGGTTGGAATAGTATCGTAGTATCATACTTAGACTGGTTACTGCTAACCAATTGATCGTTCAATAAAATACATTTCCCTGTACTGGAGTGTTTCAGAATTTTGACGTTCTCTAAAAGATCAATATTCTTGCACTAAATTCAACATTAATAATCTGGTGATGCCCCAGCAGGCTGAAACGCGTCTTTTCCTGTAGATAAAAAAGACTTTGAACCGAGACTGTCTTATTTTAAGAAATGCATTGCCGGTTGCTGTATCAGGCGCCCAGTATGGAGTGGAACTAATTTCATTATGAACCCTCTTTTATGCAGTTTGTCGATTACGAGCACCTGTGACGTCTACGAGATGCTGCATCTGTAAGACGACGCGACCAGCAGCTGCCCGCAGCAGTTCCGGTTGAATCTGAGAACGTGATCCTGTATGCTGGCCTCCGCATCAGGTAGACACCATACGTTTTTCTAGTGAAGTGTTCATGTAGATACCCCCACAGCCAAAAGTCACACGAATTCAGATAAGGTAATTCCTGTAGGCCATGGATCTGGAAAATCTCTGTGCATAACACTTTCGTGGAATGTTGTACTAAGCAGATCTGTTACTGGGCGAGCGACTTGAGGTGTTGCCCCATCTTTCCCGGAAACAGTGGTTACCACACAGTTGCGCTCTTCCAAAGCAGGAATCAGGTACTGTACAAGAAGGCCTCGATAAGGTGCGGACGTCACGGTACGCCTGACAGGCAGTCTAGATGTACTCTCTGCAAAGAAGAAAGGACCGATTGTGAATCCACATGACACAGTTAATACAGAGAGCGCAATGGCTCTTCGTACTCAACAGGTGGTTCAACAGCACCCGAAATTCGGCGGTACTGTGTATTCACTGTACCCTGTAGCGTAAAATGAACCTAGTCGATCCAGAATATTGCCAGGCCACATGTCATCAGCTACGATTCGTACTAGAAACCGAAGAGCAAATCTAGAACATTGCTGCCGATCGTGAGCCTTCAGCTGCAGCACGGTCTGGATCTTGTATGGGTACCAGTATAAAGTGAGCCGCTAAACTTTCCGTACTATCGACTATTGTCGTGATACTGTACGAGCACCAGAAGTATCCGGCGCTCACGCTGTACGGTCAGTTACAGCAGCAGCGACCTCCGCTAGGATGGGACGCCTACATCTTCCAGGTGCCACACCAAGCCCACCCGTATTTTTCGAATTTCACTATCGCCTTCTTTGCACTGTAGTTGCTGCCTTTCACACAAAGCACTTTTACCAACAGCGTGCGGTACGTTTCCTCAACATCCATGCCGTTCACTCACGTTTGGCTTGTCAGTGTACAGCACCAGATTTGCACGTGGTGGTCAAAACTGGAAATAATTTATTTTCCAGTCTAAATCGATTTCGCATTTACACATTAGCATATCTACCAAGTTTCTTTGCCAGACGATAATTACAGCCTACACTGGAACGTACTTTAATTATAACCACATGGTATATCAGGTTACCTTCCATTCAGAAAGCTGTTGCACTCGGCGACTGTTATATTGACTTGTAAATTATAGATTGCAGCGCCGGCCGCTGTGGCCGAGTGGTTCTAGGCGCTTCAGCCTGGAGACTCGCTACTGCAACGGTCGCAAGTTCGAATCCTGCCTCGGACATGGATCTGTGTGATGTCCTTAGGTTAGTTAGGTTTAAGTAGTTCTAAGTCTAGGGGACTGATGACCTCAGACGTTAAGTCTCATAGTGCTCAGAGCCATTTGAACCATAGATTGCAGCGATCAGTCGTCCTTTATAAATCTTATTGTGCAGATCTAGATTTCGGCTAGACGCTAGCCATTCTTATTGCTAAGAATACAAGAAATACATAGTTAGATGATGTCATAAAAAGTTACAAGTAATTGCTTAACTCATATGGTTTGTATATTACATACTACTATTATTTTCGCTGAATGCGACACTGTAAGAATTTTACTTATGTTTCATTTTATGTAATTCTCATGCAAATTTGGTTTACTTCCATTGAAGTTTATATATGTAGTTCACGTAATGGCGCCATGTAACCAACCAATGAGTTCTCCATACAGGCTGCCTTCCGCAAACAGTAGTATTCAATGAATTGTGGGTGAAGCCCGACCAACAGGGAATTACATTCATTGAGCGAAAATAATACTGGTAAGTAATATAGAAACCATATGAGTTAAGCCATTACTTGTAACTTTTTATGACATCATCTATGTACTTCTCGTATTCTTAGCATTGAGAATGACTAGCTTCTAGCCGAAATCTAGATTTGCACAATAAAATTTAAAAAGAACGACTGATGGCTGCAATCTGTAATTTACAACCACATGGTATATGCAAGGAGGAATGGTAAAATGAATGCTGGACTACACAAAGAATAACTCGAAAACCATGGCCTCCAGCGAAAACGTATCCCAATAGAAAATTTAACTACATTACATTTCCTACAAAAAGGTCCAGTTCATTTTTTTGAAGGACTAATAGTTTACACGTAGCGAGCGAGAGAGTATGAACATTGTGTCGTTTTTTAAGGTACTGCAGGTTACAGGAGACCTATCGGTAGAGGCAGCTGAATCATATTGAATAAACTTAAAGAACTGAAGAATTACCGTGAAATGGAGTCACTTATTTTCGACTAACAATTTAATTATGTCAATCATGCTGAAGGATACCGCATTTCCAGGAAATTTACTTCACTTTAAGAGTGCCACCTTTTCAATCAAAACAACAACAAAAAAGTAACGCACAACAGCGATGTTAATTACTAAACAGCGCTACTCTATTCCTTTATTGACACAGTCGCTCGTTTCACTAATTTATACTGCATTTGTGATTGGCAACATGTAACGTTGCGAGTATGTGGGCGACTTATTCGTCCGCCCATGTCTGATACTGGGGAGGGACGAACTCGTTGCACGGCTTAACGCTAGTCGATCGTTTGCGTCCGATAGGAGCTTAAGTCCAGAGACATCGAGAGCGTCTCCGGAAACGGCTAAGTCCCAAAGCTGGGAGTTTGGACGGCCGATGCTCGCAGTGCCTTTGTGGAGAGTCGGGCACTCTTCACGATGGACAAATTACAGCTCTCTGAGATTCGACAATAACTCACGTCAAATATAACGCAAATCTGAATACATTAATGATCTCAGATACATGATGGGTGTCCAGCGCCACAACAAATTTCGGTTCCTTTAGAACTGCAAGAAGATCATATTTCACAGTGAATAAACATTTTCATAATGAACCTCTGACATGACGATGTTGAACCATTTCATGTGAGTTCAACAAACTGTATCGCAGATGATAGCATTGCACTACAGCTATCCTCCCTGAAAGTTGTGTAGCCGTATCTATTTTATTTATTGATTTACGACGTCTTTTACTTCCCTTTCATTGTGCAACCGTTTGTCAGAAAGTTCTATCCTCCAAATTTGCACAGCAAATGAATACAGTATCAATACCTCATATTTTGTCATACATGTGTATTTATTTACTAAACAGCTTAGTGATTTGCCAGTCAGTTAAATGCTGATCGCCAGTGATGTTAAAAACTGTGCTAATTAACAACTGGTCGTCTCATGTGTTATTGCACACCACAGTAGAAAAGAGAACCGAAAGATACTTCTGTCAAGAAGCCATACATAATTGTTTAAATAATGTTTAATGATAATCTTTATTACTTTAACGTGAGCCCATTTGGACAAGAATACTGGCTTATTTGGGCTCTGAGCACTATGGGACTCAACTGCTGTGGTCATCAGTCCCCTAGAACTTAGAACTACTTAAACCTAACTAACCTAAGGACATCACACACATCCATGCCCGAGGCAGGATTCGAACCTGCGACCGTAGCAGTCGCACGGTTCCGGACTGCGCGCCTAGAACCGCGAGACCACCGCGGCCGGCTCTGGCTTATTTATTTATGGATAAAGCTTTATTTTTAATTATTATAAATTATATGAGTGATACAAAAAATAATATTTCTTAACTTAAATATTGTTGTAAAACATCAGTTTAGTTCGGGAAGTGATCATATTGAATCATATCATGTCGGTAGAGAATGACTACGATATATTGTTGGTGGGGATGGCCATCAGTCAGTGAGAGTCGGAGAGTGGTGGAACACTGCTGGAGTCAACTGGAGGCTGGGACTTTTCCGAGTGAGGAGCTCGAGGGAGCCACTCTGGACACTTTACGCCGACTTCTTGAAGCAGGCAGGCGTGGCTCCAGTAACGCACACGATTCGGTCTTGCAGGCGACTGGTTCTGGGGCTGAACGGCCGCTATCCTACCTTAACTTCTGAAGGGACTGTATATCTCGAGAGATCTGAATGTGCTCCGGAGGAGTACCCTTAACTTTTTCCGCCTGATTTACGGGACTGAGAATGGACAGAGTGCGACCTGCTATTCTTCGTATCGCGCGTGTTAATTTGTGAATCATCACCTGATTTGAGCTGGTGAATCTTTCGTGCATCGTGACCACGAAATGGACTTAAGTTTGACGAGTTTGGTTTGACGATCTTGCTATCGTTCTCGTAACGCTCTCAACGTAATTTTACTGCATTTGATATGGGTATTTTCTGTCTGCATTTTCATTGACTACCGTACGACCACTTCCTGTTTATTTCAGATATCCTTTCTCGCGTAAACATTATACAACATAATTCTCTGTAGTCTTCATCAATAGCAGACGTTACAAGAGAACTTTTGTTATTAAATTATTCGTTTAAGTTTTACTTTCTATTCTAGCCGACGCATAGACTATTTGACTGCACGATCACAGCAACAAATTATTATTTGCAGTTAATTAGCCGCGGGGCAATAAAGCAGACGTGCGCGGCTCAATCCTACGACTACATCGAGCTATTCTTTTTAAACGGAGCCGTGCGTAACCCCAGCAACTAAGGTACACTACTGGCCATTAAAATTGCTACACTACGAAGACGACGTGCTACAGATGCGAAATTTAACCGACAGCATAAAAATGCTGTGATATTCAAATTATTAGCTTTTCAGAGCATTTACACAAGGTTGCGCCGGTGGCGACACCTATAACGTGCTGACATGAGGAAAGTTTCCAACCGGTTTCTCATACACAAACAGCAGTTGACCGGCGTTGCCTAGTGAAACATTGTTGTGATGCCTCATGCAAGGAGGAGAAATGGGTACCATCACGTTTCCGATTTTGATAAAGGTCGGATTGTAGACTATCGCGATTGCGGTTCATAGTATCGCGACATTGCTGCTCGTGTTGGTCGAGATCCAATGACTGTTAGCAGAATATGGAATCGGTGGGTTCAGGAGGGTAATAGGGAACGCCGTGCTGGATCCCAACGGCCTCTTATCATTAGCAGTCGAGATGACAGGCATATTATCCGCATGGCTGTAACGGATCGTGCAGGCACGTCTCGATCCATGAGTCAACAGATGGGGACGTTTGCAAGACAACAACCATCTGCACGAACAGTTCGAAGACGTTTGCAGCAGCATGGACCGTGGCTGCGGTTACCCTTGACGCTGCATCACACAGAGGAGCGCCTGTGATGGCGTACTCTATGACGAACCTGGGTGCACGAATGGCAAAACGTCATTTTTTCGGATGAATCCAGGTTCTGGTCGCATCCGTGTTTGGCGACATCGCGGTGAACGCACATTGGAAGCGTGTATTCGTGATCGCCATACTGGCGTATCACCCGGCGTGATGGTATGGGATGCCATTGGTTACACGTCTTGGTCAGCTGTTGTTCGCAATGACGGCACTTTGAACAGTGGACGTTACATTTCAGATGTGTTACGACGCGTGGCTCTACCCTTCATTCTATCCCTGCGAAACCCTACATTTCAGCAGGATAATGCACGATCTCATGTTG
Organism: Schistocerca nitens; assembly: GCF_023898315.1. Lineage (NCBI taxonomy): Eukaryota > Metazoa > Arthropoda > Insecta > Orthoptera > Acrididae > Schistocerca > Schistocerca nitens. The sequence continues at coordinate 469,744,291 of NC_064622.1, forward strand.
CAGGTCCTGTACGGGCCTTACTGGATACAGAAATTGTTCGACTCCTGCCCTGGCCAGCATATTCTCGAGATCTCTCACCAATTGAAAACGTCTGGTTACGGTGGCCGAGCAACTGGTTCAAACGGTTCAAATGGCTCTGAGCACTATGGGACTTAACTTCTGAGGTCATCAGTCCCCTAGAGCTTAGAACTACTTAAACCTAACCTAAGGACATCACACACATGCATGCCCCAGGCAGGATTCGAACCTGCGACCGTAGCAGTCGCGCGGTTCCAGACTGTAGCGCCTAGAACCGCTCGGCCACTCGGGCCGGCCCGAGCAACTGGCTCGTCACAATATGCCTGTGACTACTCTTGATGAACTGTGGTGTGTTGACGCTCCATGGGCAGCTGTACCTGTAGGCCTACACGCCATTCAAGCTCTATTTGACTCAATGGTCAGGCGTATCAAGGCCGTTATTACGGCCAGAGGCGGTTGCTCTGGCTACTGATTTCTCAGGATCTATGCACCCAAATTGCGTGAAAATGTAATCACATGTCAGGTGTAGTATAATATTTGTGTCCAACGAATACCCATTTATCATCTGCATTTCTTCTTGGTGTAGCAATTTGAATGGCCAGTATTGTACGAGGAAGCGTAGGTGAAGACGTAGTTGGTTTTCTCGTATGGACTGCTGTTTGGAGGAGCAACTACACTAGCAGCAACCGTTAGGTACCGTCACAAAAATAAACTTGATCAAATAAAGTTGATCTCTGTCGTCAACCACTGATTAGAAACCGCTCAAGTTACATAATAAACAGAGCAATATCGCTACTCGATTTACCGACATTATGAAAATTCCCCTCTCGTCATTTCCGCTCGGCGCTCCTTTGCTCCCTGGCTTTAGGAAATTGCGAGTGACATCTGGTGCTTGCGAATGTTTAAAAGGTGTACTCTCGAGGGGTCATTCCGCGCCATCATAATTATGGTGCGAAATTTCGTGCGGGATCGGTTGCTGGGGCTAACGTGTTGCCGGTGTGACTGGTTGGAGGTGTTCCGGCGCCGGCTCGAGGCCGCTACCCACCTGAGTCCGGGGAGACGGGAGCCCCGCCGGCCAGCAGCGTGCTGTGGCGCACGGCGCGCGGCGGGCTGCGCAGCTCCGACGTCAGCGACGACGTGATGCTGGGCAGGCGGATGTCCAGGTGCGAGCCCTTCTCCGTCACGATCTGCGGGCACGTCCCAAGTCACCACAGTTCATATTCCCTCAAGGCGACACCTCTGACATAGGGCCCCCGCGTACTAGTCACCGTCCATTCCGTTCAAATTTCTGGTATACGAGTACGCAGGACTGGGCCAGAAATGAAAATGACAGGAGGAGGAGCTCCATGTGACCAAGGGTTTACAGAAAATAGTATTCTCGACGACCGTGATGTTGACACGGGCTCCGTGCAGCGGATGGCACAGCGGAAGTAGCATAGTAATCCAGCGGTCAATTTCTACGTTCCTTACATTGCAAATAAACCTAAACAATGCTCAGTATACACCGAGGTGACTAAAGTCATGCGCTACCTCGTAATATCCTGTCGGATTAACTTAAGGGGCTCCGGAAAGGCTCAAAATCATGAAAAGTTCAATTTTTACTTTTTTGCGTTTTATGAATCTGCAGACTATTACCTTTTAATAGATATATAATTTATTCAATTCCGAAGACTACAACTATTTTTAAATTTTTTTTTGAAATGTGTTCTACATGGGCGTGACCCACTGTGGCGCTGTTAAACTGCTGTCAAATGGTGTTATTATTAACGTCCGTGTTCATCAGGTACATTTTAGTGATGTGAGATAAAGTATGTGTTGTGGCTAACCTGTGATGGTTCAATATATATCGCTGGTGTGATTGTCGATTGTTTCATGTTTATTTACTCTGTCGTTATCTCGAAAATATTCGTAATTAATTCTGTTTCTTGAGTCTCTGTTTTGTTGAAGTATAATAATGAGTAAAAGAAAAGTTATTAGAAATCCTCTGAAGGCTTTTAAGAAAATGAGAAATGTTGGAAAGCCAAAGGTATTTAGAAATATGGGAATGAAGATAGGTTCTAACATGGTACGAGCGATGCTCGCTTTAGACAAGGAACGCCTTCGGGCTGCAGACAGGGCTGTAAAGAATCTAGAAATACAAGCAAGAGTAAACAGGAGGAGGAACAAGAGGAAGCTGGAGGAGGAGTTTGCAGAGGATGAAGATAATCCATCCTATGGACCTGGAATGCACTAAAAAGTTAATCCAATCTTTGTCGCTCGATTCCCAAAACTTTTATTTTCTCATACTAATTACATGTTTTCTAAGGATCTTCCAAACATATTTGTTTCAAACTTTCAGTAAATGTTACACAGTACCTTCTGCATAATTTAACACAGCCTTTTTCCAAAAAACTGTATATTTTTGAATATATAAATAAAAAACTGCAAAAAAATGTTGTGAATTTTCATTACAATTGAAAAAAAAATCATCTTTAATAACTGAACTAAAATTTTGTAAAATCCCTGTGTTAAGTTGTAGCCCATATTCCAATAAATAATCTGTAAAAAGTTCAACTTCCTACCTCAAATACTTTGTGAGGAAAGATGTAATTTATAAGCGTTATTTTAACATTGCAAGTATAGGGCGTTCCGGAGCCCCTTAAACCGGCGTAGTGAAGCAGTTCGACATGGCAGGGACTCAAAAAGTCGTTAGAAGTACCCTATAGAAATACCGAGCCATGCTACCTATATTGACGTTCATAATTCCTAAAATGTTGAATTAGCATGATTTTCTATAGAAATTGACCTCTCGATCATCCCCCATTAATGGAGTTCACGTCGGGTGATCTCGTTGCTCAAATCATTCCTTCTGATTGTCCAGAACGTTCTTTAAACCAGTCGCGAAAAGTTTTCGCCCGGTGACATAGCTCATTGTCAGCCATAAAATTACCATCGTTCTTTGTGAACATGGACTTCACGAATGGCTGAAAACGGTCTCCAACTAACCAAACACAACCATTTCCAGTCAATTATCGGTTCAGTTGGACCAGAAGTCCATTCCATGTAAACACACTCCACACCTTTGTCGAGCCACCGCCAGACTGACAACTTCAGTCCACTGCTTTGTGGGTCTGCGCCAGACTCGAAGACTGCACTTGCCAACAGAAATCGGGGATCACTGACCAGACCAAGGTTTTCCAGTTGTCTAGGGTTCGAACGACGTAGTCACGAGACCAGGTGAGGAGCTGCAGGCGATGTCGTGATGGTAGCAAGGGCACTCACATAGATCTCACAAACGCCAGTTTTCCCCGTACTGTTCTAACGGGTACGTTAGGCAAATGTCCTACAATCGTTTCTGCAGCTGTTTTAGGTAGTGTTACTTGTCTGTTAGCACTGACAACACTACGCAGACGACGCTGTTCTCGGCTAGTTGAGTTAAGGCCATCCGCCACTGAGTTGTTCGTGGCGAGAGGAAGTGCATGGAATTTGCTATTTTCGGCACACTCTTAACACTGTGGGTTTTGGGAACATTGAATTCTCCCACCATTTTCCGAAATATATTATCCTGTACACCTAGCTCCAACTACCATTCCGTCTTCAAAGCCTGTTAACGGCCGTCGTGCGGCCATAATGACGGCGGTAACCTTTCCACTTGAATCACCGCAGTACACGTGAGAGCTCCGCCAATGCACTGCCCTTTTATACCTTGTCCACGCGATGTTACTGCGATCTGTACATGTGCTATAGTTTCGTCGCTAACGTGTACGTAGCCTTCAAAATGTAACGGAGGTGTGTTCCAAGCACAGAGCAGTCACTGAGTTTCTTTTGGCAGAATACCAGAGCCTCGCAGATTTCCATAGGTGCTTGCAGAATGTTTACGGAGACCTACTAATGAACAAAGAGCACGGCGAGTCACTGCGCGAGGCGCCTGTCATCATCGCACAAGGTCGCGCAAACCTGTGCTATCTCCCGCCTGCCGCACAGAGCTGTGACTCGTGGATACTCCCATTCTAGGTGATTGACGAATCTCAACCAAACACCTGGATGCACAACTGAGCGTCTCTGCTGATAGTGCTGACACACTCGTCCACCAGTTGTGGTACTCAAAGGTCTGTGCCCGCTGCGTTCTTCGCCACCTAGTAGAAGTTCATAAACAGCAATCGTAGACGATCTGTGCGGAACCGCTTGCAGCGTTTCGAGGCTGAACGTGACAATTTTACGTCTAACATTTTTACAGGCGATGAAACAAGTGTTCATCACTTCGAACAGGACACAAAACGGCAGTCAGTAGAGGTGCCCCACACCACCTCTCCTTCGAAGGAAAAGTTGAATGAAATCTGCACCCTCTGCCGGTAAAGTTATGCCGATTGTCCAGTAGTTGTTCTGTTTTATGTTCTTCCTCATTATGCAACGATCAACTCTGAAGTATGTTGTGCTTCTCCCAGGAAATTCAAGAAACTGCTTTTAGGTGTTTGTCGCCACAAAAATGCAAACGAAATTCTCCTTCTCTTAGACATCGCCTCACTTAAATCTGCCCACAAAACTTCAGTGAACTGTTCTTCCTCATCCAACCTACAGCCTAGATCTCGCACCTTCCGACTTCAGTCTGTTTGGCTCAACGATGGATGCACTCCACGGGAAGCAGTACGCGGACGGAGGGGAGGTTACTGATGCAGTAAGAGGTCGACGAGTATAGTGGAGCCATGCGGCGATACAGGATCTCCCAGCTGTGCGTCGAACTGGACACGGATAGTGTTGAGAAGTGGTGTTTTGTAGCCAAAAGAGTGGGGAGTAGTATGGTGTATTTTAATCCTGAATAAAGCCAACATGCTTTCAGAAAAAGTTGCATTTCTTACTGAATGCCCCTCGCAAAAAAAAAAAAAAAAAAAAAAAAAAAAAAAAAAAAAAAAAAACTGGTGAAGTAGTAGTTTTGTTGTAACCTTCAACAGCTCATAAAAGCCTCATTTTTACAGTTACATGCTTATTTTAAAGCTTCTGTGGAAAAACAAACTTGGTTCACATTCGTAACATAAGGTACGCTCTCATCACACAGTTTGGCAGCAAAGCACGCGCTTAACGAATCATTTCGTCAAATACTGGCGAGAATAGCTGGCGGTGTACAGATAAGTGTATCTTTGTGCAGTCTTCTCCGTATATGATTTCTTTCTCTCTCTCGGTGAGACAAGATCAGTTTTGAAGCTTATCAATCAAATTCTTTACCTAGCGAGAAAAACCGATATCGCAGGATTGCACTAGCTCTGTGCGTTTGAGAGAGGGGAGGTGGGGAATCATATTAATAGTGCACTGTGGCAGTCCTTCTTCATCTTGAAAAATCTCATCGTATTATTATGAATTCGTTTATCTTCCCTATGACTCAATGAACAGAAGAAATTTATTCTCCTGCACGTAGGGATTCATCAAGTCAGCCAAAAACCTGTCGTATAAGGCTGTTGTAGTTTTCCCCGATTTTGGGAAAGTAATGACGACATTCCTGTATTTTGGCGCATATGCATCCACCGTTATTTGAATCCTCACTCCATAACAAACAGTACTTTCTTCTAGGTATGCGTAGAATGTTGTCAATAATTATCCAGAGATGTTTATGGCTTACTGCGCTGTATGCAAATGGGTTACTTCGTTCATATTTCGCTTCATTTGCAGTGTAAGCAACGTAAAAATAGAACACTAAAAATACGTTTCTGTACAGTGACTCGAATCTGCAACCCGTGAATCATTGTTCTGTGCTTTCTCCGCTGCGCCAACTGCTTCCTTAAAACAGACCAACCTAAGTAGCTCATGCCTCGCCCAACCGGCGCCAAAAAAACAATTTTTCTTCTAAAAGTCTGCCCACTTGGAGTTCCTACTTCTGTAATTTTCATTCATGCTTAATATACCATACATTTATACTAAGTCGTTGATGACGAATAGGAGCGGTTCCCTTCTCGGTTTTGGAGTTTTGTCTGCATTCTGTTTCAGGTGATAATGAAATAGATGTGTCAGGACCATTTACCAACTCTGTTGTAACATCTGCAAATTTTGTATATGGACATGACCAAGGCCACCAACCAGCCACGTTACGTGATTCCAGGCTTCCTAAATCATTGGGGAGAAGCTTTTAACCTTTGTTTGGAATGATTGGCTCATCCAGTTATTTTACAAGTATGTCTGACCAGCCAGCCAAGTTCGTTTGGAAACCGTCATCATACTTCATCGTTTGAAGAGAAATTTTTTGCAAAGAGTGTATGGCTAATGGTAGCTTTCGATTTTGTACAGTTGAATGTGACTGCATGTGGGAATGAATAACTGAGACAGATTACAACAAAGGTTTGTCTCTAAATTCAAAGCTTACTGATATCATAATATGTCAGTAATACTCACCTAGCATATCCTGTTCTAGTTCAGCCACAGGCATATTCTAACCCCTTTTTTTTTTTTTTTTTTTTTTTTTTTTTTTTTTTTTTTTTTGTGGTCATCAGTCTACTGACTGATTTGATACGGCCCGCCACGAATTCCTTTCCTGTGCTAACCTCTTCACCTCAGAGTAGCACTTGCAACCTACGTCCTCAATTATTTGCTTGACGTATTCCAATCTCTATCTTCCTCTGCAGTTTTTGCCCTCTACAGCTCCCTCTAGTACCATGGAAGTCATTCCCTCATGTCTTAGCAGATGTCCTATCATCCTGTCCCTTCTCCTTATCAGTGTTTTCCACATATTCCTTTCCTCTCCGATTCTGCGTAGAACCTCCTCATTCCTTACCTTATCAGTCCACCTAATTTTCAACATCCGTCTATAGCACCACATCTCAAATGCTTCGATTCTCTTCTGATCCGGTTTTCCCACAGTCCATGGTTCACTACCATACAATGCTGTACTCCAGACTTACATCCTCAGAAATTTCTTCCTCAAATTAAGGCCGGTATTTGATATTAGTAGACTTCTCATGGCCAGAAATGCCTTTTTTGCTATAGCGAGTCTGCTTTTGATGTCCTCCTTGCTCCGTCCGTCATTGGTTATTTTACTGCCTAGGTAGCAGAATTCCTTAACTTCATTGACTTCGTGACCATCAATCCTGATGTTAAGTTCCTCGCTGTTCTCATTTCTACTACTTCTCATTACCTTCGTCTTTCTCCGATTTACTCTCAAACCATACTGTGTACTCATTAGACTGTTCATTCCGTTCAGCAGATCATTTAATTCTTCTTCACTTTCACTCAGGATAGCAATGTCATCAGCGAATCGTATCATTGATATCCTTTCACCTTGTATTTTAATTCCACTCCTGAACCTTTCTTTTATTTCCATCATTGCTTCCTCGATGTACAGATTGAAGAGTAGGGGCGAAAGGCTACAGCCTTGTCTTACACCCTTCTTAATACGAGCACTTCGTTCTTGATCGTCCACTCTTATTATTCCCTCTTGGTTGTTGTACATATTGTATATGACCCGTCTCTCCCTATAGCTTACCCCTACTTTTTTCAGAATCTCGAACAGCTTGCACCATTTTATATTGTCGAACGCTTTTTCCAGGTCGACAAATCCTATGAAAGTGTCTTGATTTTTCTTTAGCCTTGCTTCCATTATTAGCCGTAACGTCAGAATTGCCTCTCTCGTCCCTTTACTTTTCCTAAAGCCAAACTGATCGTCACCTAGCGCATTCTCAATTTTCTTTTCCATTCTTCTGTATATTATTCTTGTAAGCAGCTTCGATGCATGAGCTGTTAAGCTGATTGTGCGATAATTCTCGCACTTGTCAGCCCTTGCCGTCTTCGGAATTGTGTGGATGATGCTGTTCCGAAAGTCAGATGGTATGTCGCCAGACTCATATATTCTACACACCAACGTGAATAGTCGTTTTGGTGCCACTTCCCCCAATGATTTTAGAAATTCTGATGGAATGTTATCTATCCCTTCTGCCTTATTTGACCGTAAGTCCTCCAAAGCTCTTTTAAATTCCGATTCTAATACTGGATCCCCTATCTCTTCTAAATCGACTCCTGTTTCTTCTTCTATCACATCAGACAAATCTTCACCCTCATAGAGGCTTTCAATGTATTCTTCCCACATATCTGCTCTCTCCTCTGCATTTTTAACAGTGGAATTCCCGTTGCACTCGTAATGTTACCACAGTTGCTTTTAATGTCACCAAAGGTTGTTTTGACTTTCCTGTATGCTGAGTCTGTCCTTCCGACAATCATATCTTTTTCGATGTCTTCACATTTTTCCTGCAGCCATTTCGTCTTAGCTGCCCTGCACTTCCTATTTATTTCATTCCTCAGCGACTTGTATTTCTGTATTCCTGATTTTCCCGGAACATGTTTGTACTTCCTCCTTTCATCAATCAACTGAAGTATTTCTTCTGTTACCCATGGTTTCTTCGCAGCTACCTTCTTTGTACCTATGTTTTCCTTCCCAACTTCTGTGATGGCCCTTTTTAGAGATGTCCATTCCTCTTCAACTGTACTGCCTACTGCGCTATTCCTTATTGCTGTATCTATAGCGCTAGAGAACTTCAAACGTATCTCGTCATTCCTTAGTACTTCCGTATCCCTCTTCTTTGCGTATTGATTCTTCCTGACTAATGTCTTGAACTTCAGCCTACTCTTCATCACTACGATATTGTGATCTGAGTCTATATCTGCTCCTGGGTACGCCTTACAACCCAGTATCTGATTTCTGAATCTCTGTCTGACCATGATGTAATCTAATTGAAATCTTCCCGTATCTCCCGGTCTTTTCCAAGTATACCTCCTCCTCTTGTTATTCTTGAACAGGGTATTCGCTATTACTAGCTGAAACTTGTTACAGAACTCAGTCTTTCTCCTCTTTCACTCCTTGTCCCAAGCCCATATTCTCCTGTAACCTTTTCTTCTACTCCTTCCCCTACAACTGCATTCCAATCGCCCATAACTATTAGATTTTCGTCCCCCTTTACATACTGCATTACCCTTTCAATATCCTCATACACTTTCTCTATCTGTTCATCTTCAGCTTGCGACGTCGGCATGTATACCTGAACTATCGTTGTCGGTGCTGGTCTGCTGTCGATTCTGATTAGAACAAACCGGTCACTGAACTGTTCACAGTAACGCACCCTCTTCCCTACCTTCCTATTCATAACGAATCCTACACCTGTTATACCATTTTCTGCTGCTGTTGATATTACCCGATACTCATCTGACCAGAAATCCTTGTCTTCCTTCCACTTCACTTCACTGACCCCTACTATATCTAGATTGAGCATTTGCATTTCCCTTTTCAGATTTTCTAGTTTCCCTGCCACGTTCAAGCTTCTGACATTCCACGCCCCGACTTGTAGAACGTTATCCTTTCGTAGATTATTCAATCTTTTTCTCATGGTAACCTCCCCCTTGGCAGTCCCCTCCCGGAGATCCGAATGGGGGACTATTCCGGAATCTTTTGCCAATGGAGAGATCATCATGATACTTCTTCAATTACAGGCCACATGTCCTGTGAATACACGTTACGTGTCTTTAATGCAGTGGTTTCCATTGCCTTCTGCATCCTCATGTCGTTGATCATTGCTGATTCTTCCGCCTTTAGGGACAATTTCCCACCCCTAGGACAAGAGAGTGCCCTGAACCTCTATCCGCTCCTCCGCCCTCTTTGACAAGGTCGTTGACAGAATGAGGCTGACTTCTTATGCCGGAAGTCTTCGACCGCCAATGCTGATTATTTATCAAAATTTAGGCAGTGGCGGGGATCGAACACGGGACCGAAGACGTTTTGATTGTGAATCAAAGACGCTACCCCTAGACCACGGATCTACCCTAACCATATCAGAGGAAATGCGAGATTCTCTGTGGATAGCTTATTTTAAATGGTTAACGACTGAACTGCGGCAGACGACGCGTTTTACAGCCATGAATTTAAACTTATGTCCTAAGCTACTCACAATCTCGTGATGTGCAATGTATCCGAGGAAACGGTGCCCAACAGTCTGCGGCGGAATTAAAATCACGATCGCTTTTTCCACGACGATTAAAGCCAACCTCTAAGAGTAAACTCAAGACAGAAAAATTTCAGTTTCAGGGGTAAGAAACGAACTGTAATTTCTCAAGTATCCTTACACTGGCTACACGAACTGCCACTTTACCAACCGATGAGTAGCGGTGTTTGGCACTTGCTTGAAGATTATATGCAATACTGGCAGATTCCAAATGGCAAAAGAAAGATAGGAAGAAAAATAATGGCAAATAAAAAAGTGAATACAACAGTGAAAATGATGTGGCAAAGTAGGTATTAAAATGTAAAAAAAGGAATTACATTTAAATCAATTACATGAAGAAAAATAATAATTAAACTCTTTTATGAGATTTAGAAATAAAAATATTTCGCTGTCTCAAAGAGTTCCGAATCTGCGAACTTTAAAAGAACAAGTTCATGTGCAACTACTACACTCCGACAATACCACTTTTCAAGTTGTTATTTTTATCACTCACACTCCTGTAGCAAATGTCAGCTGATATCTGTGATTGTGATAACTGTATATGTGACGCTGAACCGCATCTTGTTCGGAAGGATTCAATAGCGTTTGGTTAGCGCTGTGTACGAAACGTGTGTATATCGTTAGCATCATTGTGTATGTGTGTGTGTGTGTGTGTGTGTGTGTGTGTGTGTGTGTGTGTGTGTGTGTTTTGTTTTATGGTTATCACGTGTGATGAAATGCGAAATGAAGAGGCACATCCAGGATTCGGTATCCTAACGCAACAAGAAAGTCAGTCGGACAAGGTGAATTGGCAGTTTGGCAATGGCTAGCAGTTCGTTCGGGCGTGACGTCGAGCGCTCTGATTGGAGGAAACCAGCTACAACGAGTAGTCAACTATCAAGTAATTGTAGCAAGTCTATACTGCCTGTCTCATCGCGTAATAGACAACAGTGTCGAAAAATTTTATGCCTACATACGTTGAAACTGACGTCTGTCACTATTCCATTCCCGACTCCTAGTTTTTTAGCTCAAAGAACTCAGTTTGTCGCCCAATACCAGCCTCACAATTTCACTCTGAAGGATAGGAACACCTCGTATATTGAAGGTTTCTTTCTTTTGCTACACTGCTGGCCACCGTAAATGCAACACCAAGAAAGACAAGAGGTAGCACAACAAAATTTATTTTGTAGATAACATGTTGACCAAGTATCAAATGATTACGTTTACAGACGCCTGTGACATGTGGTTCCTGCCAGAATCAGTAGCCAGAGTAGCCGCCATTGTTGGAGATCACCGCTGCCACACGTCTCGGCATTGAGTCAAAGAGAGGTTGGATGTGTCCCTGGGGTACAGCAGCCCAAGCAGCTTCCACACGTTGCCAAAGATCATCTGGTGTGGCAGCTGGGGATGTAATCTGGGTCACTCGTTGAGCAACCATGGACCACATGTTTTCTATCGGCGAAAAATCCGGAGAGCGAGGCGGCCAGGGAAGCAATTCAATCTGGTTATTGACGAAGAACCTTTGGACAGTGCGTGCCACATGTGGTCGCGCATTATCCTGTTGAAATATGGCTGTGGCCGAGCCCTGAAGGTAAGGAAGGACAACTGGCTCCAGCACCTCGGATATGTAGCGCCGGCTATTTAAAGTACCGGCAATGCGTACTAGAGGCGTGCGAGAGTAATATCCAATACCGCCCCATACCATAATACCCGGTGCAAGACCAGTGTGGCAGTGCATAATGCAGCTGTCCAGCATCCTCTCTCCACGGTGTCTCCACACTCGAATCCGACCATCGTGGTGCTGCAGACAGAAGCGTGCCTCGTCAGTAAAGACAACGTCATTCCATTCTGCCGTCCACATCCGTCTGTCATCACACCATTGGCGATGGAGACGTCTGTGGTTCTGCGTCAATGGTAGACGAAGCAATGGACGTCTTGCGGACAGACCAGTCTGCTGTAAACGGCGTCGAATGGTACGCGCAGACACTGGATGATGCGTTACAGACGCAATGTGCTGTGCTATGGCTCGGGATGTCACTGAGCGATCCGTCACTGTCATGCGCACAATTTGCCTATCAGCACGTGCAGTGGTGCACCGAGGTGAATGCGATCGTCCACGTCGGTCCGTCGTACCCTCCTGCATCCAACGGTCACATATCCGCATTACAGTTGTTTGGTTTCGTCCAACACGACTAGCGATTTCTCTGTATGATAATCCACAATCTCGGTATGCCACTATCCTTCCTCTGTCGAACTCGGATACTTGATCAAACGATGTTCGCTGTTGTCTACGAGACATAACTGATCGTCTTGTGAAACAACCACAAGGTAAACACACGTGCCGAACGTACACTCGTCGAAATCGCCAAGCCTTAAATGGCGCTATGAGGTGGCGCCACAGGCGCGCGTGATGTGTGTCTGCGCTGAAATTCTAATCAGTTGCATATCTCATCGCTGCAAACCCATGGTGTAAATTTCACTTGATTCGGATGCTTCCTTCAGGGTGTTGCATTTACGGTGGCCAGCAGTGTATTTTGTCCTATCGACCACGTAAATAACTGTTTTCCTAATGTTCTAATCATTCGATTAGAGTGCTGTTTCTAAACTTCTGACCACTTTACCCCAGTTTTCTTTTTTTTTGTGTGTTTCTAAAGCGATGTGAATCTAAAATTTTCATTCGAAACGTATCCTTCAGCCTCCATCAATTTCATACCACTTCTTGTTTTTCCGTTGAAGCCAATTTCCCATGGGGAGTTCTTCACCGATTGATGAGCTGAAAACTCTCTTGCATATGATTTTCTCATTCATCCGAACCAGAAGGCAGTATAACATAATCCTACGTTATGTTATCGTTACATTTACTTGTTCCGTTTTCTTGTTCAGGTCTTCGTTAGTCATGTTACTGTATTCACCGTTGTATTTACCAGCCCTATGTTTTTCTCAGGATTTTCCTCTCTTTCTTTGCCACATTTTCTGTTTCCACAGTTAAGTCACAGCCAGGCATTAGCCTGCTTACAAACAGTCTCGTCTTGTTAGTGCAACAAAACGTTGTAACTCTGTTTGAGACGACATAGATATCTTACTGTACACATCTTTAGTCAACTGAAAGACCGTTTCCATCTTCTTCGCTTCGCGTCTACCAGTTTCCCCGTCACGACCGTCCCTCCGTATTGCATTACCAAGATATATAAGTTGATTAACTATTGTAATTCATCTGTAATCTGTGTACATGATATCTGGTGCAAATTTTGTATTGTCATATATTCTGTGTTTTGCGTAAGGCGTGCTTGTTCCACCGCTCTTTTGAAAAAGCTGATTTTTCTTACTGGCATTGGTGTATTTCCAGACAGTATTCAAGATAGCACAAAGGGCAGCATCGGTCGTAAGCTTTTAATCTGTTTATTAGAGATCGTTTTCATTTAATGTGTAGCCATCATTAGTGCAGTTATTCCCAAGTCATGACGATTCATCATTACTTGATATAATTGCGCTGAGGTTAGCTACACAGTAGTGGAAATGAATCCACAATAAAGACATTAAAAATTTACGACCGACGTCACCTCCGTCCTATCTTGGATCTCATTAACGCGATCGTGGAGTACACAGTTCCTGATGGAGAAAACCTTAATCCAGATAGTAATGCAAGATCGTCGGCTCGAGCCAAACACTGAATTCTGTGAGTCTTGTTTTTATAGCCTAACTGCTTTTGACCATTTGCTCCATACTTTGTTATTTCTTCTTCCCATTCTCCGATCATCTTTGCAAGGATACGGATGAACCTAATAGAGTCTAGACCATCTCCTTGTCGAGTACCTAAACAACCCGCAAAGCTTCAGATATCTCTCCTATCAATTTAATTCGTCTTCTTTTAATACTGAGACAAGATAAGTTACGTTTGGTCATGGCAAAACCACATTTCCAAATTAAAGCAAGGAGCATTGTGTTTGGTCAAGGCAGAATTTCCATGTTATATTAGGTTGGTGCATAAGTGCGTAGCATTGGTATTCCGGTTGCTAAGGGTTTATTTATCGATTGTCATTTTTTATTTGTAGTTTACTGTTTCTATTTGAGTATACATATTATCACTCCGTTATTTGGAGATAGTAAGTGGAGATGAGAACGCTAGAAAACTGAGTGCCAAGTGGAGAAATCGGAACATTTCCGAGAGATTCTTCTGCTTGAGTTCAGCAGAGGGGTGACAGCGGTGGAGGCACCCAGAAATATTTGCGCCGTGTGTGAGTGTAGTGCCATTGAACACAGCACGGCAAGAAAATGGTTTTCTCGTTTTGAGGAGTATCGTTTTGACATTAGTGACTCTCTACATGCTGGAAGATCGTTTAAACGCATTAATTCACAATGATTCAAGTCGGTGGACTCGAAAACTGGCACATGTGATGAACTGTGATCACTCCACCTTCGTGGGACATTTACACGCAACGGGGAGGATTGAAAAATCGGGTGCATGGCTACCGCGTGCTCTACGCCGAAATCACAAAAATTAACGGGTGGTCATATGAGCATCTCTTCTTGCTCAACATGAAGTGACTCGTGAACACACCGACCATTCCTATCCTGTATCGCTAGCGGTGACGAGAAATGGCGTGTTTATGGCAACATCAGGAAAAGAAAGGAATGGTTGAGCCCCAACAAAGCAGCAACTCACAGTACTTCTGACGTTTATTGTCAATAACTAAGACATGTTTCAGGCTCAATCCAAGAACAACGACCAGGAATATCGCTTCAAGTGATGTTATTAGACAATAACGCCCACCCGCTAGACTGGTAAAAAATGCTGTACGTGATTTTGGTTGCGAAATCATTTCGCACCCACCTTATTCACCTGACCTATGCGTCCCCAGAGTTTCATCTTCTCCACTCTCTTTCGAACAATCTTCAAAAAGAGAAGCTGATTCCAGTATTAATTGAAACACAGATGTCAACAGAGTAATGTGTGTTTTTCGAAATATAACGATTTATACTATGAAATATTTCGAAAACAACCACTTTCGCTTTTTCCACATCGACTGTGCTTGGCACTCTGCTTGCTCGCGTTGGTGGCAGCTGCTTCGGAACGCGTGCGATGCGTGAACGGGGCCAGCGGCCGCCGCGCCGCGTCGCTCCGTCGGTCGCATCACCAGGGTTCTCCTAATGCAGCCCAACCTGATAGGAAAAGCGCCGCTGCGTCTCCTGGCAAGCACTCGGTTCATACAGTGGCGGCTGTCACGTCGGTTTCTCTTACGTGCTGGTGAGTCTTCCGGATTGTGTGGTAGTGGTCCGCCGAACCCTTTCGCTCCTAACGTTTCGCGCAGAGCTGTGTCGCACATCTTCAGATGTACTGACAACGGTGTCAATGAGACCTGTCACTGACTGGTTTTGATGAACCCTACGTATGCTGTAGAGGGACCTGTCCTCGGTATCCGGCTAGCGGCTTTTCATGCGACGTCTCCCACTTTCCGAGGGAATCGAAGATGTACGCCTACCTTTTATAAGAGTAACTTCAGCAGCATTTCGACCAGATGTCTAACGTTCGTGGCCATCACGCCGTCTGTTCATCCACTACGTATATTCCCGTGAGGGGAGACATTTTACATTCAATTCGCTCGTGTAGTTCGGATAATCTTAACTCCTTTTGAGCGTATTTACGCCGGTCTCCGACCACCGACCCTTCAGTGGGCAGGACTCGGCGGAACCACGAGGACGTCTGAAGGTGTCCTATGCAACTCTGATCGAAGTGTCGTCGACCACGACCGCACAGCCCGGAAGACTCGCCAGCAGCTGAACACTCGGACTCACCTTCCGGTTCATGGAGTAGAGCTTGACGGTGATGTCGCGCGCCACCAGCGTGCTGAGCACCGTCGCCAGGTACGTCTCCTTGACGAACAGGTACTCCAGCGCCGACCGCTGCCAGTACAGGTAGCGGCAGCTCGTCGCCGCGATGATCGACACCTGCCGCACAGGCAAACCACAAAACGTAGTTGTAACCACCACCTCAGAAAAATAACACTGTTACCCAGCAAAGCGAACTGAAGATTGGTTCAAATGGCTCTGAGCACTACGGGACTTAACATCTGTGGTCATCAGTCCCCTAGAACTTAAAACTACTTAAACCTAACTAACCTAAGGACATCACACACATCCATGCCCGAGGCAGGATTCGAACCTGCGACCGTAGTAGTCGCGCGGTTCCAGACTGAGCACCTGAACCGCTAGACCACCGCGGCCGGCCGAACTGAAGACCTGCCCAGGATGGCAGCACTGGCGTGTTTACGTTCCAGAAGCGGGAAGTAAAAGCGTGCACTCATAAGGCTGCCTTATGCTACAGTCTTACACAAAAATGCTGCGCACAGTGCAACAACTGAGCACAGACCGGAAGTTTTCTTTGAAGGAAGTCTTTGGACGATAAACCTTTGCCAGCATTTGTTCACGGTGTAATAGAGGGAGGTGACAAAGGTCGTGGGTTGGCTCCTAGTACCGCCTCAGATCTCCTTCTGCCCTGTGTAGTGCAACAGCTCGACGTGGCATGGACTCCACAAGCCCCTGGAAGACCCCTGCAGAGATATTGCTGCCTCTATAGCCGTCCATAACTGCGGAAGTGGATGTTGTGCACTAACTGACCTCTCTATTACGTCCCATAAGTGTTCGATGGGATTCGTGTCGGATGATGTGGGTCGCCAAATTATTAGCTCGAATTGTCCAGAATGTTCTTTAAACCAATCGCGAACAACTCTGGGCCAGTGAAATGTCATCGTTCTTTGGGAACATGAAGTGTGTCTGTGTGTGAAATCTTATGGGACTTAACTGCTAAGGTCATCAGTCTCTAAGCTTACACACTACTTAACCTAAATTATCCTAAGGACAAACACACACCCCCATGACCGTGGGAGAACTCGAACCTCCGCCGGGACCAGCCGCACAGTCCATGACTGCAGCGCCCTAGACCGCTCGGCTAATCCCGCGTGGCGAACACAGTGACTGTCTGCAAATGTTCTACGAGTAGTGGAACATCGCCATTTCCAGTCAATGGTTGGTTTAGCTGGACCAGAGGACCAAGTCCGTTCCATGTAAACAGAGTCACTACCAGCTTGCACAGTGAACTGTTGGCATCTTGGATCCACGGCTTCGTGGCATCTGCGCCACACTTGACCCTTACCGTCATCTATTACCAACTGAGATCGGGACTCATCTGACTGGCCCACGGTTCTCCAGTCGTCTAGGATCAAACAGATATGATCACGACCCCAGGAGAGGCGATGCAGGTGATTTCGTGCTGTTGGTAAAGGCACACAATTCGATCATCTCATTCATAATCCATTAACGCGAAATTTCGTCGCACTGCCCTACCTGATACGTTCGTCGTACGTCACTCATTCATTTCTGCGCTTATTTCAAGTAGTGTTACTTCTTTGTTAGCGCTGACTACGCAAACGCCGATGATCTCACTAGTTAAGGAGAGCCGGAACGATGAAAATGACAAAATCAACGTTTTCTCGTTTTTTATCATTATAAAATTACTGTAGTTTTCTGAATAAAACAAATCAAGTTTCACCCTTCTAAGTGAATTGTGTGTTTTTCATCGCTGCAAAGTTGACGCGCCGCCTAAACGGTTGTAGCGACTTGGTGTGTCACCTCTGGCGGCAACGCTCGCTGGCTGCAAGCAGGGTATCTTTGCGGAAATAGACAGTGTCTTGTTTTTCAACGTTCTATGGCTAATGTGCTCAGGTGTCACTTGTCACAGAGATAAACGCGATACCGTGTGTGTTGACTTGTGGAGTTTGCTTTGTGTTGTTTAGCAGTTCAATTTTGCGTATTTGACGAATTTTGCTCGTACCTGTAGCATTGAGCATATGAGGAGAGCACTATGGGCATTATTTTTTAATAATTCATCAGCAAATGAGCACGCACATGGACTGTGCCCCACAGGTGATACTCATGGTGTGAATACCAATCAGCAAAGGAATATACCCATAAAAACAGTTGCCAAATGCTGTAATTCATGTAATTAAGCCCATATTCAGAGATCTATCACAGCGAAGTTTATTGGAAAAGTATTTACAAGGGAAAACACAAAATTCAAATGAAGAGCATGCTGATAATCCATCATATGGGGCAGGAATGCATCAAAAAACTTTGGAAGCCATTTCCCGTAACTTTAAAATTTTCATCTTTGATGAACATTTTCTCAAAAACTGCTAACAGTATATCAATGAAATTTATACGCAACAGTGTTTACTTGTTTTCCTTCGTTTTTATAAAAATTGTAAAAAACATTGTGTAATTCAAGAGTTATAGAAGAAAAAGTGAAAAATTTTAGAGAAAAAAATAAGCATCTGTTCAAAAAATTGTAAAGCAAAAAACAATAAATATTTCTTAACATGGCACTATAACTTTGTAGAGAAATATTCAATGAACATGTAGTCCAAATTTCAGAGCAATATGTTTAATGGTTTTAGAAAAAATGTTCCTTCTATTTGCTAAAATTAACATGGAGGAGGTGGATCGTTGCCGCTCCCCTTAAGTGAAGGCCGTCGGCCACTGTGTTGTCCACGATGAGAAGTAATGCCTGAAATCTGGTATTCTCGGCGAACTCTTGACACGGTGGCTCTCGGACTACTGAATTCCCAAACGATTTCCGAAATGTAATGTCCCGTGCGTCTAACTCCGTATACCGTTCCCGTTTCAAAGTTTGTTAGTTCCCGTCAGCGACCATGATCACATTGGAAACCTTCTCACACGAATGACCTGAGTACAAGTGACAGCTTAATCAGTGCACCGCCGTTTTATACCTCTTGTACTTGTGTGATACTACCGCCACCTGTATACTGTACGTGCATATCGCTATGCCATGACTTTTCTCACCTCAGTGTAGTCTATGTGTGAATCCACGTTCCGTCTTAATACACCACAGGACACTTTATTTCTTATGTTTCATTTTTTCGTGAGTCTACTCTGCTTTGAACTAGAAAGCGGTCGTACCAGCTCACGTGACGAAATTAGTTTCTGCTGGTGCCTGCTCTACGTTTGGCTTTTCCAAGTAACACGTAATAACGACATATATTCACAAATGGTGAATACGGTACTACCACAGCTAGTTTGTGTCGGACATGGACTCGTACCCGGAGTTGCCTCTTTACGCGCGCGACCGTCTTAAGTGCTTCGGCTAATCGAGCACGCTTCACGGACACACCCACAGCCGATTTCCCACAGTGGTCACACAACTATGTGATTCCCTCACAGAGTGAGCATTATTTAGTTTTCTCGCCTGGCGGCCTCGGATTTGACATCAAATACATTAGTGCAGAGTCTTTATTTGACAGAGTGTAAAGTTCGATCCAATGTTCCTTAGGACTTGCACGTACGCATGACAGATGGAAAATGGTATTGAACTTTACAGACACTGCCAGATGCAGACACTGCACTAATGTAATACATAGGTGACTTTTCGTTTGAAACTTCGTGGCGGATCAAAGCTGTGTGCCACATCAGGACAGCCGGCCGGAGTGGCCGTGCGGTTCTACGCGCTACAGTCTGGAACCGAGCGACCGCTACGGTCGCAGGTTCGAATCCTGCCTCGGGCATGGATGTGTGTGATGTCCTTAGGTTAGTTAGGTTTAATTAGTTCTAAGTTCTAGGCGACTGATGACCTTAGAAGTTAAGTCGCATAGTGCTCAGAGCCATTTGAACCAACATTAGGACACGTACCCGATAACTTTGACCTTCACGGCTAAGCGCTCCGCGAACTGGCCTACCCGAGCACGACTCACGACCCATCTTCACAGCTTCAATTCCGCCAGTACATCATCTACTACCTTCCACAGTTCTCCTGCGTAACTTGCGACACCAGTACTGCTGAAAGAAAGGATACTGCGGTGACATGGCTTCGCCACAGGAGACGAGGTATTGGCGGAATAAAACTGTGACAAGAAGAAGTCAGGAGTCACACGCTGGTAGCTCAGTTGGTAGAACGTTTCCCTGCTAAAGGCAAAGGTCGCGGGTTACAATGCCACTCCGGGACGGAGTTTTAATCTGCCAGTCAGTTTATATTAGTCCACACGCCGCTGCAGAGTGAAAAGTCAGTCTGAAAACTTTTTGTTTGTTGGCACGTACATGTCTGCTTGCCCACGCACACATAATGAGATCACAAAAGTCATGGAATATCGATATGCACATATACAGACGGCGGTAGTATTACACAAGTACACAGGGTATAAAAGGTCGGTGCATTGGCGAAGCTGTCACTTGTACTCAGGTGAATCACCTACGAAGGTTTTCGAAGTGATTATGGCCGTACGACAAGAAAAAACAGGCTTTGAACACGGAATGGTAGTAGGAGACAGACGCATGTGATTTTCCGTTTCGGAATTCGTTACGGAATTCATTATTCCGAGAACCACCGTTTCAAGAGCGCGCCGATAACACCACGTTTCAGGCGTTACCTCCCACCACGGAGGACGTAGCAGCCGACGGCCTTCACTTAACGGCCGACACGAGTGGCCGAGCGGTTCTAGGCGCTTCAGTCTGGAAGCGCGCGACCGCTACGGTCGCAGGTTCGAATCGTGCCCCGGGAATGGATGTTTGTGGTGTCCTTAGGTTAGTTAGGTTTAACTAGTTCTAAGTTCTAGGGGACTGATGACCTCAGATGTTAAGTCCCATAGTGCTCAGAGACATTTCAATCATTTTTGAACCTTCACTAACTACCGAGAGCATCGGCGTTTGCGTAGTCTTGTTAGTGTTAACAAAAAATGCTCCAAATGGCTCTGAGCACTGTGGGACTTAACATCTGAGGTCATCAGTCCCCTAGAACGTAGAACTACTTAAACGTAACTAACCTAAAGACATCACACACATCCTTGCCCGACGCAGGATTCGAACCTGCGACCGTAGCGGTCGCGCGCTTCCAGGCTGAAGCGCCTAGAACCGCTCGGTCACAGCGGCCGGCCTAGTGTTAACAGACAAGCAACGCCGCGTGAAATAACCGCAGATACCAACGTGGGATGTACGATTAACGTATCGTGTAGGACAGTGCGGTGAAATTTCGCGGCAATATCGGGTGAACCTTACACGATTGGAAAACCGTAGCCTTTTCACGTGAATCCGGATTTCATCTGATAAGCGCTGATTGTAGGGTGATAGTGTGACGCAGATACCACAAAGCCACGGAGCTAAGTTGTCAATAAGGCAATGTCCATACTGGTGGTAGCTTCATAATGGTGTGGGCTGTGTTTACACGGAACAGACTGGGTCCTCTGGTCATGCTGAACCGATGACTGACAGAAAATGGTTATGTTCAGCTACTAGGAGACCATTTTCTGCCAAACTAAATTTTTATGAATGACAGCGCGCCATGTCACCGGCAACAATTGCTTGAGATTGGTTTGAAGAACATTATAGACCATCCGGGTAAATGATTAGGCCACCCAGACCGCCCCATCGAACATTTGTGGGACATAATGGACAGGTCAATTTTGTATACAAAATCCTGCAAGATCAACACTTTTTCAACATTATGGATGGTTGTAGACACAGCATGGCTCAGTATTTCTGCAGGGGACTTCCGATGACTTGTTGAGTCCCTGCCGCATCGAGTTGCTGCAACAGGTCCGACACCATATTACGAGGTATCTCACGACTTTAGTTTTGTAGAGCGCCGCAACAGGGCAAAAGAAAAGAAAAAACAGCGCAAGCCGATTGATCAAGTAGATTACCGAGCAGTTATCCGTTCTCTGCTTTTGAAGGGTAATAATACGTGCCAAGTTGGTGGAAGTACACGACAACAATGCACCATCCTATGACACAGTGGCGAAGTGGCGCGGAGTGTTTCAGCGTGTAAGTTTAACGTTAGCGATAGCCTGGCTAACGATCGAAAGAAGGATCTCATTTCCAGTGAGTGCGATATCGCCGATGTTCTACAAAAACTGTAATGGTACTGTACCAACAGCCGCTATTTCGATATTGTTTTATTAGGCAACCGTTTCGACGTACCAGTCACGTCACCCTCAGGCCTGTCGCATGAATAACACAAAGTACCATTCCTGGAAGTATAAGGCAAGGCACCAATATTCGTATCTGGTTCCGTAGATGTCCGAACATCAAGAGCATGTGTGCTACTCAAACATTTGACAGCAACTGTCAAACGAATGTTGTGCTGCGGCAGAATTGTCGAAACGTTTAACGATGAAATTAATTATGGTGGTAAAACGGCTGCGATGGATGGGAAGTTCGATTGATACATTGTTCAGTTGTCAGCACTTATGCATTATGATATCGAGGACGAGTTAATATTTTTTTTTAAGAATAAGTATCAAATGTGATTATTAATAAAGTGCAAACATATGCACGAGGGTGAGTCAAATGAAAACCTTAAATATTTTTTAAAATATTATTTACTGTGCAGAAGTGGTACAAAGCCGTATCACTTTTCAACATAATCTCCCCCACGCTCAATGCAAGTTCTCCAGGGCTTACAAATGCATACATTCCTTTAGAAAAAAATTCTTTTGGTAGTCAGCGCAACCATTCGTGCACCGTGTGGCGTACCTCTTCATCAGAACGGAACCTCTTTCGTCCCATTGCATCATTGTGTGGTCCAAACATATGGAAATCACTTGGGGCAAGTCTGGTGAGTATGGCGGATGAGGAAGACACTCAAAATGCAGGTCTGTGATTGTTGCATTTGTTGTACGGGTAATGTGGGGCTTTGCATTGTCATGTTGAAAAAGGACACCTGCTACAGCAATCCACGTCACTTTGATTTGATTGCCGGCCGCAGATGATCTTTTAGGAGATTTGTGTATGATGGACTCGTGACAGTAGTCCCTCTAGGCATGTAATGCTCCAAAATGACACCTTTTTCGTCCCAAAAGAGAGTCAGCATAACCTTCCCTGTTGATGGTTCTGGTTGAAACATCTTTGGTTTTGGTGATGAGGAAAGGCGCCATTCCTTGTTCACTCTCTTCGTTTCCGGTTGGTGGAACTGGAAGTGAACCCAGGTTCGTCCCCAGTAACGATTGTTGCAAGGAAGCCATCACCTTCTCGTTCAAAGCGCGGCAGAAGTTCTTCACAAGCATCAACACGTCATTCTCTCATTTCAGGAGTCAGCTGCCATGGCACCCATCTTGCAGACACTTTGTGAAACTGGAGCACATCATACACAATGTGGTGTGCTGACCCATGACTAATCTGTAAACATGCTGCAATGTTATTCAGTGTCACTCGGCGGTTTTCCTTCAGTATAGCTTCAACTGCTGCAATGTTCTGTGGTGTCACAAGTCGTTGTGCCTGACCTGGACGAGGAGCATCTTCCACTGAAGTCACACCATTTGCGAACTTCCTACTCCATTCATAGACTTACTGCTGTGACAGACATGCATCACCGTACTGAACCTTCATTCGTCGATTAATTTCAGTAGGTTTAACAGCTTCACTAGGCAAAACCCGAATCACAGAACGATGTTCTTCCCTGGTGTAAGTCGCAAGTGGGGCGGCCATCTTTATACTGATACTGCGACGGTATGTGTGCATCTGCACTATGCTGTCACCTACAGGCCATTCTGCACGCTGTTTGTAGCACGCTTACCAGCTTACAGGATAACGGCGTGAAATTTCGATTTGTTAGTACAAATTTAAGGTTTTCATTTGACTCACCCTCGTACATCGTATTAATGTTAGGATAGAGAGAATAACAACCGACAGTTAGGCACAAAAGAAGTTCTCTGAAGAGGCTGGTGCTCTGGAGAAAGTTCGATTGTGTGTTAGCAATAATCTGGACGGATTGTTGCCAAGGTTTTCATTGTACTGGCGTTCCGTGTAGGAAATATAATGGTCGCAACACGTATAAGTTTGTAACATACAGTAAGCCGCTGGCGTGCTAAATCAGTGTCTGTTGATGATGTTACTGAGTGGACTAGTATTGAGAAAAAAGTATGAAGCTAAGAATATTGCATTTTAGACTAATCTATTTAATGTTGGTGTATTGGTAACTGGGTCAGAACCTAACGCTGATGATGATAACATCACATGTTTTCATTGCTTGCTTTGTCTCTTTATCATGGAGTCTTAGTGATACAGCTAGCACTCGACAGATGATTAGAAGGATAAAGAGCTCATGTGGATTGGCCTGACACAGCTGCAACATTTCCGCCGCTGCCCCGCTTCGTTGAGCCGTACGAATGGCGCGAAACCCAGCGAGAGGCGAGGCCTATCGTGTTCGAAATGTCATGAATGTACCGAGCCTCGTGTTTTCCACGGTCCCCTCGAGTGTAACACTGCGGTCTTGTAACATCACTGTCTCCACGTCTCTTCTGATTCCAGCGCCTCCCTCGTCAGAGGTTGTTGGGGGGGGGGGGGGGGGGTGTTATGTCAGAGGTTGTCTGTCACTCCATTCTCCGACGTTCCGGTTTGTTTTACCGCAATTGAAGAAACTGCGCCAGCTAACCACCGTGTAACATCATGGTGCATTGTTGGCGTAGCAAGACGCCAGTTCAGCATGCATTGCAGCAGCGTTGCTCCCAGTTAAAGGAGGAAAAGAAACTACCGCACGATGCTCCACTTTCCCAATGGGCTGTGCCGTTTCCTTTTCGCCTACGCTATCGACGTGACACGGAGTTGTGGTGCGGGGATTTCTATGTGTACCGGGACTGCACACCTGTGCCGACAAATAGCCAAAACATTAGTTACCGAACTCTACGTTTCCTGTGGGATAATGAAAACTTTATGAGTACCCTCGAAAATCATTTACAGAACCTTACAACTCGAACTGTTGGTTGAAAAAACTGATTGGCTTGTAATCGGAGACTTACTGTACGTGCTGCGTCTGCGGAAACTGACCTTGAACTTCTCGTCGGTGGTGGCCCGACTGGACTCAAATTCCGGCGAGTCGAGGAACTCGCACGGCATGATGGGATGCAGGAACTGGTGGTCCCACATGACGTTCACCTGCAACACGTGGGGGCAGCCGTCAGGGCAGGCCGAAGCCGGCCACCTGTCTCTCAGAACGCCTGGGTCTCCACCAGTACAAGTCTGGGAGAGATCGCCAACGCCTGGCGTGTACCGCGCGGGTCTTTCCTGGACACTTTGCTGTGTCTGCCTTGCCTTAAAGATCTTCCACCCAAGATTCACACGGTAGAAATGTTTTCCTTTTTGCAGTTTTCACAAGCTGAGGAATAAAAAAATAGTGCCCCCTTTGCTGAAAATACAGTTAGTACAACATTTGATAATAATAACGAATTGTTCAAGACAATCGCATCTCTTTAACTCTGGGCAAGACTCGTGACATACAATTAAGCATTTCTCATGGAACAACAGGAGCTGGACTCTAATTTCTACAAACAATGAAATTCGAGAAATAGATAGTTTTCAGCTTGTGGTAGACGAATACATCGCAACAAATACTTAATGTATTCCATGCCATTTGCATTTTTGATGACTCCATTTAAAAAAGGGTAAACTACTTAATCAATATTCATATTTTAAAAGTATGCGTACAATTTCCGTGCGCTAAAACTAAGAAACGAGTCCTGATACGATCAAGGGAGTTACATGGTGTGGTAGTCCTCTATCCTCCATCCATGAAGAAGGTTCCCGTCTTGACCTAAAGGACGCCCTTTTGAATGTACAAGGGCTAGGAAGCTCCGCCCTCTAGAAATTTCTAGAACATTCTAGAGTATTCTAGAAGATTCCAGAACTTTAGAGACTATTTGAGAGCTTTCCACAACCTTCCAGAACGTCCCGGAATGTTCCACGATTATCCGGGATATCCTGGAATGTTCGGGAATAGTCTGGAACATTCGGGAAGTTTCCATAATGTCCTGTAACATCCCGGAACATCCCAGATCATTGTGGAACATTCCAGGACACGCTCGTATGTTGGGGAATGTTCTGGAACGTTGTGCATCATTCGAAGCCTTTTTGGTAAGTTTTGGAATTCGACGCTGGTGGGGCTACCTATTGGTAGTAGTCCGTAAAGCAAGAACCGTCATGGATCCGAACGTCAGTTTCCTATCAGCGACGAAGGGAGGAACCGAAAAAATAGTGCAGTGAGTGAATGGAAAGAAACTGTGAAGTGTGAGTAGTCAAAGTGATACAGTTACAGAATATAAATCGAACATAAAACGTGAAAGTGTCTGTTCTTAATGTATTTGTTAATAAAAAATTGATTTGATTTATATTTTAGACAATTCATAAACATTAAAGAGGAGGAGATCTTGTTAGTTCCGAAGCAAAACGGCGAAAACAAAAACAACAGCGAAATAACGAAACATTCGAAGAGCACCAAGCACGTTTAAGTTGCCAACGAACGACAATGAGCACCGTGAGAAGCAGAGAAACCGAAGAACATAAAATGTGAAAGTGTGTATAGTGTTCTTAATGTATTTGTTAATAAAAAATTGATTTGATTTATATTTTAGACAATGCATAAACATAAAAGAGGAGTCACTTAGATCCACACTAACAGAGATGAAATGGATTATGTTGTCTCCATCCATGGACAAATCGATCACAACACGGGATCAATCAAGAATTGCGACGCAGTCTTATAATCTAAGACTGCGAACTGAAGGCAGCCATGAAAATATCACCCTACGAGAAGCGCGGCCGAGGAAAAGTAAACAGTACAACATAACAAACGAAACATTCCACTACGACCCAACGAAAGAATATAACAGACACAAACATTTCGTCATCTTAAAAATGGACATCTGCCAATTTTGCAACGTGAAAAAATCCAGTAGAAAAACATCAGGATTCTGTAGCATGAATCGAAAAATTCATTTACCACCATTGGAGGCACCTACGCAGGAATTTTTATGTGATGGGGGAAACTCCAGAATCAAAACACTTTCGTCAAAATATAAAAATGTACAACGTCTGCTTCCAAATGACTTCTTTCGGTGTCACTTAGATCCACACTGAGATGAAATCGAAACTTCCTGGCAGATTAAAACTGTGTGCCCGACCGAGACTCGAACTCTGGACCTTTGCCTTTCGCGGACAAGTGCTCTACCATCTGAGCTACCGAAGCACGACTCACGCCCGGTACTCACAGCTTTACTTCTGCCAGTATCGAGTCTCGGTCGGGCGCACAGTTTTAATCTGCCAGGAAGTTTCATATCAGCGCACACTCCGCTGCAGAGTGAAAATCTCATTCTAGAGATGAAATCGATTATGTTTTCTCCATCCATGGACAAATCCATCACAACACGGGATCATCGCTACCACAACCAACGAAAACCAATAAATTCCTGCAAGTATATTTTATCGGAAATGAAGAAACAGTTATTGATCTACGATGCACAAATGTCAGTGAATTCAGACGAGAAATAGCCAAAGATGTACAGAGGATCTTACACAAATGCGATAAACTGATTCACATATTTAAAACTAAATTAGACCGAATAATTTCTGATGACTATAGAGTTATAATTCGAGCCGACCAAAGACCACTTGGTGAATACGAACGTCCATTTAATGCACCTCAGATAGATGAAGTCGCTGTCGTAACTGTGGACAATGAAAACACAAGCGGTGACATAATTGTACAACGAAGAGGGGAAGGACTACAACGCATTGCAGAGGCACACCGTTCAAATGATGCCCTTCAATAGCCTTAACATTTCTGTGCGGAGAGGACGGCTATCATTTAACGTGAAACAAATCCAACCTGCAACAGGCGTAGAAACAAACAAAAAAGTCACTGCCAAGGAGTTACCGCTTAATGATCATAGATAATGAAACATACAACCACATTCTCAACACTCGCCGTTAATTCCAACAATTCCTGGTAGACATGTATTCGAAAACAGAAGCGGAATGGGTATTTTACTTAAGACTCAATTAGAAGAAATTATGCACGGAAGAATACATCCACCTTCGTCACCCAATCATAATTGACGTTAATTGACGACATTGGAAGGATGATAATCTTACCCCCATCATTCAGAAGAAGTCCGAGACACATACACGAATACACTCAAGATGCCATGACCTACATAAGAAAATATGGATGACCTGACCTCTTCATAACATTCACATGCAACTCGTCGTGGCTAGAAATCAAAGGTACGGACAAGCCCCCATGTATCGACACGACATAATAGTCCGAGTTTTCCAATAAAAACAAATGAGATTTATTGGAATCATCACAAAATACCTCATCTTTGAAACTGTTAGATACTGGATGTACACCATAGAGAGCAAAGTCCGCCCCCGGTAGCTGAATGGTCTCCGGCACGGTAGCTCAGCGTGTTCTGTAATAAAAAAAAACAACAGTTAATCGATCAACAACGAACTGAAACGGGTGTCTTACGACTTCCGCCCCGAGCAGATTCAACGAACAA
This sequence comes from Schistocerca nitens, assembly GCF_023898315.1. NCBI lineage: Eukaryota > Metazoa > Arthropoda > Insecta > Orthoptera > Acrididae > Schistocerca > Schistocerca nitens. Next base: position 469,772,567 of record NC_064622.1, read on the forward strand.
AATGAGATTAAAAAAAAAAAAAAAAAAAGTGGTCGGCGCGACAGACTGTCAATCCTAAGGGGCCCGGGTTCGATTACCCGCTGGGTCGGAGATTTTCTCCGTTCAGGGACTGGGTGTGCCCGCATCTCGTGGTCGTGCGGTAGCGTTCTCGCTTCCCACGCCCGGGTTCCCGGGTTCGATTCCCGGCGGGGTCAGGGATTTTCTCTGCCTCGTGATGGCTGGGTGTTGTGTGCTGTCCTTAGGTTAGTTAGGTTTAACTAGTTCTAAGTTCTAGGGGACTTATGACCACAGCAGTTGAGTCCCATAGTGCTCAGAGCCATTTGAACCATTTTTGGACTGGGTGTTGTGTTGTCCTAATCATCATCCTTTCATCCCGATCGACGTGCAAGTCGCCGAAGCGGCGTCAAATCGAAAGACTTGCACCAGGCGAGGCGGTCTACCCGACGGGAGGCCCTCGTCACACGACATTTTTTTTTATAGAAAGCGAAAACGAGGATTGCCTCATTCACACAATCTCATATGGCTATACGGGAAAATTAATTCCACGCATATCGACGAAATCTTTCAAGCTGAATTGCGCGATCCACAAGAAGATCCGGAACTGTGACATAGTACTTCAAATGGTTCAAATGGCTCTGAGCACTATGGGACTTAACAGCTATGGTCATCAGTCCCCTAGAACTTAGAACTACTTAAACCTAACTAACCCAAGGACATCACACAACACCCAGCCATCACGAGGCAGAGAAAATCCCTGACCCCGCCGGGAATCGAACCCGGGAACCCGTGCGTGGGAAGCGAGAACGCTACCGCACGACCACGAGATGCGGGCATGACATAGTACTGAAACACATGATTCACAAACCACGAGGGCCATCAAACACCAATTCGCCATGTATGAATGATGCAAAGTGTACAAAGAAATACCCAAAACCTTCATCAGGTTACCCTCCTTTCAGAGGCTGTTCCACGCAGCGACTGTTATTCACTTGTAAATAATAGATTTCAGGTATCAGTCGTCCTTTTCAAATTTTATATTGGGCTGAAATCTAGATCTGCCAAAAAAATTTCAAAAGGATGACTGATAGCTGAAATCTATTATTTACATACCCAAAACCATACTTGGACGACGCACAAATGGCTATCCAAAATACAGAAGACGATCGCCCATAAACAGTTGCTTCACAGCAAAAATAGGACTGCGAGGCAGCGACGAACTGGAAATAGACAATGAGTGGGTAGTACCATACAACACATTACTTTGCAAAATGCATAGAATAATGCAGTTCTGTGAAATTCATCAAATGTTTCTGGAAGTACGCAAATAAAGACAGTGGCAGTATTTCAAATAGCCAAAGACAGCAAAAAACAAAACAGAAATGACGAGATCCTCATGTACCAAATGATAAGATACATCAACAGTAACAAAGCAGCATGACGGATTTTCAGTTTTCCCATACACGAATGCGAATCAACTGTACAGCATCTAGCAGTACATTTAGAGAATGGACAGTTTAGTTAATAGAAGACACTGCCAGAAAAATTCCAAACGAACAACCTCAGAACACAACATTAACAATTTGTTACCAACTGTTCGAAACGGATCGAAACGTGAAAACATTAATATATGTCGACGTCCGTGCCTATTATACATGGAACACAACAAGTAAAAATCTTTCAACGATGAAAATAAGGCATTCCAGTAGGAGATATCCAGGAATCATGAAAACTGGCGCACTAGGCCGAGTATATACCGAACAACGCCGAATGTGTCTATCTCCGAATGTTGCTACACGAAATACGGTGACCAACAAATTTCACAGACCTCAAGACTGTTGACAATTACCTATGTCAGACGTACAGATTAGCATGCCAATGCTTAGGGCTACTGGAAAACGACAACCACTGGGAATTAACAATACAAGAAGCCTTACTCAAAACCTCAGAGATTTATTCGCCATAATTCTAACAACATGTAAACCATCGAATCCTGAAATGACCATCGAATGCTACGACGACATCTTGAATGAAATACTTATTCGCCTAGAAAATAAATGTTTAGCAATAAACAACCAGATGTTAGTACAACTTGGGAGGCAAGCACCACGAAACGGTGCTATCAGAGTCCAAAACATCTAAATTACAAAGGAAAAAAGCGACGTCATCAACGAACTACTCCAATACATTTCTCACAACAATCCACTCCTCAATATCAATCAAAAGGAAATTTACAACGTTATCATGGGTCGGATCGACAACAACACAGGCAGAATTATTTCCTTGCAAGCATCAGGCAGCACCGGGAAAACGTTTCTAATGAATCTGTTGCTGCCGGAAATACGTGCTAAACAACACATCTCACTTGCACTGGCATCATTCCGCACTGCAGCCACAATTATAGGAGGAGGACGAACTGCCCACTCCGCCCTACAACTACCATCCATTACAGCCGAACATCTCCCGGTATGCAAAATCTTAAGAGCATCTGGACTTCTAAGGCAAGCTAAAATTATCTTCTGGAACGAATGCACAATGGCACATAAAAAATTAGTCGAAGCCATAGACAGAACATTACGAGACCTGAGAGGAAGCTCTGAGTGATGGAAGGAGCTCCACTCACCCTCTCAGGAGATTTTCGATAAACACTTCCCAGTCATCCCCAAGTCAACACCAGCAGACGAGATCAATGCACGCTTTAAAAAGGCACACCTCTGGCCAGACATACAAATACTGCCACTAACAAAAAATGTGAGGGTTGAATTTTAGAAAGACGAAACAACACATTTTGCTCAACAACTTTTACAAAGCACATATCCTACAGACCATACGACCGGCCTCAAAAATTCAACAGTGATTTCTGCAACATAGCAACTGCTGATAACGAACGCATCGAACAAATTCATCCAAACATTGTTCACAACTATATCAATCCGGACTGGCTATTTGAAAAGGCAATTTTGATAATTAAAAATAACATTGTCGACGATTTCAACTTCGACATTCAAAAGAAAATTCCCGGTTAAGAGAGAATATAGAAATCGATCGACACGATGGTAAACGTTGATGTGTGAACTTCCCTACAGAAGTTCTAAAGTACCAGGACTGCCATTACACTACCTTCGGGTAAAATTGGATCTCTGATCATACTACTCAGAAATCTCAATTCACCAAAACTATGTAATGAAACAAGGATGAGCGTCAAACAGCTATCGAATAACATCATCGAAGCCGAACTTACGACTGGAAAGTACAAAGGACACACTCTATTTATCCTCAGAATACCACTCATCTATACTGAACTGCCAATCCAATTTAAAAGTCTACAATTTCCAGTCTAATTAGCCAACCGTTTTACAACTATCAAAGCTCAAGGACAAACTAAAATATTGCGATATCAACCTCTCAAGGTCAACTACACGTAGCTTGCTCTCGAGTACGAAATTCGAAAAATTTGTACATATGTACCCTAGATATCAAAATGAAAAATGTTGTTTATAAACAAGTATTGTAAATATTTAGAATACGTTTTCAACAATTTTTTTACCTCTTATATTTTAAAAAGTATTTTAAATAGTTAGAATATGTTTTCAATAAAAATTTCTTATCTCTTACACTTTAAAGTTTATCCTTTTTACTCCAACTATCACACTGCCTCATATCAACTCCCTGAACGAAGCCGAGTACTCTAGCTAGTTCGAAATATTCTATTTAATAATGAGCTACTGAAACAATGTCTTTCTTTGAAAGGGGATAGACGGTAGGATGTTACAACTGGGCTGCTGTTTGCGAACTGGAGAAGAAGCATCTTATGACTTATGTATGTCGTTAGTACTACACTCTCTTTAAAAAGATTCATAATACATGTACCTTCTGTGGAGTCACCGCCAGACACCACACTTGCTACGTGGTAGACTTTAAATCGGCAGCGGTCCGTTAGTATACGTCGGACACGCGTGTGCCACTATCAGTGATTGCAGACCGAGCGCCGCCACACGGCAGGTCTAGTCTAGAGAGACTCTCTAGCACTCGCCCCAGTTGTACAGCCGACTTTGCTAGCGATGGGTCACTGTCTACATACGCTCTCATTTGCAGAGACGACAGTTTAGCATAGCCTTCAGCTACGTCATTTGCTACGACCTAGCAAGGCGCCATATTCAGTTAGTAATGATAGTATCTTCAAGAATGTATTCTGAACAGATAATATTGTGAATCACGTACCGTCAAGAGCGACGTTCATCATTAATGGATTAAAGTTAAGTATCAAACTAATTTCGTCCGCTTTCTGAATTCTCATTCCTTGTCATGTTCCAGACCTCACGTCAGTATAGTTCTGCCCTCCTCACGCCAGCCTGCGTGAGCTAAAACGCGTGCATTTCGGCCTCCACTCGTAAAACTGTGTTGGCTCTTCTGCTAAAACAAAACGTTCAATGCTCTTTCTCGTTATCAATGCTTCTTTTCTTCGAAACATATTGTTCGGGCCATGAGTACGATAATTTGATGCAGCTCTCTCTGCGAATCAATCCTGGCCAATCTCATTCATCTCTGAGTAACTACTGCCCTCTGTACTTTTTACCTCGCAAACCTCAATCCATTACCAAACAGAAGAGGCCTTGATACCTTAGCGGATACCCTTCTCTTAGGCAACTCGTGCAATAAATCCCTTTTTTTCAGTATGTCCTGAACAGTTACCTGATTTGTCTAATCTTACCATCCTCCTGTAGCGGCATATTCCAAAAGATTTTGTTCTCATCTTGTCTTAATTGCTTACCGCCGACGTTTTACTTTCGCACAAAACTACACTCCAGATAAATACCTTCAGAAAAGTTTTCTTAAGATTTAAATTTGTGATCGATTTTCACAAATTTCTCTTTTACAGAAATATTTTTCTTGAAGTGCCATATGCATTTTACATCCCTTCTACTTCGGCCATAAACAGTCATTTTGCTACCCAAATAGCAATACTATTCTATTATTTTTGGTGTTTCCTTTTCCAATCTTGTTCCCTCAGCATCATAGCAGAACTGTTCTATTATTTTTGGTGTCTCCTTTTCCAATTTAGTTCCCTTAGCATAATCTCGTTTAAGTCAAATATATATTCCATTACTGTTGTATTGTGTGAATGTGGTGAAATCCAGACAGTGGACCACCTACTGGTGTGTGAAGTGGTAGGATATAGTGGCGAACTGAAGGACATACATTACCTGCCTGACCTAGCCACAGATTGGCTCAAAACTATAAGTAGCATTGTGTAGTGTTGTAATTTCCTGGTGGATTGTAATGACACTGTAATACACTCCTGGAAATGGAAAAAAGAACACATTGACACCGGTGTGTCAGACCCACCATACTTGCTCCGGACACTGCGAGAGGGCTGTACAAGCAACGATCACACGCACGGCACAGCGGACACACCAGGAACCGCGGTGTTGGCCGTCGAATGGCGCTAGCTGCGCAGCATTTGTGCACCGCCGCCGTCAGTGTCAGCCAGTTTGCCGTGGCATACGGAGCTCCATCGCAGTCTTTAACACTGGTAGCATGCCGCGACAGCGTGGACGTGAACCGTATGTGCAGTTGACGGACTTTGAGCGAGGGCGTATAGTGGGCATGCGGGAGGCCGGGTGGACGTACAGCCGAATTGCTCAACACGTGGGGCGTGAGGTCTCCACAGTACATCGATGTTGTCGCCAGTGGTCGGCGGAAGGTGCACGTGCCCGTCGACCTGGGACCGGACCGCAGCGACGCACGGATGCACGCCAAGACCTTAGGATCCTACGCAGTGCCGTAGGGGACCGCACCGCCACTTCCCAGCAAATTAGGGACACTGTTGCTCCTGGGGTATCGGCGAGGACCATTCGCAACCGTCTCCATGAAGCTGGGCTACGGTCCCGCACACCGTTAGGCCGTCTTCCGCTCACGCCCCAACATCGTGCAGCCCGCCTCCAGTGGTGTCGCGACAGGCGTGAATGGAGGGACGAATGGAGACGTGTCGTCTTCAGCGATGAGAGTCGCTTCTGCCTTGGTGCCAATGATGGTCGTATGCGTGTTTGGCGCCGTGCAGGTGAGCGCCACAACCAGGACTGCATACGACCGAGGCACACAGGGCTAACACCCGGCATCATGGTGTGGGGAGCGATCTCCTACACTGGCCGTACACCACTGGTGATCGTCGAGGGGACACTGAATAGTGCACGGTACATCCAAACCGTCATCGAACCCATCGTTCTACCATTCCTAGACCGGCAAGGGAACTTGCTGTTCCAACAGGACAATGCACGTCCGCATGTATCCCGTGCCACCCAACGTGCTCTAGAAGGTGTAAGTCAACTACCCTGGCCAGCAAGATCTCCGGATCTGTCCCCCATTGAGCATGTTTGGGACTGGATGAAGCGTCGTCTCACGCGGTCTGCACGTCCAGCACGAACGCTGGTCCAACTGAGGCGCCAGGTGGAAATGGCATGGCAAGCCGTTCCACAGGACTACATCCAGCATCTCTACGATCGTCTCCATGGGAGAATAGCAGCCTGCATTGCTGCGAAATGTGGATATACACTGTACTAGTGCCGACATTGTGCATGCTCTGTTGCCTGTGTCTATGTGCCTGTGGTTCTGTCAGTGTGATCATGTGATGTATCTGACCCCAGGAATGTGTCAATAAAGTTTCCCCTTCCTGGGACAATGAATTCACGGTGTTCTTATTTCAATTTCCAGGAGTGTATTTGCCTTGTACATGCCGAACGAATAAATAAAAGTTGATATCAGACTTATAACCTATTTTCAAGACACTACACGTCCCGTTCAAATTAAATGCCAAGTCCTCTGCACTGAGAATGACAATGGGTTTGTTTGCTTCGTGTTGGCGATGCGGGCAGTAGAGGTCCGCAGATAAAGTCCTTGACGAAGTGTTCTAGTGAGTGACTGTGCAGGGTGGTCTCAATAATTTGAGTCTGAGATGAGTCACTTATGTGTGATAAGAAAGTTGGTCGCGCGAAATGATTTAAGGTTTAATTAAATTGCTGATCATATAGCTCGGTTAAAAGAAGCGACACATATTATCCTGTGAAGGTGGATTACAGTGAAGAAAGCTTACAATATACCAAATGTTTATTATCAATCTGATACTTAAATTTGATTTCTCGATTCGTACTGCTTCCTGCATTAAATAAAAAGAGAGAGAAAATCCGTACGAAAAGGAAAGTAATGAAAATATAACGGATTGGGCGTTATGACTTTCACTGATTAAGGCACCTGACTGGTAGTAGTTGATGCACCACAATGACAGCATTTAAAGCACTACACTCACACCGCTTCAGGCACACCAGACTCAGTGGTTCACGCAGTGGGCTTGCTGTGGTTCAGGAAATCGACACTCCAGCACTGGAGATGTAATACTGAAGCACTGGACTCGAAATTGTTCTGAGATTTTAATGGCCGATTCTGGACTTTCAGTAGTTCTGGCACTCGTCCAAAGTGGTTAAAACACTCGTCTCAGGCACTAGATTTGAAGTGGATCAGGGATCTGCCTCACAGCTTTCCAGGCACTAGAATCCCAGTGGTTTACGAGATGGCGTTGTCGTTGTTTAGACACAGAGGTTCAGATACTGTACTCACAGGCAGTGGAGTCGCAAAGGTTCCTGTGGTGAGCTCAGAGTGATTCAGGCACTGGATATGTCATCATTCGGCAACTATACTTCCAGCGGTTTCCAGGCACTGGACGAAAGTGGTTCAGGCACTAGACATTCAGTAGTTGAGTTTCTTTATTTTCAGTTGTTCATACAATGTATTCGACATGGTTCAGGTTCTCTGCGACTCAGGCGCTCAACGCACTGCACTTCAGCCTCTAAATTTCCATCTGTTCAGGCACATTACTTGGACTCGGTTTTGGACATGTCGTGTTGTTCAGATATTGGACTCACAGTGGTTCAGACACTCAGTTCTCTGCGATTCAGGCACTGATCAAAACAGCTCTGGCAGTTGGTTCTCTGTGGTTCAGGCACTGTGTTCACGGTAGGTTGGGCACCAGACTCTCAATGATTCAGGTACAAGACTTGCAGCGGTTCAGGCACTCATCCCTAAACGGTTTAGGTACTGGATGCACAGTGGTTCAAACGCTAGACTCGACTCGTTATGACTCAGACACAAGACTCATTGCGATCCGGCACTGGAATCGATGTGTTTCTGACATTCGACTCTCAGTGATTAAGACACTAGACTGTCAACAGTTTAACCGCTGGAATGAAAGGGTTTCGCGCATCAAAGATGCAGTGATGCAAGCGCAGGATCTGCAGCGATTCATGCTCAACTAAGGCAGTGATTGGTGCATCTGCTTTGCAGTGTGTTTGGCGTTGTGCTTCCAGGTCGAGGTACTAGATTCTCGGTGGTTCAGCACTGATATTACAGAGGTTCAGGTACTGGACAGAAAGCGGTTCAGATACTGGAATTGCAGAGGTTTAGTCTCCCTACTTTCAGAGGTTCTGGCGTTATGGTTTCAGTGGTTCAGCTACTGTACTTGCAAAGGATGTGGCACTGAAGTTCAGACACTGAATTGTAAGTGGTTCAGGCATCCGACTCAGAGGGTTATGGGCAGTGGGCATGCAGTAGTTGAGGAAGCAGAGTCATGTTGCCTCAGCACTGGACTCAAGGTATGATGGCACTCAGCTCTCAGTGATTCAGGCACTGGAGTCGCAGTACTTCAGGAAACAACTTCACACGTGTTCATGCAACGCATTCGGCATGCTTCAGACACTCATCTCACTGTGACTCTGTCGACAGACTAGTAGTGGTTCACGCACAAAACAGGCAGTGGTTGAGGCACTGGAGTCTCAGTAGTTGAGGCATTGTACACACACTCATTCATTAAGTGAACACCCAGTGGTTTAGGCACTCAAGACTGGTGGCTTACCTTGCCAGCCATCATCAGACCATACTAACTGTAAAGATGATGTTCTGCATAGTTACTGAGAAACCAGATTTCTCATCTTGCATATTCAAAGAGGTGTTGCTTAAATTTTTAAAAGCAGATAGTAAATTTTACAGTTAAACATGTAATAATGCATTGTTCCACATTATTAAGAAAAATTATTATGAGCAGTAAACACAAAGAGTAATAACAATGAGTTACAAAGAAAATTAAATTTTTTGAAGGAAATGGAGAATGTAAAATTATAAACGTTAGTAATTTAGAAGAAAATATTAGGAGGATAGGAGACGATATGTAGATTTTCTAGCGCTGTCGAAAAGAAATATAACATTTCAGTTACTGTTTTGTGTTGTTGCCATTGCAGGTGGGACGGCCTCGGCGGAAACATCGCGCCTGTTTCACCTGAAGTAGCATACAAAATGATGTCTTCTTATATTACTGATTGAAATACTTCGTTAGTGATTCTGTGTGTATTTGTTTGTACTGTCTAAGACCTGATGCTATTTATTACGTATTTTAAATGTTTATGTAGGGTATACCCACTACACTATTTGTGTTGCTATATCTAGACTTCGTTCCAAATGTTATATGTGTGCTGTTATGATGTATGTTTGTGCGCATGATGCTGTTTCTCTTAACCAATGCCATAGGCGGGAGGAAAGCCTCGGAAGTTAAACTTCAAGTCTCGCTTCCCCGTATGGCATATTCCTTAGACGGAATGATTGTCTCATTGTATACGCTGGTAATTATGCTTTGGATTACTTAGTTACCATAAATAAAGTGCTAATTAGATACATGGACCGATCACATGCTACGTCTGCTTTTCTTATAATTATCTTACTGTGTCTGTGTCTGTGTCATCCCAGTGACGCTGTTGTCGCTTTTGCAGGCCGCTGTGGCAGAGTGGTTCTAGGCGCTTCAGTCCGGAACCGCGCTGCTGCTACGGTCGCAGGTTCGAATCCTGCCTCGGGCATAGGTGATGTCGTTAGGTTAGTTAGGTTTAAGTAGTTCTATGTCTAGGGGACTGATGACCTCAGATGTTAAGTCCCATAGTGCTTAGAGCCAGTTGAATTGTCGTGTTATGTCTGTTCGATGTCTGCCAAATGCATATTCTTGTCTGTAGATGTCAAGCAGTGATCTTGGGACCGTATCAGCGATGTTGCCTACAGCGCACAATTTGTTACAAACTTCTAGGACTTGTCGAGGGGAGTGAATACCAAACATTTGTAGTAAGAACCCAAGTCCGAAAACGTCCCGTTTCCATTCAACAGCAGTTTGAAAACATGTTTGTTGGGTAGGATGTGGGCGGGGAGTGCTTACGTCGGATCGGCTGATGTCATTTTGTCTATCCTAACACTGTGACCTGGTGGGAGCCTCATTCACGTGTCTGTGTCATAGCAACGCGGTTGAGTACACTTTTGCAGAGACACCGATGTGATCCTTCGGTATGGCGAAGCTCAAGGTAACGGAAGAGCTGCTCGTCGCCTTCATCAGCATCGTTGTCCAGAACGTCAGACTGTATTGCATAACCTTTTCGCCCCAGTTACGCAACGGCTTCAAGAAAGGGGCACGTTCACCGTTGGCAGGCTTGACTGCGGTGCTCCAAGGAGACTCCGCACACCCAAAGTGGAGGAGGCCGTACTGCGCCGTGAACGAGTACCCAACAAACTGCGTGCAACCAACAACTACATCCATGCAGCATACCATCATGTTTTCAAATGGTTGTAGCACGGAAACGGCACGTTACCGGACATGGGTTCCTAAACAAAATTACTGGCCATTAAAATTGCTACACCTCGAAGATGTGCTACAGACGCAAAATTTAACCGACAGGAAGAAGATGCTGTGATATGCAAATGACCAGCTTTTCAGAGCATTCACACAAGGTTGGCGCCGGTGGCGACACCTACAACGTGCTGACATGAGGAAAGTTTCCAACCGATTTCCCATATACAAACAGCAGTTGACCGGCGTTGCCTGGTAGAACGTTGTTGTGATGCCTCGTGTAAGGAGGAGAAATGTGTACGATCACGTTTCCGACTTGATAAAGGTCGGATTGTAGCCTATCGCGATTGCGGTTTATCGTATCGGGAATGCAGCCCCGTCTCGATCCCTGAGTCAACAGATGGGGACGTTTGCAAGACAACAACCATCTGCACGAACAGTTCGACGACGTTTGCAGCAGCATGGACTATCAGCTCGGAGACCATGGCTGCGGTTACCCTTGACGCCGCATCACAGGCAGGAGCGCCTGCGATGGTGTACTCAGCGACGAACCTGGGTGCACGAATGGCAAAACGTCATTTTTTCGGATGAATCCAGGTTCTGTTTACAGCATCATGATGGTGGCATTCGTGTTTGGTGACATCACGGTGAACGCACATTGGAAACGTGTATTCGTCATCGCCATACTGGCGTATCACCCGGCGTGATGGTATGGGGTGCCATTGGTTACACGTCTCGGTCACCTCTTGTTCGCATTGACGGTACATTTCAGATGTGTTACGACCCGTGGCTCTACCCTTCATTCGACCCCTGCAAAACCATACATTTCAGCAGGATAATGCACGACCGCATGTTGCAGGTCCCGTACGGGCCTTTCTGGATACACAAAATGTTCGACATTCTCCAGATCACTCACCAATTGAAAACGTCTGGTCGATGGTGGCCTAGCAGCTGGCTCGTCACAATACGCCAGTCACTACTCTTGATGAACTGTGGTATCGTGTTGAAGCTGCGTGGCCAGGTGTACCTGTACACGCCATCGAAGCTCTGTTTGACTCAATGCGCAGGCGTATCAAGGCCATTATTACGGCCAGAGGTGGCTGTTCTGGGTACTGTTTTCTCAGAATCTATGGACCCAAATTGCGTGAAAATGTAATCACATGTCAGTTCTAGTATAATACATTTGTCCAATGAATACCCGTTTATCATCTGCATTTCTTCTTGGTGTAGCAATTTTAATGGCCAGTTGTGTATAAAAAGTGCTAGAAGTCTATAACGGGAATTTCCAAAACCTCTGTATTTGGGAAGAAGGAGAAAACGCGACGGCTTTTGTCGGTAGCCTCCCATTCCTGTTGCCGACTATTTAGTTGACTTCTGTCTACAATGCTTTCCCCTGTTATTTCACGAACCTTATCGTGTCTGTCGCTCTATAGCTATCATGCCGCTGCTCTGTGGAGGATTTGATGTTAGTGGCACAACTCGCCTGAACTACACAAAAGGCCAAAATCAACCGACATTCTAAGTAGTATACTCTCCTCCCCTCCCCCCACTGCCTCACAATGTTTCTATTGGGCAGTAGACAAAGGCGGTGCACCCACGCTTCAAAGAGAGCTATCTGATACGTTGGTAGCGTCCTCAGTCGTAGTGTGTATTATGTACTGTTAAGCTTCGCAAGTTTGTGCATTAGTTGGCTCGCTTTGTCAATTGTCAGTCTGGTGTGTAGTTCGCAAGTACCTCGTTCTTCTATGCATACCGAGCGACGTGGCTCATTGGACTCGCATTCGGCAGGACGACGGTTCCAACCCGCGTCCGGCCATCCTGATTTAGGTTTTCCGTGATTTCTCTAAATCGCTCCAGACGAATGCCAGGATGGTTCCCTTGAAAGGGCCCGGCCGATTTCGTTCCCCATCCTTGACACATTCCGAGACTGTGCACCGTCTCTAATGACCTCGATGTCGACGGGACGTTAAATCCAATCTTTCTCTCTTCCTTCCTACGTATCCCTAAATACCGGGTTAGTTGTTGCCTCATGCCGGACAGTAGCAGTCCAGATATGTCCGTGATGTCTGGGAGACCTGTGACGCACAGGACCGTGTAGTGCAGCTAACAGGATTCTAAGAGACAGACACCACCTGAGAATATGATGCTGTGCGCAGTGACTTGCGTATTTAGCTGTATTTAAATTTTTGTTTTCCTTTAGTTTTTTTTTTATCTCGATCATGAAAAATAGCATATGTCTTACATTAAGTTGTATATACGAGATGTGTTCAAGTTTCGGAACATTCGTAATTTCGCGCGAAATGCGGTTGACATCCCTGCACACGGCTGTGTTCAATATGTAACTGACGGAAGATTCATTGTTGCAAGTCTCTTATTTATTGTTCAGTGCTGTATTGAGTAGAACGTTGTGTCGCACAGTTTGCGAATTTCGAGATGACAGAGTCAAAGGAGCAACGCGTCTGTATTAAATTTTACGTCAAACTCAAGAAAACCTTTACAGAGACACACCAAATGATGCAAGATGCCTACGGTGATGTGTGCTTAAGCCGTACTCGGTGTTACCAATGGTTCACACGGTTTAAAAATGGCAGGACGGAAGTTAAGTAGGACGCTCGTCCAGGAGGCCCTTCGACGGCTGAAGACCACGCTCACGTCAGCAACGTCAACGAAACTGTGTGTCTCAATCGACGACTGACTGTCCGAGAGATTGCACAAAAATGTCACATTTAAGCTGGATCAGCATCTTGGATTGCATCGTGCTGCCTCCAAGTTCGTCCCACGGCTCGTGAGTCAAGACCTCGCAATCTGTGAAGAGCTTTTGGATAGCACAAATGAGAGCGACATGTTATGATGTTTAGACCAAGGTTCAGTCTTCACGATCGGTCGCGAAAGGTTCTCCAAGAGCAAAAGAAGCTCGTCAGGTCAGGTGAAACGTCAAGGCCATCCTCATAGTTTTCTTTGACTTTGTAGGATTAGTTCATCATGAAATCGTGCTATAGGGGCAAACTGTTAATCTAAGGTACTATCGGGATGTGTAGCGACGCCTATGAGAAAATGTGAGGAGGAAACAGCTTGAAATGTGGCGAGACAATTCATGGTTCTTGCATCACTATAACGCACCGGATCATTCATTCCCGTTGGTGCGTGACTATTCCACAAAGAAAGAAATAACTAAGCTGCCTCATCCTCCGTACTTTTCACACCTGACCCCTGGGGAGATTTTTTTTATTTCCAGACGAAAATCCGGTTGAAAGGACGAAGATTTGCCATTTATGATATAAAATAAAATTCGCACACGGCGCTTCGCGCGCTCCATCACGAGGCGTACTGAGACTGCTGCCGGAAGTGAAAACAGTGTTGGGAGCGGTGTATCAATCGTGGAGGAGAGTATTTCGAACAAGGCCATGCGCAATAAGTAAAAGGTAAGCGTAGAAAAATTTTGTGGGCAAAGTTGTCGAATTTTTTGAACCGACCTCGTATAACTCGTACCACATTTACATCTGTGTTATTGTGTTTCAGCGTTATTCTAGTTTACAAATGAAAGTAAAATAGATAGATGCGAAGAGGAACGGAGGTAGGGAGGATCAAAGTTAAGAAAGAAAAGAAACAGTATAGTTACTACCGGTTAGGTCTCGGATCAGCACCAGCATGCTCATCTGTAATGTAGAAGACATTTATTTGCCACTCTGCTACTGTACTATTGCCACTGCAACACCGGAGAATTTCTATTTCATAACTCTATACTTATTGATTCTGTCAATATTCAAGAGGTCAGAAACTCAATGTGGGGTGCACATTTGTTTGAGTTTGAAAATGCCTCTAGAACACTGTCGCATTTTTGGTAAATAAGTAGGATATAGCCCAAGTCACGTCAGTACTTGCTTCCTCAGTGGGTGACAGGTTTGATACTCTTGAACATTCCTTCATTTTATGGAAGAACTGGTTTGTTCTCTTCCCTTTTTCTACTCTGTCCTAGGTTGTCATTCTCCACTGAAGCACGGTTTTACCCTCTTCTTGAGTGTGGCCTCTGCCCTCTCATATTCATTCTTTTGGGGCATTTCTCTTAGTGCCTGGACCTAGTGCTCGTAAGCCTGGTATCACTAAGGGTGCCACAGTCCGTATGGTCCTACACGTGCCTGTGACGCACGGGAGTACACTTTCCTGTGCTCACAGGAAGTCCTCTGCGCTTTCTTCACTTGATCCATACACTCGCTCCATGACCCGCAATTTACGAGGTACGGTCAGTAAGTAATGCAACACTTCTTTTTCTCGGCCTATTTCGATTGCAAAAATGCAAAATTTCTCGTGGAACATCGTGGAACATTCCTGCTTCAGCCTCTACAGTTTCGTGACGTTCCCATAGGCGGCGGCGTTGTACGTAGTCTTTAAAATATGGCCTGTAACGGAGGTGCGTTCCAAGCAGAGAGCTGTCGTCGAGTGTCCTTTGGAGGAAAACCGGAGCACCGTAGATATCCAAGTGTGCTTGCAAAAGGTCTATGGAGACCTAGAGGTGAACAAAAGCACGGTGAGTCGTTGGCCGAGGCGTCTGTCATCATCGTAACAAGGCCGTTGGAACCTGCAGACACTCTCCTTCGAGATGATCCACGTGTCACAATCAGACACCTCGCTGCACACGTGGACACCGCGGAAAGCAGTACGTGGATGATGAGGAGGTTGTTCCTACAGAAACACGTTGGCTCTGACGTCTACCAATGGAATGGTACCTTTCTGGACCTGAGCCATACTCACACTCCCTAGGCTATACAGGGGATAGGCAAAATAATGTGAACACCTGTACTTACTTGGGAATGGTTTATTAATAACGGGTTGGACTCCCATTTTCTCGTAATACAGCTACGATTCTTCTTGCAATACTGGCATATAAATGATTCTATAATCTCAAGCGAAATGTTAAGTCACTCTTCGATCAGAACCTCTTCTAACTCCTGTAGTGACGAGGGAGGCGGAAATCTGCTCCGGAGTCTGCGCTCCAGTACCGCCCACAAGGGTTCAATAATATTCAAGTGTTGGCCAGGAAAGACGCTGCAGTTCAGTTGCATGCTCCTCATACCACGATTGTACTGTCCTGGCTGTGTGAATGGGTGCGTTATCGTTCTGCCATCATTACTGGCGAACAACAAAATTTGAATCATGGTGCGCACTTGATCACCTAAATTGTTCACATAGTCGCTGGTTGTAACACGGCCTTTGAGAGCAATGATGGGACCAGCGGAATACCACGGTATGGTTGCCCACACCATCACACTTCCACCTCCATGCTCAACCGTTGCAATGAAGCAATAAGGACTGTAGGCTTCTTTTGGAGTTCTACAGACATAAATCCGGCCCGATACTGGAAATAACGAAAACGTTGACCATACGGCGTCTTTCCACTGATCAGCCGTCCAGGACTTGTGCTCCTGACACAACGTTTCTTTGCGTTGGTTGTCGTCGCTAATGATTTCAGTATAACAGCTCGTACGTGAATATTCGCTTTATTGAGTTGTCGGCGGATAGTGTCGACTGATACGACGGGGTCTCGAAGATGGCTATTGCCATCTTCTGCTCTGCAATCACTTGAGCCGCCGTAATTTTGTGTTGTTTTGACGCAATTAGTGTTAGCGTACGACGAACTCTGTCATTTAGTTTTGACTTGCGCCCACTATTCCGTTTACACGATGATGTCTTTCCGTGTTTTGTGTAGGCTGTCATGAGTGTTGAAACAGGTTGCTCTTGAAACGTTCAATAAGTTGGCTGTCTTGATTACTGATGCTCCAACTAATCGGGCCCCCACAACGTGCCCTCTTTGGAGGTTTATCAAGTGTTTCGCTGCACATCGACCTCAGCCTCTGAATGCAAATACGAAGTGTGCACTATTCATAAACAACCTTCACTGATGCCTAGTCCGTACTGATCACGCACGGTCCAGCGCGACACCTGAATTGCCTGCGTTGTTGACCGCCAAACACACCCATCCCATTTGTACGACTGTTCACATTATTTACCTATCCCCTGTAGGTTAGGATTGCGTTGCAATATATTCTTATTGCACTTATAGGCCACCGAAAGCTACTTTCCCCAATTTTTCCTGTTTGTTTGAGGATTTTTAATATTTCTCTCTCTAATGATTTGCATATTTGCAGGTTATTTCTGCTTCTTATTGATGTTTATTCATTTATTCTGGTTGATCATTTATTTTGATTGTGGAGCTCCACTTCTTTGTTTTCTAGTATCGCTAATTTATTCTCTGCACACCATTTTGGGATTTCTTACGGTTTTTTTGTATTTTTCTCCTAATGTTGGTAATTGCGTAGATGGTGCATCATATGGTGTACGTGACATCGTAATCACTGATTCACTAGTGGCTCCATCAAACATTCCAAAATTCTGGACTACAAAAAAGCTCTGCTGGTCGCCTTTGCTCATGTTTTTGACTATTATCTTCCTGGGACATTCTACTTTCAATCTTCTGTCTGTGCAATAAACGTGGAGATTAACGCAGAATTACTTCGGATGGACCATCTTCTTCTGTGTCTGCCCCCTTACCTGACTGGTTAGCACTCCTGACTGCAATGCAGTAGGTCCGGGTTCGATTCCTGGCCAGTTTGGAGATTTTCTCCACCCAGGGACTGGGTACTGTGTTGTCATAATCGTCACTTCTTAACCCAATGTGATGTGAATTTAAAAGCCTTTGCTACTCGGCGGCCGAACTTTCCAAAATAGGGTCTCCCAACCATCGATGCCGAACCATCATTTCATTTCATCTATTTCTATGTTCTGAACAAGGCAGGTCAACATAAATTAATGAATGCCCAAGCTATATCGATCATTATGCGTATGACGTACTTCCGTGTGAGGTGCTACCATTGTGCAGTGATACACTGCATCCCTGGGGAATTTCCTCTTTCTGAAACACTCAGGGAACTCGTGCCAGCTAGCGCTCTCTGGTTCCTTCTGCACTGGAGCTTTTCCTGTATTTTGGGTAGGTGTTGGCAAACAAATCGACCCGTGAGATTACAGCTGCGTCGAGTATTTATCTTAGCCCTTTCTTTGTATAATGATATCCGAGATCTTTCAAATTCCAGGCACCTGTCCCTCCAGAAGATATCGTTTAAAACATAGTCAGATATGGAACAATTCGGTTTATTGTCTAATACAGCACTGCCACAACTTCATGCAGCCCAATTGCTTGCTTCTTCTTTATTTTCAGCACTGCCAGTCTGAGTTACTCCTGGGCATCTGCAGGACTGATTCGGGAACATTTTTCCAAACAAGTGACTTACCAATTGCCACCCGCCCCCTCCCCCTCTTCCCTAGTACACTTTCACACATGGCAGTTTCGCTACCAACTGTGATACGCACGGTACACAGACCTTGCTCTGCGGCCCTCTCAGCGTGGCGAACCAAGCGACGGTACGTGCAGCCTCGGCCTTATTACTACCCTCGGGCATAGGTAATCACCATCCGATTATTCGCAAGTTGGCCTGTCATTTCAGAGCTAAGATGTTATTATTCTGTGTTCCACCATTGTATCGTCCAACGGTTGAGTTCCCAGTAGTTATGGCTGTGCTGTGCTCAGTCTTTCGCCAACTGCCATCAGGTTTACTCACGGTGGGTGATAGAAATTGGTTCTTTCGACGACCATAAAAACGTCATGGAGAAATATTTAATTGCGAACAAATGATTTTGAACATCAGCACTTCCAGTTCCGCTATGTACATGATGTTCTGCACCATGAAGGCAGCAGAGGATCAAATAGGCAAAAATACAAGGCCTCGTAGAAATCCTTGGCTAGCACAAAAGGTACTGAATTCAACTGATAAAAGGAGAAAATATAAAAATGCAGTAAATAAAGAAGGCGAAACGAATACAATCTAAAAATGTTCGCCTGATAGCTGAATGGTCAGCGTGACGGATTGCCGTCCTAAGGGCCCGGGTTCGATTCCCGGCTGGGTCGGGGATTTTCTCCGCTCAGGGTGTTGTGTTGTCTTCATCATCATTTCATCCCCATCCGGCGCGCAGGTCGCCCAACGTGGCGTCGAATGTAGTAAGACCTGCACCAAGGCGGCCGGACCTGCCCCGTAAGGGGCCTCCCGGCCAATGTCGCCAAACGCTCATTTCCATTCCATCTAAAAATGAGATTGGCAGGAAGTCCAAAACGGTCAACTAGGAATGGCTACAGGACAAATCTAAGACAAACAATCCTGTTAGAACAAAAAAATGAACATTATACTAGTGGTTGAAAATACCGCTTCAGTTGTCAATTTCTTTTATTATCCCACGACTGGTTTCGGACTGTCATAAACCCAACTTCAGGTGTCGTACTGGAAATATCAAGAGACAGGAGATAATTTTCACACGCCACAACAGAAATAAAAAAGAAAAAAATGTTTCTAAAAAAGTTTTAAAAACGTTTCAAAACCGCCGGTCGGGCTAGGTGCTGTGAAGCCTATGCCAATGCGAAAGTGACACCAGACAGTACTACGGACGACTGCCTGGGTAGGGAAATATACAGGTAACACCAGGACACTTACACTCGGTGCTGAGACACCCGACCGCCGCGGTGGACGTGTACTGGGCGCGGTGTGCTGCCTATGAGCGCAGAACAGGGAGTAGCGGATGCGAACGAGGAAGCAAATAGACAAACCAGAGCGGTAAAAGAGCTGCCATCTATTGACGCAGAGAAGAACGCGGGGGCCACTATCCCGGCCGTTCACAATTTGAATTAGTGGTTTACATTTAAAATGAAGAAAAAACAAAAAATTACATAATAAGTACGCGAAATAAGTTGAAAGTGCATTATGCGTAATAAAGGAGCGTATTAAACAGGTCTCTACGGAACTGTGGTAAAACTGACTAAAAGCAGCGATATAAAATTATTATATAAACCGTAAAGCGCAATGAAACTTTCCTTTTACATGAGTGGCAAACAAGTTTTAAAATTAGTGGAGATATATATAAGTGGTAACGTTGAACAACGCCCCACAGTCATCAGTAAAAAGAACATACACATGTACCACTCCTATTTACAAGCTCTCGTTACTGACCAACAGAAAAAGTAATCTGTAGTATAAGTATATGTCAGAAAGTAATATGCCAATTAATAGCTAGCGGCAATAACACTAAAAGAACACATTAAAAGTGGGGTCAATTTGAAACCTGCTAACCAATAGTCGATAACTAATCGAGGATTACATAAGTCCTGAGACGTATTTGACATCATGAAAGACAGGTACATTTTTAATTAGTGAGGGCACAGATAATGCCACAGCACTATAATGCGCCATAGTCATAGGATAAAATGAAAAACATGCAAACTTTTATTACGAGATGACAATTTTACAGCTATGTAAAATGAACTCGGTGGATCTTGCGGACCTCACTATAGAAAATAGGCATATTCCCTACATTCGTTAAGCCTATTGAAGGCTACATAATGGCAAAAAAAAACATTGATCCAATTAAGAAGTATACATGTAATCAGGGACCGGAAAGAGAAGCAAAAGAGTCTCGACGCTGCTTCAGAAAAGAAAAGTTATTCAGTAGGATTGCGTGCTCAAGCGCAGTTTGCTCGATCTAAGTGCCAGACGGATCACGGCAAATGCTGCGTATAATTTCTATTTCCTGTAAAATGTTTAAAACCTGGCCCTTACGTTGAATATGTAGAATGCTGCAATTTGTGTTTATATTTGAAATGGAATGGTTATGATCCTTCAAGTGGTTAGTGAGAGCGGATTTGGAATTGCTATGATCCTGATGCTCTCTGAACCGTATGTTAAAAGAGCGGCCAGTTTAACCTATGTATGCGGAAGGACACTCACTACGGTGGATGCGATAGACGCCAGATTGTGCGTAGCGATTGTCTTCTCTGGTTTCGTGGCGCTTCAATAGACGCCCGACTTTATGCAGGGAGTAGAAGGCGGTTATAACCCCCCTTTCCTAAACAATTTGCCAATCCTGTCAAATGTAACACCTACATACGGGATCCTGCAAAAGAGTATATAGAGAGTCTGTATGAAGGAGAGGTACTTGACGGCAACATTATAGAAGTTGAAGAGGACGTAGATCAAGATGAAATGAGAGATATGATACTTCGAGAAGAATTTGACAGAGCACTGAAAGACCTTAGTCGAAAAAGGACCCCTGGAGTAGACGAAATTCCGTCAGACCAGCTGACAGTCTTGGAAGAGCCAGCAATGACAAAACTCTTCCATCTGGTGCGCAACATACATGAAATAGGCGAAATGCCGTCAGATTTCAAGAAAAATGTAGGCTGGATTCCGGAGAATTGTGAACACATGCGAGGCAGTACTGACCCCGCAACTTACCTGAATATAGGCTAAGGAAAAGCAAACGTACGTTTATAGCAGGAATACTTGAGCTGCGCATGGCTCGTGTTCATCCCACTAATTGTCTGTCATCTTCTGTTACGGTAGCGCCGCCTCGTTTCCTCATGCCATTTACTGGCGTCACTGACTTCATGCCTTACTTGCTCGTGAGTGGCAGCAGCAGCGCATATCGATAAGCGCACTGTCGTACCATCTCTGGAGCGACCGATAGTATTTCCGGGTCGCCGTGTGACGTGTAGTCAGTGGCACACGCACGCACGCCGCACGCACACAGAGCTGTTCGAGATGTCGTTGCGAGAGGAGTGTTTTCATGCGAAGGGTGTGGCGGGTCGCCGTCCGGAGGGGCCAGCTCAGGCGACGACCTGATCCCGTCGGCGGTCCCGTCCGGCCCCCCACTTATGACGAACCAGCTTCCGACCACTGACTACGACCAGGTTTACTCTCCCACTGATGACTGGCGCTCTTGTGACCGAGCGTTCATTATTATGAACAAGCTCGCTCGCGGGGGCTCTTGCGTCGAATGCTGTCTCCCGGCAGCCTGATGAGAACGGCACACCGCCAGGTCTGCCGTACTGCAACCACCGCAGCCGCTGCCGAGAACTAACACGTTTGCAGGGGCAAATGTCGACGAGGCGCCTCTGGTGCCGCCCCAGAAGAAGCCGCCGCCCCCGCCGCCTACCGTCATCCAATGGGACGGCGTGTAAAAGGACTTGCAACAGAAGCTTGACAGGGTGGCCACGTCCACTACGATCAAGAATACCGGCCGTGACCTCTACAAGGTCTCGGTCGCGAGGAGTATTGGGTGGTGATGGACGCCGTCTGCAAGGACGGTCTCCACTGCTACACCCACCCCTCCGAGCCGCTCAAACTTCTGAAGGTGTTATTCCTCCACCTTCCCCTCAAGTTTGGCGCGTACTACCTCCGTGAGGAACTGGAGTATATGGGCTTCGGCGTCAGATCCACGGGCTTGATGAAATCTCCCCGTATTCACAGCGCATGCCGCTGTACCAGGTTGTCTTCGTAGACCGGAAGATTTTCCAGGTGCAACGGGTCGGCCGCTTCGAGGTTGAGGTCGAACCACTCCTGGCCAAAGGCAAAAGGGCTCAGTGTATCTCCTGCCAGCGGCTGGACCACGTCTCCAGATACTGCTCCATGGCTCCCCGCTGCGTCAAGTGCGCGGGGCAGCACGAGAGAAAATCTTGCGGCCTTGCCCGCGAGGACAAGCCGACCTGCTGCAACTGCGGCGGACCGCATGTTGCCTGTTATAGAGGCTGTTCGGCTTTCAAGAGGGGCCGGAACCAGCAGCGAGGCAAGGGTGCTCCTTCTCGTAAGGTGCCCTCTTCCACCAGCTTCGCTGCCGCCACCGAGGGCGGGTTACCTGCCCCCTCACAGCGCTCTGACCAACCCGTCGGAGAGAGAGAGAGAGAGACAGCAGCCGACTGCGCCGTCCACGGCTTCGCCCGAGAGGGCGGCTACACCAGCGGCCGCGCCTGACGCGCGGGTTGCCGGCCCGCGCAGGCGTCGCCGGCGCGCGAGGCGTCCCACCCTGGCCGCTACGCAAGAGACTGCCACCGACACTCTGCTGCGGCAGCGGCAAGTAGCTCGCGCTGCGCCGCAGTTGCGGCCGGAAACTGTCGCTCCACGACAGTCGACACTTCCAAAGTGGCCCCAGTTAGCCGCCCCACTGCATCAGAAGCAGCTGAGCTCCGCTCACTTCTGCGGTCGTCGAGCCATCTGCTCGAGCAACTCCCGGTGCTCGTCACCGCGGTCACGGCGGCCCTCCAGGTCGGCGTTGTTCCTCAACCCCACCCCACGGATAATCACCATATCCGTGGCCTCACCGTCTGCGCTTTTAACTCAAATCGCTTGTTCCCACAGCAAGGGGAACTCGGGGAATTCTTGCGCGACGAGGCAATCGATATTTGCCTCGTATGCGAGACCTTCCTGAAGCCTGGGATACATGTCAAGGTGGCCAACTATCGGTGCTACCACACCGACAGGTTGACGGCCGTTTACAGCGAGGCGTCCCTGAAACACCACGAAGTGCAGCTTCCGCCCATCGCCGCTGTGGAAGCCACTTGGGTGGCTGTTACCACTACGGCCGCCGAGGGGACTGCTCCAGGAGGCTGACTTCGATGCTCTACTGGCGTTGCGCGGGAAGACTTTCATTGCGGGCGACCTTAACGCCAAACACACGCAATGGAACTCCCGCGTCATCAACACCAGCGGCCGCCGTCTCCTTCACGCCACGCAACGGTATGTCGTGCTGGGGCCTTACGACCACACTGCCTTTACCCACCGAGGCCAGCACGACGTGCTCGACATCGCTGTATTGAAAGGTGTCTGGCACTTCACATCTGCCACCGTCAGATGCGCCCTGTCGTCTGACCACTTCCCGGTAGTCTTCGACACGGACGTCATCGGCGCGTCCTCGTGGGCTGCCCGCCGCAACTTCCGCGGCATCTATGAGGCCCGCTTGCGGGCAGAGGTCTTAGACTGCCTCGAGGGAGCGCCTGATCCGGATGTGGAAGGAGCCGACGGGGCGTCGGCCTTTCTCACGAGCCACACACTCGCGGCCGCGGAGGTGGCCACTCCCTGGCGGCCAGGACGGCCGCGAGAGATGTCGCGCCAACTCCCGCCGCACATCCTGGAAGCGATCACCCACAGGAATCGCCTCTTTCGGTTAGGTTAGGTTAGTGGTGTTTAACGTCCCGTCGACAACGAGGTCATTAGAGACGGAGCGCAAGCTCGGGTTAGGGAAGGATTGTGAAGGAAATCGGCCGTGCCCTTTCAAAGGAACCATCCCGGCATTTGCCTGAAACGATTTAGGGAAATCACGGAAAACCTAAATCAGGATGGCCGGAGACGGGATTGAACCGTCGTCCTCCCGAATGCGAGTCCAGTGTGCTAACCACTGCGCCACCTCGCTCGGTGCCTCTTTCGGGAGTGGCAGCTCACGCGGCTGCCGGAGACGAAACGCCGCCTCAACAGGGCGCGGCGCGAGATTCGGTCCGCCGTCGACGAGCACCGAAACCGGGACTGGGCGGGCCTTGTGGCCACCCTAACGACGACGGACGGCAGCGCGTGGCTTACCGCCAAGCGCTTCCTTCGTCGACACCAGCGCGTTCCGCCTCTCCAAGTGGGTGCAAACGTTGTCTGCGAGCCCTCCGCGAAGGCCAGCGTCCTCGCCGACACGTTTCTGGCCAATTTTCAACCCGCAGAGGGCCTGGTTGGTGTCGACCACGTCCGCCTAGTGGAGGACCGCCTGCCGGGTTTCCTCGCTACGCGGGCTGACGACGACGAGATCGAAGAGATATCGGTGGAGGAAGTCGATTGCCAGCTCCGTCGCCTCGATCCCAAGAAGGCGGGTGGCTCGCACGGAGTCACCAACTGCCTGTTGAGGATGCTGCCGCCGAAGGTACACCAGACTCTGGTGGACATCTTCAACAGCATATTCCGCTCTGGGACCTTCCGTTCCGCGTGGAAACACGCGGAAGTGGTTGCCATTCCTAAGAGTGGGAAGGACCCCCGCCGATCAGCTTGCTCCCGACCCTTTCAAAAGTTTTTGAGGGGCTGTACGTGGGGCGGCTGCTACGCCACGTCGCGGACCAACAGCTCATCCCTGAGGAGCAGTTCGGGTTCCGGACCGGCCGTTCGACCAGCCAGCAGCTGTTGCGCGTAGTGGAGCAGGCGGTGCGAGCGCTGGAGACGCGGGAGTACCTAGGGGCGGTGCTTCTCGACGTCTCCGAGGCCTTCGACTGCGTGTGGCATGACGGCCTCGTGTATAAACTTTTTGTACACGGGGTACCGACGTCACACGTGGTCCTGCTGCGCTCCTATCTCTCAGGACGAACATTCCACGTCCGAGCACATGGAGGCATCTCCACCGACCGGCAGATTCGCGCGGGAGTGCCGCGGGGGTCGGTTCTCCGCCCCCTGCCGTACTCCCTCTACACAGCCGACGCTCCGCGGGTGGCACGCGTGGAGTTAGCACTTTATGCTGACGACACGGCGTTCTTCACCCGTAGCATGAACGCGGCCGAGATGCGGCGTCGCTTCCAGCTCGGATGTGACGTCCTGGTTGCCTGGTCCAATAAATGGCGTTTAAAATTTAACGCTGCGAATAGCCAGGCCATCGTCTTCAGCAGAAAGAGGCCGCCTCCGGACCTACAGCCGGTCACGATCATGGGTGGCCCCATCCCACGGTTGCGGACCGGCAAATACCTCGGGGTGACGCTCGATCGGCACCTGACGTGGCTGCCTCACGTCCGTGACGTCAGGGGGCCAGCAGTGGGGCGGGGCGCCTTCGTGCGCTGAACCCACCGCTCAAGCCTTCCCCCACACCCGCTCCACGCCACGGCCTCACTCTGTACCTGGCCCTGGTTCGGCCGATGCTAGACTACGCTGCCGTGGTGTGGGGCAACGCTGCCGCCACGCACATTTCATACAAAATACAGAATAACAATCTCATGCCTTAAGGGCAAGACAAGGACATTAATTTAAGAGAAATTCATACTGGGCTGGAAGCCACACATCAACCAAATAACTAAAATCCAAACAGGGAAATTACTACATAACACACAAGGAACAGTGCTCAGAAGTTTCGAAAGGGCGTCCAAAGCAGGGCGCTGCGCCTTGCCCTCCACAAGCCGCCTCGCTACCCAACGAGGCTGCTTCACGAGGAAGCAGGCGTCCCCCTAGTGCGGGATTGCTTCCGGCACATCGCCAACACTGCAGAACAATCTGGCAGTCGCCTGATTCGTGTGCTGGGCCGCCAGGTCCACCACAGGCCGACAACACGTTGGCCCGACCTCCTGCGGGAATAGCCAAACTCCCGCGGTGTCGATGACGCTACATGGAGCGTCTCCACGGTCAGAGACCCTCCCTGGGGCCACTCAGTTCAACCCTGAGGTCCAAGCAGGAACAGCAGCTACGCTGTTTACACTGCCCCCACACCTGGCAGATGTCGCCAGTGTTTTCCAGCAGCAGCAGCAGCAGTGTACTCAGTGGGAGACGCACCAGCAGTGCAGTCGCGACGGACCAGCAGTCCAGTCGGTCGGCTGGCGTAGGGCAGCAAGCAAGCCCCTGGCACGCGGAGTCGGGCTCGAGCCACTGGTGGCGTAGGCGCACGGTTGGAGTGTGAAGCGCTGCTTGCGTGTGCTACGAAGTTCGTCACCCACCGACCTTGGACATGAAAGTTGAGTCCTCACTTACTAGCGATCCTCAACTGTTTACATTTCTCCATTGGATGCTGGTTGTCGGCTTTGGGACATTCTCACGAGCAACAACGTGTGTGTATTTAAGTCGGCTAAGATCCCAACCGTCTTCCTGTGAAATTTAACTTAACTTAATTTATTCCCTGTTATCGAAGTTGACCAGCGGTATCTTCTGCCTTGTGGCCGTTGAAGTTCCAGTTACCTGCCCTGGTCGTTGACGTAATTTTAGGCAGTGTATTTTCCTTGTCGTGTTCTTTCTGTCCAGCTGAGGCGTTTTTGGTCGTTGTGGTCGCCAACAT
Source organism: Schistocerca nitens (assembly GCF_023898315.1). Lineage (NCBI taxonomy): Eukaryota > Metazoa > Arthropoda > Insecta > Orthoptera > Acrididae > Schistocerca > Schistocerca nitens. The sequence continues at coordinate 469,799,073 of NC_064622.1, forward strand.
TCTGTATGTCGTGTATTGAAATCTTGTGGTCGTTTTGCTGGTTGCGTGGAGCCAAACTAATTTGGTTGATTGATCGCTCGGCTGTATGTCGGTTGGGCTGCCTACAGATTGAGAAGTCGTTGGACAGGCTACCTGTCTCACCTAAACGGGCGTTAGTGTTACAATCCCAGGCCGACCCTTCGAAACTTCTGAGCACTGTTCCATGTGTGTTATGTAGTAATTTCCCTGTTTGGATTTTAGTTATTTGGTTGATGTGTGGCTTCCAGCCGAGTATCAATTTCTGTTAAATTAATATTCTTGTCTTGCCCTTAAGGCATGAGATTGTTATATTTTTATATGGGGCCTTCAGCCAAATTTTACTGGAGGGATTTAAAGACAAGGCCTTCTGCCTTTTAGATTGAAACTGTTTCTAGGCCTTAAGCCGTTAAATATATTTGTTTAATATGTGGCCCTCAGCCGAGTATTAATATCTCTTAAATTAATGTCCTTGTCTTTCCCTTAAGGCATGAGATTGTTATTATTTATTTTGTATGAAATGTTTTAAAATACGGCCTTCTGCCCTTTAAAATTCAAACTCTTCTTCTAGGGCCCAAGCCGTTAAATTATTTGTTGGTGAGCGGCATTCAGCCGAGTTTTAATATCTCTTAAATTAATCCTCTTCTCTTGCTCTTAAGGTATAAGATTGTTATGCTTTTAATGGGGCCTTCAGGCCAATTTGCATGAAATGTTTTAAGATAAGGCCTTCTGCCTTTTGATCGAAACTCCTCTTATTGCTTAATATGCGACCTCCAGCCTAGTTCCATTAAAATTAAATTGATAAGGCCTTTAGCCGATTAGATTGAACATTTAGAAAAATTCTTGAGTGAAACCCCCAGAAGAACCTTGTATTTCAATTTGCTTAAGCCTTGTGTTTTGGATTTTGAATGTGGCCTTCAGCCGATCTAAAGTTAATCAAAGGAGGTCGATTAAAGTTTTGAGTGATTTGCATCCTTGTTGTAATATTGTGTGTTGATAAATAAAGTTTTTGTGTTGAGTGCAACTGACAGGAACTCATTTTGGCCCCTTTCCACGAACTAATCCATTCTGTCCTGCTAGCCCAGGCATTTCAATACTTCCTTCGAAGTTCTGAAGGAATCAGAGGTAAAATACAGGGAGCGAAAGGCTATTCACAACTACAGAAAGGACAGTGCAGTCATAAGAGTAAAGGGACATGAAAGGGAAGCAGTGGTTGAGAATGGAGTGAGACAGGGCTATAGCCTATCCCTAATGTTATTCAATCTATACGTTGATGAAGCAGCAAGGGAGAGCAGAGAAAAGTCTGGAGTAGGAATAAAAGTCCAGGGCGAAGAAATAAAACCTTTGAGATTTCCCGATAATATTGTAGGTCTGTCAGGGACAGAAAAGCACTTGTAAGTGTTGAAAAGAGGAGATAAGATGAAAATCAACGAAGCAAATCAAGAATACTGGCACATAGAGGAATTAAATCGGATGATGCTGAGGGAACTGGATTAGGAAACGAGACAGAACACGGTAGATGAGTTCTGCTAATCGGACAGTAAACTAACTAATGATGGCCGAACTAGATGATATGAAATGTAGACTGACAACGACACGAAAAACGTTTCTGGAGAAGAGAAATTTGCTAACATCGAATATAGATTCAAGTGTTAGGAACTTTTTTCTGAAAGGAATTGTACAAAAAAATGTCTCTGAGCACTATGGGACTTTACATCTGAGGTCATGAGTCCCCAAGAACTTAGAACTACTTAAACCTAACTAACCTAAGTACATCACACACATCCATGCCCGAGGCAGGATTCGAACCTGCGATCGTAGAAGTCGCGCGGTTCCGGACTGTAGCGCCTGGATCCGCTCGGCCACACCGGCCGGCCAGTAATTGTACAGAGTGTAGCCGTTTATGAAAGCGAAACATGGACGATAAGCAGTTTAGACAAGAAGAGAATATAAACTGTCGGTACATGGTGCTACAGAAGAAAAATGCTGAAGATTAGATGTCTATAACTTGTAATTAATGAGGAGAAAGTGAACAGGATTGGGGAGAAAAGAAATTTGTGGCACATCTGGACTGATAGGACACACTGAGACATCAAGGGATCACCAGCTTAATAGTGGAGGGAAGTGTGGAGGAAAAATCGTAGAGGCAGACCAAGAGATAAATACAGTAAGGAAAATCAGGAGGATGTAGGCTGCGGTAGTTATTCGGAGATGAAGAGGCTTGCAGAAAATAGAGTAGAATGGAGACCTACTTCAAGCCAGTGTTCGGACTGAAGAAAACAACAACAACCGCACCGTGAGTTGGGGACCTGAAGTATAGGGAAACAGATGCCTCACCTTTCTGTGCGACAGCATCTCAGTTGATCTATACGCACATTGTGTTCCAGCGTAACTTACAGACCTAAGATGAGAGGTAACTGATGCCTTACCGTGGCACACAGCAGTGGTTTCAGTTGGTCTACATGCTTGATGTTCTGAGATAGGCTTCACCTTTCCGGACAGCAGCAGCTCCAGCTGGTCTACACCCACGACTGGTAGATCGTGACCTAAGTGGTGCAGGCGACGCCTCACCTTTCCAGAGAGCAGCAGTCCCAGCCGGTCGGTCCGCGTGATGTTCTGCATGGCGTACGCCTCGCCGGCGTGCAGCGACATGATCTGGGCGAACTCTGCGCTCACCATCTTCTTGAACTGGAGTCGCGACACCTGCAACAGCGACCACCCGAGCTACTCGGACACGTGGTTCGAGTAACGAGTAACGAGACAGTTTTACACTGGCCTTGGGGACTCGCCTCAGGTAGTCACCGCCGCCTTTGTAGGCTATAGCAGCAGTTTATTAGTCCTCGCTTTCCCTGCATTTTTTTGCACACTGCACTCGCAACTGCATGCAAAATTTACATATTTACATTTGGAATCTGGTGCTGATACGGTGGCCTATACGAAATTCCCTCAGCTGTCAGCAAGGTGGGACGGAAGTCAAAATCATATTGTACATCGGCTCGTAAAAATCATTTTTATTTTTATGGATGTTAAACTCTTATAAGCTACTTCGCATGTTCAGGGAAATGCTACAAAACTAAATTGCACTTATGCCACAAAATTAAACCTTTTTTATATCAATCAAAAAATTTTCTTTCTGGATTTTATCTTGAAGAGGTTGCATATACAGGGTGGTCCATTGATAGTGACCGGGCCAAATATCTCACGAAATAAGCATCAAACGAAAAAACTACAAAGACGAAACTTGTGTAGGTTGAAGGGGGAAACCAGAAGGCGCTATGGTTGACCCGCTAGATGGCGCTGCCATAGTTCAAACGGATATCAACTGCGTTTTTTAAAATAGGAACCCTTATTTTTTATTACATATTCGTGTAGTACGTAAAGAAATATGAATGTTTTAGTTGGACCACTTTTTTCGCTTTCTGATAGATGGCGCTGTAATAGTCACAAACATATGGCTCACAATTTTAGACGAACATTTGGTAACAGGTAGGTTTTTTTAAATTAAAATACAGAACGTAGGTTCGTTTGAACATTTTATTTCGGTTGTTCCAATGTGATACATGTACCTTCGTGAACTTATCATTTCTGAGAACGCATGCTGTTACAGCGTGTAGTTTTTTTCGTTTGACGCTTATTTCGTGAGATATTTGGCCCGGTCACGATCAATGGACCACGGCCCAAGTTCTGTACATGGTCAGTCGGGCACTGGCAAGTAGGCAGCTGTTGTACTAGAACCACAAAGGAATTCTTAGAACGCGACGGAAATCGGTTTGTACATGTACAGACAAACAAATGATTACAATTTCTGAGAAATCGGATGATTTAGTCAAGAGAAAGAACTTCACAAATTGAGCAAGTCAGCAACGCGCTGCTCCAGCTCTGGCCGCCCCGTTGTTTTTGAACTTCACGGCAGTCCGTCCTAGGCCTACACTTTAGCAAGATAACTCCCTCCCGCTCACGGCGTGAGGTTCAGCTGCTTATGTTCGTGCTTCCCAAATCCTGTCTTGGCGAGCAAAGTCGTCCGACATCTCCCCAGTTGAGAACGTTTGGAGTATTATGGGCAGGACCGTCCAACCAGCTCTCGATTTTGTCGTTCTAACGCGGCAGTTGGACTGCATTCGGCACGATGTCCAACAACTCTGTCAATGAATGCCAAGCCGAATAACTGCTTTAATAAGTGCCAGAGGTGGACCAACACGTTACTAACTTGCCTAATGCTTCGTTTGTGAAGCTCTTTCTCTTCGATAAATCATCCAATTTTTCTGAAATTGTAGTCATTTGTTTGTCTATACATGTACGAGGGCAGTTCAATAAGTAATGCAACACATTTTTTTTCTCGGCCAATTTTGGTTGAAAAAACCGTAAATTTCTTGTGGAATATTTTCAAACATTCCCGCTTCGTCTCGTATAGTTTCATTGACTTCCGACAGGTGGCAGCGCTGTACGGAGCTGTTAAAATGGCGTCTGTAACGGATGTGCGTTGCAAACAACGGGCAGTGATCGAGTTTCTTTTGGTGGAAAACCAGGGCATCTCAGATATTCATAGGCGCTTGCAGAATGTCTACGGTGATCTGGCAGTGGACAAAAGCACGGTGAGTCGTTGGGCAAAGCGTGTGTCATCATCGCCGCAAGGACAAGCAAGACTGATCTCCCGCGTGCAGGCCGGCCGTGCACAGCTGTGACTCCTGCAATGGCGGAGCGTGCGAACACACTCGTTCGAGATGATCGACGGATCACCATCAAACAACTCAGTGCTCAACTTGACATCTCTGTTGGTAGTGCTGTCACAATTGTTCACCAGTTGGGATATTCAAAGGTTTGTTCCCGCTGGGTCCCTCGTTGTCTAACCGAACACCATAAAGAGCAAAGGAGAACCATCTGTGCGGAATTGCTTGCTCGTCATGTGGCTGAGGGTGACAATTTCTTGTCAAAGATTGTTACAGGCGATGAAACATGGGTTCATCACTTCGAACCTGAAACAAAACGGCAATCAATGGAGTGGCGCCACACCCACTCCCCTACCAAGAAAAAGTTTAAAGCCATACCCTCAGCTGGTAAAGTCATGGTTACAGTCTTCTGGGACGCTGAAGGGGTTATACTGTTCGATGTCCTTCCCCATGGTCAAACGATCAACTCTGAAGTGTATTGTGCTACTCTTCAGAAATTGAAGAAACGACTTCAGCGTGTTCGTAGGCACAAAAATCTGAACGAACTTCTCCTTCTTCATGACAACGCAAGACCTCACACAAGTCTTCGCACCCGAGAGGAGCTCACAAAACTTCAGTGGACTGTTCTTCCTCATGCACCCTAGAGCCCCGACCTCGCACCGTCGGATTTCCATATGTTTGGCCCAATGAAGGACGCAATCCGTGGGACGCACTACGCGCATGATGAAGAAGTTATTGATGCAGTAGGACGTTGGCTCCGACATCGACCAGTGGAATGGTACCGTGCAGGCATACAGGCCCTCATTTCAAGGTGGCGTAAGGCCGTAGCATTGAATGGAGATTACGTTGAAAAATAGTGTTGTGTAGCTAAAAGATTGGGGAATAACCTGGTGTATTTCAATGCTGAATAAAACAACCCCTGTTTCAGAAAAAAAATGTGTTGCATTATTTATTGAACTGCCCTCGTACATCACAACTACCGATTTCCGTCCCATTCGGATGATTCCTTCGTGATGCCTTTCTTTTTTCTGGTTTTGTAGGACTTACGTCGTGAATAACTACCGATTTCAACCGTACGTTTGCCCAAATAGCCACTGTCCACACAAAAAGCAGCATTTGAGATGCAAACACTGGTGACGTGTGTGTGTGTGTGAGAGAGAGAGAGAATGAGAGGCCGCGCCTGATGAGCGATTGCAAGGGCGTAGGATCTCGGTAGCACGCCGGCAGCGGTGGTGACTGCCCACCAGTTGCCCACAGGTCACGGGGGCACGACCGTCCATTTGCACAGCGGAACGTCCCACCTGCCTATCAGGACGGTGGGCAGGGGGCAGGGGGCAGGGGATCCTTGTGGTGGGCAGCACTTCGCGTCGTGAAGTCTTCAGGGGATGAGTGGGCCACTGCCGGGGGAGCGATGTGAAGCTCTCGACAAAGAAAATGGCCCTATGTCTGCAAACAGAAAGGAAACGTACTTGTTTGAATATGAATTGGAAATGATTTTACAGTTACTGAGCAACTTCTCAATATATTCGCTGACTGAGCTGAACTTATTCCCACACCTTGTGATCGCTTTCTTCCTTCTTTATTATAAACGTAGCGCGTAAATTGGGGCCTGTTGCCAATCATCTCATCTCTTAAAAAGGAGGAGAGAATGTTGGATCTGCAGGATAGTGCACCTAGGGACACGTGGTGTTTCCTGCTTGGTGCCTCAGTCGGGTGAGCGGTTTTAGAATCCCATACAGCAAGGCGCAATACAGACCGCCATAAGCAGTTTCTGGCGTTTTATACTGTTTTTTGTGTTGTGAGACATGAGGTTGTGTTTTGTGCAGCGTTTGTAAATACTAAGAGCTCTGCATATTTAAGTGCCGTTCAATACATAAAACCTGTTTGAAGGAAACTGTTGCTTCTCCAGTAACAGAGCTTTATTGTGACTAAAATTCTGTTTATTTTTAAAATTAGTTACATAACTTGTGGATGGCTAAACCATATTTTGCCATTCGTGCACCATCTTGTACCGTGAAACGAAAGGTCTTTTCTACCATTGTGATATTTGCAAATGAACTGTGTTTCTACAATGTCTTAACGTTTTTTGTCTTTAAAATGAAAAGTTTTATTAATTGTCAATAGCTTCTGTTTAAAAATGTTAACTTGTAACTGATTTTTGAGAACAATTCGTCTTAGTTTGATTTCACTTACTGACTTTGGTTTGTAGTAGAAAAAATACAGTATGGGCAAGAGTTTCTCGACTGCAACTGTTTTAAATTTGAATATTTGTTCCTGTGTACATGACCATGTTGTACCTCGGAACAGCTTTTCGCATTTTGAAAAGAACCTTACTGTACCGGAATCATTTTTGTATTTTGAGAAAAAGACTTCAGCACACATAAAGGGGACACTAAGAAAGAATTGTGTGACATAAATGAAAGCTGATAGGTGTGTTCCTACACCTGAAGGACGATGTCTATTTAAATTTCTTGCCAGTCGTATAAGAGCGGCGCTAGTACCTCCACCATGACGATGCAAATCAGGTTTCTTTCAAATACACGCTGTAAAGATTGTGAGCCTCAGTTGCTTTTGAGATTGGACGTGGTGAGTTGATGTTGGTTAAGAACGCCTGTAGGTGAACAAAGAGACCATTATCAACACCTCATTGCGTTTGAAAGAGACCGTGTAATAGGGCTACGGTAAGCTGGATGTTTCTTCCGCGATACTGCAGAAAAACTTAATAGGGGTGTAGCCATTCTATGTGATTGGATGGTTGGTTGGTTGGGGTGTAAGGGACCAAACAGCAAGGTCATCAGTCCCTTGTTTCAAATGTGGTCCATTCCGATCATGTGACATCTCAGAAAAGTCAGAACAATAAAAGGGAAAAGGCCTAAAAATGTAGAAGGGCAGTCATGTTGTCAATGGTAAAAACAAAATGAGGTAAGTCAGCAGGAGAGCGAACCCAACGCTATGCTAGAGGCAGGAAATATCCCACTTCTGAAGCAGCAGAAGCAAGACCACCTGCGACTTAAAAGGTGCAACCGCTAGAATGTAGAAGTACGTATGGGAAAAGGAGACTAACCAACCCTAAAAAAATGATAAAAACAGAGTAAAAGGGGAAGAAAAGAGGATCTTGGTCAGGGAGGGGAGTCGGGAATCTCCAAACGCGGCTTACAGTGGGAGATACCCCAACACTCGTCGCCCTGCCCCAACACCAGCGAGAGATTAAAAACCTTGAAACTGAGAATAAAAACCACTTTCCCGGAGGAAAACGAGAACCAGGGCGACCATCCGGGAATCGTCAGCCAACATCAAAGGTAAAGTGTGGGGAAGTCTGTACTTAGCACGCAGAGCCAAAAGAAGGAGGCATTCAACCAAAATGTGGGCTCTGACTGGAAGGCTCCACAACCACAAAGTGGGGGTGGCTCATCACGCAAAAGAAAACCATGGGTCAGCCTGGTATGGCCAATGCGGAAACGACACGGTGTGGTCGAGTCCTTTCGGGAGCGGCGAAAGGAAGAATGCCACAGGCCTGGTGTCACCTCAATCCCACGAAGTTTATCCTACGTCATTGCTGGCAGCAGTGGTCACGAGAATGTACGGTCACAAGAAGACTGGACTCGGATGGCCATGTGGCAGTGTCGAGAGGGTAGACCATCGCATTCGGTGTACGGCCCTGGCGCATCTGCAGCACCAATTTGAGCACCACGTAGCATCACAGTGAGACAAAGAACTGTTACGAATCGGTTACTTGATGGCCAGCTCCGACCCAGAGGCCCCGCAGCATGCATTTCACTCACCCCAAACTACCACCGATTCCGACTTCAGGGGTGTCAAGCAACAGCTCTCTGGACGGAAGAACGGAGGTCTGTTATGTCTTCTGACGAAAGCTGGTTACGCATCGGAGCCAGTGATGGCCAAGTCTAGGTCAGAAGGAATCCGTTTGAAGGCCTGCAACCAACCTGTCTGCGTGGTATAAATGCTGGCTCTACATCTGGACTCATTGTCTGTGATGCGTTTTCGTATGACAGCAGAAGCACTCTCCTGGTTGACCCTCGCACCCTGACTGCAAATTTGTACGTCAGTCTGGCGATACCACCGGTTGTGCTGCCATTCATGAACAGTATTCCAGGACGTGTTTTCCAACAGGATAACGCTCGTCCACATACCGCTGTTATAATCCAACATGCTCTACAGAGTGTCAACATGATGCCTTCGCCTGCTCAATCATCAGTCGAGCACATATGGGGTCTCGTCAGACGACAATTCCAGTGTCATCTACAAACAGCCTTAACCATCGCTGTGTTGACCGACCAAGTGCAATTGGCACGGACCTGCATCCCATAATGTACCATCCGGCATATGCATCCACGTTTGCTTGCACTCAACATTCTGGCGGTGACACGGCTTGTTAATGTATCAACATTTCACATTGGCAATAGCTTATCTTGCACTTACATTAACCTGTGATCTCGCAATATTAATGACTTATTACAGTATGTTGATAATTTTAAACGGTCTAACTACAATTGAATGAAACACAGTTTTCGTGCCATGCCCCCCCCCCTTTCTCTTTTCAATGCACCCTCAGTGACCTGCAATATGTGCATATTTTTATTATTTAGTTTGCGTTTTGGGACCATGTATATATAGGTTATAAACAGTGGTTAGTTTTTCTATGATTTTAAATTATACTTACAGGTTCCATGGATTGTAAAATTTTTGAAAACATTGAGCAGTTATTCCAGCGTCGAGGGTCGGGACAACTTGCACCACGGAGTCCACCCAACGTTCTGGAGTATGATGATGGTTCTCAAATAGAATCGAAACCGGTCACTCCAACAAAAATAAGAAGTCGTGATCAAGACTGTTTTTAATCCTTTAATCCTTGGATGATGTTCTACGTGTTGTGTTTTTGTCAATTTTTGCCACTATTCTTCTTCTTATAATTACCATTTGGATTTTTGTTTTCCAAACTTCACAGCACTAGAAACTGAACATTTGTTTTGATGCGATGTTTTGGTTTGTGTTACCGGCTGCCATATGTTATTGCCAAAGATCGAAGTCACTGCCAACTTTCGAGTGTAATTTTTGGGATATCTGTGATTTGTTTGTGTGAGAATGTATGTGTGTATGTGTGTGTGTGTGTGTGTGTGTGTGTGTGTGTGTGTGTGAGGGATAAATTCCGAGGAATAAGAATATAACTGAATGTGAAACTTGTGACTCAATATAGATAGGCATGACATGTAGGAATCTTAATGCACGTTACAAAAAACACATCAGGTGTTGGAATAATAAAACAAATCATTCGGCGTTTGCAGAGCACTTGGAATACGGTAACCACCATCCTACAAACATGGAAAAAGATATGAAAATAATCAGATAAACAACAATGACAAATATCTTATACAAATGCAAAAAAAAAACTTCCACATCCAGGAAGACATTGCTGAAGACAAACAAGTGATAAATGAGCAAACACACATCAGTACCGACTACCTACTACACTCAATAAAAGAAATGATAAGATAAAAATCATCCCACTTGCACATGCAGTAACATTAAAACAAATACATATCTTCCTTTCTCTCTCTCTCTCTCTCTCTCTCTCTCTCTCTCTCTGCCTTCTGATCACACACAGGCGCACACACACACACACACACACACATACACACACACACACACACACATACACACACACACACAGACGCAAGCACGCACAACAAAGAAATCATACCAAAACAAATACGATTTCACACACACGCAAAAAGTATTATATACGTAAATTAAATACTAAAAATATGCGCATATTATAGGCCACTGAAGATGCCTTGCAAAGAAAAAAGGTGACGCGTATGGCACGAAAATTGTACTTCAGTCAGTTGCAGTTAGACGGTCCAAAAGTAAAAATTATTAACATACCGTAATATTACATGCAACTGAGAACAACAGGCTACAAAATTTGAAGATGTTAATCATTTATGTATATTACCTAGACAAGTCAACGCAAGAATTTTCATTATTCTACAGTAATTATTTTTGGGTGTTGCGATTTTTTCCGTCAGTGTAATTAAAGATGTCGCGTCATGTGAACCGTAAATATGCTCGGAACTTTTTAAACGGTTGTCAGAGTAAAACTCGTCACAAAAGAAATTCAAGAAGCCTAAAGAGTAATTACCGAGCGAATGCGAGAGTTACAGCAACGTCGCAAAGAAATGAAGAAAGGGCGCAGAGCGATAACGTGACTGGCCCGCCGGGCTTATAACGGCGGCCAGCGACAATCCAAACTGCTACGTGCCCTGTAAACACTGTACAGAGCTACTCAAAAAGAAGGCAGAAACTTCAGACATTTATATCTTCCACATTACAAAAGGTAGCACCATAATTCCAACGTCCCTGGACAGACAACAGTTTAAAATGTGAACAATCCGGGTACGCATTGGCGCTGTCGCTTTCTTCCTCATGGAGAAAACTGTGGAAGGACTAACCCATCTAGACATACTTCAAAACTGGTTATTTACTCAACTTGAAGATGATTCAGATGACTTGATGTTCATACAAGACGGCATCCCGTCTCATTTCATATGCGCTCCGACGTTACCTAAGTGCCACTATTCCAGGACGTCGGATTGGAAGAGGAGGAGCAGGAGATGAACTTATCGCCGGTGGCATCGCCGGTGGCATCGCCGGTGGCATCGCCGGTGGCCTCCCATGTCACCAGATCTCAGACCTCGTGACTTTTATCTGTGGGGCTGTGTAAAAGACCGCGCTTGTACCCCCCCCCCCCCCTGGCCATCTTGAAAGTGTGCGACATCGCATTGTTGAGGCTGTGAATTCGACAATGAGAGACCAGCTGCTTCGCATGTGGCATAATATGAGACACCGGTTTGATATATGTCGAGTAACACACGGTGTTCACATTGAACGCATAAAAATTTAAACTTTTCTCTTTCCAGAAATTTTGGAATTGTGTTTCTGTCTTTCGTAGTTTGGAAGGAATGTTTGAAATCTGCCCCTTCTTTCTGAATAGCAATGTATTAAGGATAATCGTAATTAAAAACTCCACACACAGAATTCTTTCAGGTATTGCAATGGGGTTGCAGTTACCGTTGTTTGAACACAAACATTAGTTACGAGGTGTGTACAGATTACGAGTTTTATTTCCAATAAAAGCTTCTGGGCGGCAGGGACTACGCGAAACATCAACTGTGTAAAAGGTTGCAGGTATGGGGCGGACCACAGAAAACAGGTACGCGTCACATACCGGATAATCATGTGTAGTCGAATTGCTTGTGAAGTTGCAACACTGTCTCGAAAGACGTCTACACTGCATTCTGTCGAAAAGTTGAGTGCGGCTGTGTGTTGGTGCCCCAGTTGTCGGGATAAGCTCGTATTGTTGAACTGTTACAGACATGAGGCAGGTCGCATTAGAAAAGCGAATTGATATTGTGGAGTGTTACATAAAGGTAGGTCTCATCGAGGAATGTGAAGAAATGTTTCAAGCGAAGTATTCCGGTAGGGAACTTCCCACGAGATCTGTGCAAGAACTAGGGGGTGGGGGGGGGGGGCTTTAGGACCCGACCTGGATGTGCAGAAGAGTAGGCGATCGACACTGAGGACCCCTGAAACTGCAGACAGGATTCGCGTGGACATTACGAGACGTCCTCGCAAGTCGGCAAGGAGGTCATCGCAGCAGGTTGGTGTATCCTGTACATGATGTCATAGTGTGTTAAAACACTTTAAATTAAGAGCCTATCATGTAAGTATGGTTGAGCAGGAAAAAAATTCATTATTGTAACTGGCTGTTAACGTCAGTTGCTAGCGGTTACTTGCACCCCTCGCAGTACTATATGACAGTTGCGGTCTGGTTTCACTTGTCAGATCACGTAAACCCCATAACTGCAGACACTGGTCGCAGGACAAACCACATATTCCCCAGAGAAGATGGTTGTTTGGTGTGCGTTGTCCGGCATGTACATTATTGGCCCCTCATTTTTCAATTGCATCTATATTGACATATAGTCAGCACGGATTCAGACAATATCGTTCTTGTGAAACACAACTAGCTCTTTGTACTCATGAATTAATGAGTGCTATCGACAGGGGATGTCAAATTGATTCCATATTTTTAGACTTCCAGAAGGTTTTCGACACCGTTCCTCACGAGCGTCTTCTAATCAAACTGCGTGCGTACGGAGTATCGCCTCAGTTGTGCGACTGGTTTCGTGATTTCCTGTCCGAAAGGTCACAGTTCGTAGTAATAGACGGAAAGTTATCGAGTAAAACAGAAGTAATATCAGGAGTCCCCCAAGGAAGTGTTTTCAGCCCTCTATTGTTCCTGATCTATATTAACGACATAGGAGACAATCTGAGTAGCCGTCTTAGATGATGCTCTCATTTACCGTCCTGTAAAGTCATCAGATGATCAAAACGACTTTCAAAATGATTTAGATAAGATATCTGTATAGTGAGAAAAGTGACAATTGAGCCTGAATAAAGAAAAGTGCGAAGTTATTCACATGAGTACTAAAAGAAATCAGCTAAATTTCGATTACGCGATAAGTCACACAAATCTGAGGGCTGTAAATACAACTAAATACTTAGGGATTACAATTACAAATAGAGTAAATTGGAACGATCACATAGATAATATTGTGGGTAGAGCAAACCAAAGACTGCGATTCATTGGCAGAACACTTAGAAGGTGCAACAGGTCTACCAAAGAGACTGCTTACGGTACGCTTGTCCGCCCTATTCTGGAGTACTACTGTGCGGTGTGGGATTCGCATCAAGTGGGACTGACGGATGATATCGAAAAAGTACAAAGAAGGGCAGCTCGTTTTGTATTATCGCGAAATAGGGGAGATAGTGTCACACAGGCATGATATGTGAATTGGAGTGGCAATCATTAAAACGAAGGCGTTTTTCGTTGCGACGGGATCTTCGCGTGAAATTTCAATCACCAGTTTTCTCCTCCGATTGCGAAAACATTCTGTTGCCACCCACCTACATAGGGAGAAATGATCATCACGATAAAATAAGAGAAATCAGGGCTCGCACGGAAAAATTTAAATGCTCGTTTTTCTCGCGTGCCTTTCGAGATTGGAACGGTAGAGAGACAGCATAAAGGTGGTTCATTGAACCTCTGCCAGGCACTTTATTGTGAATAGCAAAGTAATCACGTAGATGTAGATGTAGATGTAAACAGTTCCAGGTGTGTAGAGGTCTTTGACTCTATCTATGAATAATGAACAGATGGAGAGAGGCTGCATGCAGTAATTTAGCAAGATGGAGCAACCGCTCACTCAGCCAACCAGTGTTTGGCCCACATCACAAACGTGTTGCCTGAAGACAGACTTGTCAGTAGAGGCCTCTGGCTCCCACGGTCCGACGACTTAGCATCGTGTGATTTCTGTTTATGAGGCACAGTAAATAGCAAAGTATATGCTGACAGTCGTCGCACAACAGACGATCTTAAACGGAACATTACTGGAGAAATTAACAACACCACGCCTGCAGAATTACAGCATGTTGCTGGTAAAATCATCACACGAAGTCAGCGATGGCCACCAGTTTCAGCTCTCTTATAAATAAGTAACTACATTTTTAAGGTTACTATTATCTATTCTTTTTAGTTAATTCAGTGTTACTTGAATCTCGGGCGTGAGGCATACCGGTTTTATGTGGGACAACCTGTATAAAGCTGAAGTGCATCTTAATGCTTTGAGAAATCCAGCCAGACAAAACATGAAATACAGTCCGAATTTTTGTCATAGGTCGTCGGCAGAAAGGCAACCGACGCATATTTGTTAAGCATGCAGGGAAAAATACCCGACTGACCAAGTCGTTTTCTCTACAGGGCCAAATCTATTTCGCTGTGGAGACCGTGGGATCACTCTACGATCGTGTGCTGCGAGTGTGTGGCGCTGACGGTTGTGCGAGCGAGTACGCAGCTTCGCCCTCTGATTCTCTGGCAACTGCACGAGCAACGCTGTTATGTACACTACTGGCCATTAAAATTGCTACACCACGAAGATGACGTGCTACAGACGCGAAATTTAACCGACAGGAAGAAGACGCTGTGATATACAAATGATTAGCTTTTCAGAGCATTCACACAAGGTTGGCGCCGGTGGCGACACCTACAACGTGCTGACATGACAAAAGTTTCCAACCGATTTCTCATACACAAACAGCAGTTGACCGGCGTTGCCTGGTGAAACGTTGTTGTGATGCCTCGTGTAAGGAGGAGAAATGCGTACCATCACGTTTCCGACTTTGATAAAGGTCGGATTGTAGCCTATCGCGATTGTGGTTTATGGTATCGCGACATTGCTGCTCTCTTTGGTCGAGATCCAATGACCGTTAGTAGAATATGGAATCGGTGGGTTCAGGAGGATATTACGGAACGCCGTGCTGGATCCCAACGGCCTCGTATCACTAGCAGTCGAGATGACAGGCATCTTATCCGCATGGCTGTAACGGATCGTGCAGCCACGTCTCGATCCCTGAGTCAACAGATGGGGACGTCTGCAAGACATCAACCATCTGCACGAACAGTTCGACGACGTTTGCAGCAGCATGGACTATCAGCTCGGAGACCGTGGCTGCGGTTACCTTTGACGCTGCATCACAGACAGGAGCGCCTGCGATGGTGTACTCAACGACGAACCTGGGTGCACGAATGGCAAAACGTCATTTTTTTCGGATGTATCCAGGTTCTGTTTACAGCACCATGACGGTCCCATTAGCGTTTGGCGACATCGCAGTGAACGCACATTGGAAGCGTGTATTCGTCATCGCCATACTGGCGTATCACCCGGCGTGATGGTATGGGGTGCCATTGGTTACACGTCTGTGTCACCTCTTGTTCGCATTGACGGCACTTTCAACATTGGACGTTAGATTTCAGATGTGTTTACGACCCGTGGCTCTACCCTTCATTCGATCCCTGCAAAACCCTACATTTCAGCAGGATAATGTACGACCGCATGTTTCAGGTCCTGTACGGGCCTTTCTGGATACAGAAAATGTTCGACTGCTGCCCTGGCCAGCACATTCTCCAGATCTGTCACCAACTGAAAACGTCTGGTCAATGGTGGCCCAGCAAGTGGCTCGTCACAATACGCCAGTCACTACTCTTGATGAACTGTGGTATCGTGTTGAAGCTGCATGGGCAGCTGTACCTGTACACGCCATCCAAGCTCTGTTTGACTCAATGCCCAGGCGTATCAAGGCCGTTATTACGGCCAGAGGTGGTTGTTCTGGGTACTGATTTCTCAGGATCTATGCACCCAAATTGCGTGAAAATGTAATCACATGTCAGTTCTAGTATAATATATTTGTCCAATGAATACCCGTTTATCATCTGCATTTCTTCTTGCTGTAACAATTTTAATGGCCAGTAGTGTAACTGTCCCCACCAGCGTGCGGAGGACGATCATATGGCTGCCAGCTGGTCCCTGAATCTCTCGCCGTGAAGGAGTGAGGACGTCCACCCCCAGCGCTTCCACCCCGTGGCGATGACACCGTCGCTCTTTCTCTGCTGACAGTTCGTCGCCACATACCTGCACTCACATGTCTACACTCATCCATTTTGTCTGAGGCTGCCACTCGTACGGGCGTGCTTTGATTGGGCCACAGGAACGTTGCACGCCCACCCCTCCCATCGTCCGAAGCCACAACATCCTGTCTTGCAAACACTGCTCCTATTTCTTCAGTAGTGTCGCAACGTTAAAAATAAGCGCGGAAAATCAAAATTGGAGGTAGAGAAGGTAGGCAGTCCCGCTAAATTACCTTGAAGATATTCCTGCGAATCAGAATTCACCTACATGTATGCGAGTTGAGTTGTATCTGCGGTAGGCAGATATTTAGTCAACATGTTCATCCTCAACGTTCTTTTGTACTAATGGAACTCGCGAAGGGTGAGGTACAATACTAAAAACGTTACGATATCGTAGGCGAAAATGTTGAACCTTGACGATAACGTACCTCGCGACACGTAATGTTTCCGTCTTTCAATCTAGTGACCAACATTGGAATAACAGTGAGGGATGCGCATAAGCAGCTTCCGGAAATTTCTAATGTCTTTGTTCTTGTCAGACTTGAGGTTGTCTTTTGTGCAGCACATGTAAATATTTTTAGTTCCACAGATATATGTTGTATAAAGATAATATCGCTTTAGCTGTAACTCTTTATTTACAGGCACGACCAATTTCGCAGCATTTAGTTGCATAATCATGTGTAATAAACTCATGTTCCGATCTAGAAAAGAGGACGGGATGACCCATGGCCCATCGTCAAAAACCTTTCGCTAGGTAGCGAACGTCAGACATAACATGACATGATACCGTGAGCCTCTATGTTATTTTACGTCTGAGGTCCGTAAACTAGCGGAAAATTGCTGCCAATGAACCCTGGGTCATCCCATTCCTTTTTCTCGATCGGAACATGACTTGATTTCATTGCTAAAATGTTGCGAAACCAGTCCTGCCTATAAAAAAAGAACTTACAACTAAAGTGATCTTATCTTTTCAGAATGAGATTTACGGGCTCCGTCTGTCCTGGCTTAAATGTCTACTGCGTATAAATTTAAGTGTTTTGTAACATATTAAAATTATTTTGAAGATGTTAACTCTTCAGCTACAGAATTTTATAGTGAGAAAAATTCTAGAACGCCGGGCGTACCGTCTCATGGTGACAGGTGGGAACAGGTATCGCGACCAGCAACATTATCGATTATCTAGTTGGGATCGACAATGTTGCTTGGGCGTACTGACCACCAGGTTTTTGACCACTGCACACTAAGCGGTCAGTGTTACGGTGACACTGTAATAATTGCCATGTGTGTGTTTTCAGGAGGACATTCCGCACTGACTTCATTTTTATGGAGGAAAATGCATGGCCGCAGTGAACTGCTTAGGTGGTGGAACTCTTGGAACGAGGGGGTATACGGCGAATGGATTGGCCTGCCCGTTCCACCGACCTACGTTCCATCGAGCACGTTGTAGGGGCGTATATCATCACATTAAATGAATCCGCAATTGAGAACAAGGACAACCATCAGATGTAGAATGGAATGACGACAGTGATAATTTGTACGGACCGAGACTCGAACCCGGATTTCTCGCTTATCGCGAGCGGCCGCCTTACCATCTGGCTATATGTGCGCGACTCACGGTCACACCCAAACTTCCATATATTGTCAACCATGTATATACGACCTATAGTCGTACATCCATTATGTACGAGGGTCACTCCAAAAGAAATGCACACTATTTTTTTAAAAATACAGTTTTCATTCTGCATGTGTGAAAGTTTTACAGTGTGTAGATACATCCTTCCCGCTTGTTTTCAAACTTGGTTCAACCTGTTCCCGTGAGTGGCGCCGTCACAACACGCCTTCAAGATGGCTGCTACACTTGACCTTCGTCAGAAGCAACCTGCTGTCATAGAATTCCTGTGCTGTGAAAACGGGAAATATCCACAAGAGGTTAAAAAGGTGTACGGGGATGCTGCTGTCGATCGCAGTACAGTTAGTCGGTGGGCCAGCAGGTTACGTGATGAAAGCGGGCACGGCAATATCGAGGACTGTCCTCGCAGCGGCGGGCCTCGTACTGCACACACTCCAGACAATGTGCAGAGAGTTAACGGGTTGGTGACTGCTGACAGACGCATCACAGTGAACGAATTATCACGCTACGTTGGGATAGGGGAAGGAAGTGTTTGCGGAATACTGAAAGTGTTGGCGTTAAAAAACGGTTCGTGCCAGGTGGGTTCCCAGGATGTTGACAGTGGCTCACAAAGAAACAAGAAAAACGGTATGCAGCGAACTTTTGGAACAGTACAAGATTGGTGAAGATGAATTTCTTGGAAGAATTGTGACAAGTATTGGAACATGCCTCCGTCAGTTTTCATCAGAGACGAAGAGGCAATCAATGGAGTGGCATCATGCAAATTCACCCAATAAAAAAAATTCAAAACCACACCTTCTGCTGGAGAAGTTATGGCTACGGTGTTTTTCGGTTCCGAAGGTCTCTCGCTTGTGGACATCGTGCCAAGTGGAACCACCATAAATTCTGATCCATATGTGACGACACTGAAGAAACTTCAAGCTCGACTGAGTCGTGTTCGACCACATCGGCAAAAGCAGGATGTTTTGCTGTTGCACGACAATACACGGCCACGTGTCAGTCAAAAAACCATGGAAGCTATCACAGAACTCGGATGGACAACACTGAAACACCCGTCTTACAGTCCAGATCTGGCTCCATGTGACTATCATCTCTTTGGGAAACTGAAAGGCTCTCTTCGTGGAACAAGGTTTGAAGATGATGACTGCCTTGTGCACGCTGCCAAACAGTGGCTCCAACAGGTTGGTCCAGAATTTTACCGTGCGGGTATACAGGCGCTGGTTCCAAGATTGTGTAAGGCAGTACAGAGGGATGGAAATTATGTGGAGAAATAAAAATATTGTTCCTAAAGGATGTATCTACACACTGTAAAACTTTCAAACATGTAGAATGAAAGAGGGATTTAAAAAAAAATAGTGAGCATTTCTTTTGGAGTGACCCTCGTATATTCTCGTACAGGTCAGACGTTGTACTTGAACGTGGCAGGCTCGTTATCGGCAGGTAAATACGATGTTGCAGTGCCTGTGTTATTCTGATCACGATGCAAAGTTCCCTTGGACGTTGGTTCGAGTCCCGGTGCGGCACAAATTTTCAATCGTCTACAGCTGACGGTCGTCCTTATTCGCAACTGCTAATTTATTTATTTCATAACGGCTGTAACCGTCGCAGTGCCTGTTCCTTTTGCACATGCTTTGCATCGTAATCAGAAAACACATGCACAGCAGTCACGTCTTTCATCAGTCCTCATGCACCAACGCCCACCCGTCAGTTGTTAGCAGCGCCTGTAGAGGAATGGGGAGCCCTACCACGTAATTCCTTCATAGCCTTGTTACCAGCATGGGAGCACGTTCCACAGTCTCACCTCTTAAGATCCAAAGGCCCATCATAAATTTTCTGACTTCAGTGTAGATATTGTCTTTGAATAAGTGTATCATTTCTGTTCATCTCGAACCGTATTTCTTTCACATGCCTTCTATGCTATGCTATACTACATATACTGCAGCTGTGTTGCTTGGCAGCGAGACATCATGCGAAAGTTACTTTCGTTTTGCACGCCTGTGCATAATTTTCAATTTGTGAATACAAATAGTTACTGTAGCATCGAATACGTAGGTAAAGCATGTAATTCTAAGATCGTCATAGAGTCGTCATCTTCACTGCAAGGACTGTGTCCACTTCCTGAGTCCTCAGACGACACGCCACAAGTATTTAGAGATTCCTTATCGAACGGGAAGCTCTGTTACTTTCTTCTTTTTCTTCTACAAGTAGCACATATTTCTCTCATACTATCCAACTTGATTTGTCGATTACCAACATCTGCTCTCCGAATTAGACCGATGTCGGATAACAAAAGTGGCGTAGCGTGACATCTTTTGGAGATAGCAGGTAACTACTTAGAGAATAGATGGGAGAAGTAACGAAGTATATTGGATCCATTTTAGGCCAAAAACACGTACGAAAAGTTGGTCTACACGAAATAAGCTGGTAAAAAAGACTGGTACGAAAGGCATGGGAAATATAAAGCAATTTTGTGTAGTGGCTGAAAGTTTCTGTTGGGAAGTAGTTAATCATTTGAAGCAATCGGTTAGCTGTAGGTGAGCTACACTTGCATCAAGCGCACAAATGCTTACTGTATTATTTTATTTCGTCTCAACTGTAATGTACATGTCCTATCAAACGTCAGTCCATTTGCATAATCAACAATACACGTCATTTTATGACGGACTTGGCAACTTGAAACTTTTAAGGCCATTAACAACTGTTATTCAATGAGATTTTCTGTTCTTATTGTCCACGTTATCTTTCTTTGGAACACCCACACTCAACAACTGCTTTTTACATGGCCGTGCCAATAATATTTACATCGTTTCCAGGCAAACGTGGAGTCCACGAAATTTATTTGGAGCAGCCGTGGCAAGCCTGACCAGATTTGGATACAGAGTGTTTCTACGAGTGTAATGTCTCACAACGGAGAGGTCTGTGGTCTAAGACGTACAAGCGAAAACTGAAAGCCTTTTGGAAATTTAAAAATGTACCATCAATTTGACATCCGCTGTCGATAGCACTCGTGAATAAAGAACTAGTTGAGTGTCACAAGAATAGTAATTTCTGAACCCGTGCTGACTATTTGACAATAAATAGTTTTCTTCGAGATAATTCATAATGTTTGAACTCAGCTTATGTTCCAAAATCCTATTGCAGATCGAGGTTAGCAATATTGGTCTGTAATTCAGAGGATTACACCTTTTCCTTTTTAGGGTATTGGTGTGACTTATGCAGCTCCCCAGGTTTTAGCTTCGGGTCATTCGACAAGCGAGCCGTAATGTATGATTGCTAAGTATGGGCTATTGTATTAGCATACTCTGAAAGGAACCTCACTGGTATTCAGTCTGGACCGGAGGACTTGCCTTTATTAAGTGATTTAAGCTGCTTAGGTACACCGAGAATTCTCATATTCATGTTGACAGTTATTCTAGATTCGATTTCTGGAATATTTAATTCGTCTTCTGGGCTAAGGAGTTGAGTATTGCTCAACTTAAATATCTTCAACATTTCGCAGCCCTGTCAGCAACTGTGTAAATATTAATTTTAATTTTAATAATTAACAGCCTCAGTTGTACTGTTTACCTAGAATTTACCTAGGTTTCAGTCGGGATAACCGAACCTTCTTCAGAATAACAGTAACTACCGTCTTTCCATAGTGGACATCGCCAAGCTAAAACTACAAATCCATAAATTATCGTCAGACTGTAAAACTTATCTGGAACTGCCTCGGCCCCACTTCGCGAAAAAAATGGCTCTGAGCACTATGGGACTCAACATCTTAGGTCATAAGTCCCCTAGAACTTAGAACTACTTAAACCTAACTAACCTAAGGACATCACACACACCCATGCCCGAGGCAGGATTCGAACCTGCGACCGTAGCAGTCCCGCGGTTCCGGACTGCAGCGCCAGAACCGCGGTGCGGCAGCCACGGGTGCTGTACTGGAACAGTGGCGGTCGCGAAGTGGGGCCGAGGCAGTTCCAGGTAAGTTTTACAGTCTGACGATAATTTATGGATTTGTAGTTTTAGCTTGGCGATGTCCACTATGGAAAGACGGTAGTTACTGTTATTCTGAAGAAGGTTCGGTTATCCCGACTGAAACCTAGGTAAATTCTAGGTAAACGGTGCAACTGACGCTCTTAATTATTAAAATTAAAATTAATATTGCTCAACTGTCTGGAGCCTTTATAGGACTACATTAATAGAAGCGGTAGAGAAGGTCCAACTATGAGCGGCGCGTGTGGTCACTGGAGCACTTGGTATGTTTGAGAGGCCGGCCGCTGTGGCCAAGCGATTCTAGGCGCTTCAGCACGAAACCTCGCTGCTGCTGCTGTCGCAGGTTCGAATCCTGCCTCGGGCATGGATGTGTGTGATGTCCTTAGGTTAGTTAGGTTTAAGTAGTTCTAAGTCTAGGGGACTGATGACCTCAGGTGTTAAGTCCCATAGTGCTTAGAACCATTTAAACCATTTTGATTATGTTTGAGAGTGTCGCCGAAATGCGCAACAGACTCTAGTGGCGGACTTTACAAGAGAGGCATTGCGCATTATTCGGAGGTTGACTGGTGACGTTCCGAGAGGGTACGTTTGAGAACCGACACACACGTCACTTCCTCAGCCGTCACAATAAACGAGCACGAACAGAAAATCACAGCAGACGCAGCTCATATGAAGCTTTACATACAGTCTTTCTACCCGAGTTCCATTCGTGAAAGGTTTGAGAGAGGGGGGAGGGATGACCGTGATACCAGGAGTACCCTCCACCACACACCGCTGGATGGATTGCAGAATGTACGAGTAGATGTCCGAGTACAACTACTCCGCCGCAAGGAACTGCGCAACCGCGACACGATTCTTTCGTCATCCAAGTTAGCACGTGTAGATACGTACGATTACAAGCTGAATTAAAGTAGAACTAGCCCGCCTGATTGGCCGTGCGGTCTAACGCACGGCTTTCTGGACTGGGAAGGAGCGCCTGGTCCCCGGCACGAGTCCTCCCGGGCGGATCTGTGTCGAAGTCCGGTGAGCCGGCCAGTCTGTGGATGGGTTTTAGGCGCTTTTCCATCTGCCTCGGTGAATGCGGGCTGGTTCCCCTTATTCCGCCTCAGCTACACTATGTCGGCGAATGCTGCGCGAACAAGTTCTCCACGTACGCGTACACCACCATTACTCTACCACGCAAACATAGGGCTTACACTCGCCTGGTGTGAGACGTTCCCTGGGGGGTCCACCGGGGGCCGAACCACACAATAACCCTTGATTCGGTGTGGGGCGGTGGAGGGGTGAAGTGGACTGCGGTAGTCGTCGTGGCGTTGCGGACCACTGCGGCTGCGGCGGGGACGGAGCCTCTCCGTCGTTTCTAGGTCCCCGGTTAACATAACATAAAGTAGAACTATCTTAAAGATGGAGCAGTAATTTGGCTTGTGCGAGTGGTGGTTACCTTGAACGGCTCGAAGAGCGTGTGGTAGGCCTCCTCGAGCTCCGGGTCGAACTTGACGGGCCGCATCTGGTAGATGATGTAGACCAGCTGGCCCATGTTGAGCAGCATGAAGCTGAAGTTCCACGAGAAGACGTCGGGCGCGCAGATCACGTTCCACGCCCAGAACGAGAACAGCATGAAGCCTGCGGCAAGGCAGCACAACACTGTCACTCTCTCTGGACAGGGAAACGCGCAGGGTCATCTGTAAGACGAGTCCCCGCACCAACAGCAGCTGGCGCTACACCACAGCGCACATAACGATATCGTATACGAGGGACATTCAGTAAGTAACCCAACATACCGGATGATCAAAAAGTCAGTATAAATTTGAAAACTTGATAAACAACGGAATAATGTAGATAGGTAAAAATTGACACTCATGCTTGGAATGACATGGGGTTTTATTAGAACCCCCCCCCCCCCAAAAAAAAAAGTTCACAAAATGTCCGACAGATGGCGTTAGGTAGCAAAACTGCTACCGTGACGGGTGAGAGGTACGCCGATATGTTACAGAATCGCATCATCCCCAGCCTGGTTGATAAACACCTGCTGGAACGTACGATGTTTATGCAGGATGGCGCTCCACCCCATATTGCTAGTCGCGTGAAGGATCTCTTGCGCGCGTCGTTTGGTGATGATCGTGTGCTCAGCCGCCACTTTCGTCATGCTTGGCCTCCCAGGTCCCCAGACCTCAGTCCGTGCTGTTATTGGCTTTGGAGTTACTTGAAGTCGCAAGTGTATCGTGATCGACCGACATCTCTAGGGATGCTGAAAGACAACATCCGACGCCAGTGCCTCACCATACCTCCGAACGTGCTTTACAGCGCTGTTCACAACATTATTCCTCGACTACAGCTATTGTTGAGGAATGATGGGGGACATATTGAGCATTTTCTCTAAAGAACATCATCTTTGCTTTGTCTTACTTTGTTATGCTAATTGCTATTCTGATCAGATGAACCGCCATCTGTCGGACATTTTTTGAACGTTTGTATTTTTTTGGTTCTAATAAAACCCAATGTCATTCCAAGCATGTGTGTCAATTTGTACCTATCAACATTATTCTGTGATTTATTCAGTTTTCAAATTTATACTGACTTTTTGATCACCCGGTTTACGAGGGTGAGTCAAATGAAAACCTTAAATTTGTAATAACAAATCGAAATTTCGCGCTGTTATCCTGTAAGTTGGTAAGCGTGCTACAAACAGCGTGCAGAATGGCCTGTAGGTGGCAGCACACTGCAGATGCACACATACCGTCGCAGTATCAGTATAAAGATGGCCGCCCCACTTGCGACTTGCACCAGGGAAGAACAGCGTTCTGTTACTGGGTTTTTGCGTAGTGAAGGTGTGAAACCTATTGAAATTCGTCGACCAATGAAGGTTCAGCACAGTGATGCATGTTTGTCACAGCAGCAAGTCTACGAATGGAGTAGAAAGTTCGCAAAAGGTGTGACTTCAGTGGAAGATGCTCCTCGTCCAGGTCAGGCAAAACGACTTGTGACACCACAGAATATTGCAGCAGTTGAAGCTATAGTGAAGGAAAACCGCCGAGTGACACTGAATGACATTGCAGCATGTTTACAGATTAGTCATGGGTCTACACACCACATTGAACGTGATGTGCTCTAGTTTCACAAAGTGTCTGCAAGATGGGTGCCACGGCATCTGACTCCTGAAATGAGAGAACGACGTGTTGATGCTTGTGAAGAACTTCTTTGGCTCTTTGAACGAGAAGGTGATGGCTTCCTTGCAAGAATTACTACTGGGGACGAAACCTGGGTTCACTTCCGCCAACCGGAAATGAAGAGAGCGAGCAAGGAATGGCGCCACCAAAACCAAAGAAGTTTCGAACCGAACCATCAGCAGGCAAGGTTATGCTGACTCTTTTTTGGCACGAAAAAGGCGCCATTTTGGAGCATCATATGCCTAGAGGGACCACTGTCACCAGTGCATCACACACAGATCTCCTAAAAAATCATCTGAGGTCTGCAATCAAATCAAAGCAACGTGGATTGCTGTCAGCAGGTGTCCTTTTGCAACATGACAATACAAGGCCCCACACTGCCCGTACAACAGTTGCAACAATCACAGACCTGCATTTTGATTGTCTTCCTCATCCACCATACTCACCAGACCTTCCCCAAGTGATTTCAATATGTTTGGACCACTCAAAGACGCACTGGAAGGAAAGAAGTTCCGTTCTTATGAGGAGGTACGCCACGCTGTGCATGAGTGGTTGTGCGGACTACCAAAAGAATTTTTTTCTAAAGGAATTTATGCACTTTGTAAGCGTTGGAGGACTTGCATTGAGCTTGGGGGAGATTATGTCGAAAAGTGATACAGCTTTGTACCACTTCTGCACAATAAATAGTATTTAAAAAAATATTTAAGTTTTTCATGTGACTCACCCTCGTATTTTTCCTGAAACTAGGTTGGGTACATTCAGTATTCCAATACCCCATATTATTTCCCACTCTTTAGCCTACAGATGCCTTTTCTCTTTTCTTTTTTTCCAACAAAATCTCCGTTCAGTGCGACGGCCTTACGCCACCTTACTGGGACGACCTCTATACCCGCATGGTACCACTCTACTGGTCGACGTCGGAAGCAGAGTCTTACTGCTTCAATGACCTGAACTGCTTACCGTGGAATGCATACTTCATTGGGCTAAACAGATGGAAGTCGGATTGTGTGAGACATGGATTCCAGGGTAGATAAGAAAGAACAGTCCAATGAAGTTCTGCGAACTCCTCAAGGGCGTACAGATTTGTGTGAGACCTCGCCCTATCATGGAGAAGGAGAAGTTCGTTTGCGTTTTGTGGCGAAGAACACACTGAAATCGTTCCTTCAGTTTCATGAGCGCACCACAATACACTTTAGCGCTGATCGTTGCACCATGAAGGAGGACATCAGAATAAGCTTTCGCAGTCTCAGAAGACCGTCGCCATTACCGGCCGAGGGGGCGACTTTGAATTTTTTCTTCGGGGGAGAGCTGGTGCGGCACCACTCCATGGATTGTGGTTGCCGGCCGCCGTAGCCGATCGGTTCTAGGCGCTTGTCCGGAACCACGCGGCTGGTGCGGTCGCAGGTTCGAATCCTGCCTCGGGCATGGATGTGTGTGATGTCCTTGGGTTAGTTAGGTTTAAGTAGTTCTAAATCTGGGGGACTGATGACCTCTGATCTTAAGTCCCATAGTGCTCAGAGCCATTGGAACCATTTGATTGTGGTTTTGTTTCCAGTTCGAAGTGATGAACCCATGTTCATGACGATGTTCGACAAAAAAAAGTCACGATCAGCTTCATAACGTGCAAGAAATTCCGCACAGACGGTCCTTCTTCGCTCTTTGTGGTCTTCTGTTTGGCGACGGGGAACCCAGCGTGAACACACCTTTGAGTAACCCATCTGGTAGACAAGTGTGTCATACCTACTAACAGAGACGCCCAGTTGCGTAGCGCGGTGTTTGATTGCAATCCGTCGATCATCTCGAATGAGAGTGTCGACACGTTCCAACACTGCAAGAGTCACAGCTGTCTGCGGCCGGCCGGCAAGCGGGATATCGGACAGGTCTGCGCGACCTTGTTGCGATGATGACTGAAGCCTCGCCCAACGACTCACCCTGCTTCTGTTCATTGCCAGGTCTCTGTAAACATTCTCCAAGAATCTATGAATATCTGCTGTGCTCTGGTTAAAGATGGCATTTTGAAGACAATGTTACCATCTATCGGAACTTCATGAAACTATAGGGGCTGAAGCGGGAATATTCCACGATGTTACACTATAAATTCCCCATTTTTTCAGCGGAAACTGACCGAGAAAAAACCCGTCTCTTTATTTGTTGAACGCTCCTTGTACGTTTCCGAGCGCACATTGCGAGGTCATTGTAATTCATTTCCACCTAGTATGGAGTACGAAGGCCTATAGTTTAGCTTTTATGACGTATAAAACTTTATGAACTGCCGAGCTGGCCACGATCGAGCCGCAGGTAAGCGGCCACCCGTCGTTAGTGGCGGCTCTGTAAACGCAGGTATGGAACGCACAGTGAACAACAGTCGATTCACGGTTACAGGACTGGAGAGTCATTTGCCTCGGACAGTCCGACCACGGAAACTCGTACGCGGCACAGACGCCACTAATAACGTGGCGTACATGACCTGGGAGCACGGTGCACAACGCATTTCCTACAGACGTGACGGTGCTCTGCAGTTCTCATCACGCTACCACCAGTGTCTTTACGAGCGCACCGACTGTTTTAGAGGCTGCAATCACGTGGACCACGAACGAACTAATTTGCTGGTTTGACACGTTTTTTTATCAGAAGTGTCGGTCGTGCAGCAGTCACTATAAATCCCAGATACTTTACACACAGCTAATCCTCAGATCCTTTTTAATACGTGTACAGGTTAGCGAAGAATATGAATTACGTGATACGATAGGATTAATGAAGTGATAATACCAGAGGGTTATATTTTAAACCGAACAAATGTTTATTAAATAATGTTGACACGTTCGTGAACGGTGGCCTTATACGTAATTCAGGAACAAATTAAAAAGAATTAAACAGTAATTAATGTATTTAATGCGAGTAGAACATAGAATATAGAAGCACGAGCGAGAAAAGTTCGTTTAACTGCACAGTACTTCACGAAAATCAACAAAAAAAAATGGTTCAAATGGCTCTGAGCACTATGGGACTTAACATCTATGGTCATCAGTCCAATAGAACTTGGACCTACTTAAACCTAACTAACCTGAGGACAGCACACAACACCCAGCCATCACGAGGCAGAGAAAATCCCTGACCCCGCCGGGAATCGAACCCGGGAACCCGGGCGTGGGAAGCGAGAACGCTACCGCACGACCACGAGATGCGGGCGAAAATCAACAGCAAACATTGAAACACTCAAAGCGCAGTTTACCACCATCAGTCGAGACGTAAAACAAAATTCATTCTCCTGAATACACACGAATGTAAACACAAACTGCATAAATCAGTTGCAGTTGACAGCTGCCTCAAATGCCCTAACCAAAAATGAAGTTCGTATAGTCACGCAAAGTCAATTACCGAAAAATCAGGTCAAATAATCTAATAAATAATTCAAAAACAGTCTTATCGCATTTATTATTGTTATTATACCGCCAACCGGTTTCAACCCGACGTAGGGGTCATCTAGTTTCCTGCCGTTATGTAGACAGGAGTGACACCACCAGCAGTCGACCAAAGGTGTAAACGGCCAGAAGATGACCCCTACGTCGGGTTGAAACCGGTTGGCGGTATAATAACAATAATAATAATAATAATAAATGCGATTAAGACTGTTATTGAATTACTGATTAATCATACTAATCGCTGCCTCTCTCCACAACCATGTTGTCCAAAAATCAAATAATCTAAGTCCAGAGAAAAACTGAAGTCTGCAGCTAGATCTCACAAAATTATTAGAAGTCGATCAAAAAGTTCACAGCGACCAGACAGCAGCACGCTCGCCAACACCGGCCAGGCACAAAAGACACTGGCAAAAGACGACCGACAGTACACAGCGTACACCCAACCACTCGCCGGTAGACACCTTTTCTGACGTCACTCAGTACCGAAGACAACTCAGACACTTAAATAATGACCACCAATCAAAATTAAAGCTAGTTGTAGATGCATATAACATGCTAGAAAAAGGAGAATACTATTGCAGTCATTTTGCAGCCCCTCGTTGAATTAACGACACAGTATTAAACAAGTTATTAACAAAGTTAACAAAGCATCCGGTTTTACGACGTGACAAAAGTTATCTAAAATTAAAAAGTAACTTGTGGCTACACACCCACTTGAAAAATTAGATAATGATCAGTAAAACTCATTTTGCCCTCATACTGTGGAGGATTTACAATACTGGAATACTTGTATAAAAACTTTTAATAAATTCATGTACACTGAAATGCCAAAGAAACTGGTACAAGTATGCGTATTCAAATACAGAGATACATTATGTGATCAAAAGTAACCTGACACCCCCAGAAACATACGTTTTTCAAATTAGGTGCATTGTACTGCCACCTACTGCCAGATACTCCACATCAGCGACCTCAGTAGTCATTAGACATCGTGAGAGAGCAGAAGGGGCGCTCCGCGGAACTCACGGACTTCGAACGTGCTCAGGTGATTGGGTGTCACTTGTGTCATACGTCTGTACGCGAGATTTCCACACTCCTAAACATCCCTAGGTCCACTATACCCGATGTGACAGTGAAGTAGAAACATGAAGGGACACGTACAGCACAAAAGAGTACAGGCCGACCTCGCCTGTTGACTGACAGAGGCTGCCGACAGTTGAGGAGGGTCGTAATGTGTAACAGGCAGACATCTATCCAGACCATCACACAGGAATTCCAAGCTGCATCAGGATCCACTGCAAGTACTATGACAGTTAGGCGGGAGGTGACAAAACTTGGATTTCATGGTCGAGCGGCTGCTCATAAGTCATACGTCACGCCTGTAAATGCCAAACGACGCTTCGCATGGTGTAAGGAGCGTAAACATTGGACGATTGAACAGTGGAAAAACGTTGTGTGGATTGACGAATCACGGTACACAATGTGGTGATCCAATGGCAGGGTCTGGGTATGGCGAATGTCCGGTGAACATCATCTGCCAGCATGTGCAGTACCAACAGCAAAATTCGGAGGCGGTGGTGTTATGGTGTGGCCGTGTTTTTCATGGAGGGGGCTTGCACCCCTTGTTGTCTTGCGTGGCACTACGACAGCACAGGCCTACATTGATGTTTTAAGCACCTTCTTGCTTCCCACTGTTGAAGAGCAATTCGGGGATGGCGATTGAATCTTTCAATACGATTGAGCACCTGTTCATAATTCAGGGCCTGTGACGGAGTGGTTACACGACAATAACATCCCTGAAATGGACTGGCCTGCACACAGTCCTGACCTGAATCCTATAGAACACCTCTGGGATGTTTTGGAAGGCCGACTTCGTGCCAAGCCTCACCGACCGACATCGATACCTCTCCTCCGTGCAGCACTCCGTGAGGAATCGGCTGCCATTCACCAAGAAACCTTCCAGCACTATTGAACGTATGCCTGCGAGCTGTCATCAAGGCTATGGGTGGGCCAACACCATATTGAATTCCACC
Organism: Schistocerca nitens; assembly: GCF_023898315.1. NCBI lineage: Eukaryota > Metazoa > Arthropoda > Insecta > Orthoptera > Acrididae > Schistocerca > Schistocerca nitens. The sequence goes on from NC_064622.1 coordinate 469,829,533, forward strand.
ATTACCGCTGGAGGGCGCCACGAACTTGTAAGTCGTTTTCAGCCAGGTGTCCGGATACTTTTGATCATATAGTGTATGTAAACAGGCAGAATACGTTGCTGCAGTTGGTAAGGCCTATATAAAACAACAAGTGTCTGGTGCAGTTGTTAGATCGGTTACCGCTGCTGCAATGGCAAGTTATTAAGATGTAGGTGAGTTTGAACGAGGTGTTATAGTCGGCGCACGAGCGATGCGACCCAACATCTCCGAGGTAGGGATGAAGTGGGGATTTTCCCATTTCACGAGTGTAACGTAAATATCAGGAATCCGTCGAAACACCAAATCTTGGACATCGCTGCAGCCGGAAAAAAATCCTGCAAGAACGGGGCCAACAACGGCTGAAGAGAATCGTTCAACGTGTCAGAAGCGCAACCTTTCCGCAAATTTCTGCAGATTTCAATGCTGAGCCGTCAACAAGTGTCAGCGTCCGAAGCGTTCAATGAAATGGGCTTTCGGAGCGGAAGGTCCACTCGTGTACCCTTGATGACTGCACGATACAAATCTTTACGCCTCACGTGGACCCCATCAACACCGACATTGGACTGTTGATGACTGGACATGTGTTGCCTAGTCGGACGAATCTCGTTTCAAATTGTATCGAGCGGATGGACGTGTACGGGTACGGAGACAACCTCATGTTCCATGTACCCGGCATGTCAAGCTGGTGGAGGCTCTGTAATGGTGCGGGGGGTGTGCAGTAGGAGTGATATGGGACCCCTGATACGTCGTGATACGACTCTAACAGTTAACACGTACCTGCATCCATTCATGCTCATTATGCATTCCGACGGACTTGGGCAATTCCAGCAGGCCAATGCGATACCCTACACGTCCAGAATTGCTACAGAGTGGCTCCAGGAACACTCTTCTGAGTTTAAAGACTTCCGCCGTCTCCCAAACTCCCGTGACATGAATATTATAGAACAGGGCTTAACAACTGGCCGGTTTTGAGCGCGAGTACTCGCGTCTGCTCAGGCACGTGCTCGCGAGCAGGTGCAAGGTCGCAGAGTACGGAGGGAGGGGAGGGAGGGGAAATGTGCGCGCACGTTTGAATGTGATCTCGCGTTCTTAGCAGATTTAACTAGCCATCTGAATGCTTTGAACATTTTACTAAACTGCACGCTGCGCCTAAAATGCACAAGAACAATTACTCCGAACATAGACGCAATTGTAAAGGGCAAAAAGTACAAGATAACCGAGAATCTCACACTTCAGTGACACCTTTTATTGTGTAACAGTTCACAAATTAATGCAAATGTAGAGGCATACACTAAGCTAGTAAAATTATGTGGCACGTGTACATTCTCCTTTATTTGTTTCATTTGTCGCAGTAATAGTTCGTGAGTGATATCCCTGCAGGTGGCCGCGGATTTACATTGACTGGCGGCAGCTGTTGTGTGCCCCACGTGACTTTCCCCACTCTCCGCTCTGGTCCGGTAGTGGGGGTAGCGTGCTCGCTCTGCTCCGTGCTCGCGCCTTGCTGCTCACAGCTTGCTCCGCGAGCACGTATGTTGTGAAGCCCTGTTATAGAACATATCTGGGATGCCTTGCGACGTGCTGTTCAGAAGAGATCTCCACCTCCTCGAACTCTAACATTTTTATGGACAGTCCTGCGGGACTCATGGTGTCATCTCCTTCCAGCAGTAGTTCAGACATTAATCGAGTCCATGCCACGTCGTGTTGCACCACTTCTGCGTGGTCGCTGGAGCCCTACACTATATTAAGCGGGTGTAGCACTATCTTTGGCTGTTCAGTGAATAACTGACGATATGCACGACTGATTCGAAAAGTAGCTTATTGTATTGTTAACTGATGCTGTAAGTTTTCACATGATGCATCATATCATCAGTTTTCTCCAAATTTTTAGTTGCTATTAATTTTGTAATCTATCATAATTATTGAAAACAATTCCAATTTTCTTAATACTAATCCTATAATTTTGTTTTAAGTTACAACATCGGCACGATTGTTGTGACCTACTTGGTTCTTCTCTATCACGTTTGTGGGTTCCGTAACGCAGCTTCCTTAAAAATATCTAAGGAGCAGTCAAATGAAAACGAGACATCTGGAAAAAAAGCAAGTGGTCTGTGAGCCGTCCGTGGCTCGTGTTCCCGCCAGCATGTATTTAACACCCTGTTTTTAAGGTACTTCCGCCTCACTACGGTAGTTTAAATTACTACTGTCACTGAGTTGCTGCTTTGCCTGACGTGACCGGCGCTGGCAGCGCGTATCGACATATCCCCTCTCGTAGTGTCTTTGCTGGTCTGCTATTACTTCCCGGTCGTTGTCTGTCGTGAGGTCAGTTCGGATCGGGAGTTCGGTTCGAGAGTGTTGTGTACATAGTTCCGGGTAGTCAGCGCGTACACAACTTTCCCACTAGAGCGCGTCCCGCTAAGCACAACAGCGCAGGCGCAGCGCTCGTCCGTCTCCGCACTACGAGATGGTGCTGCCTTACAGACGGACCAAATTCTGCTTCCGCCTATCCGCGTATTAATATGTAATGCAGCCAATGAGATTGGTGCTAACGTAGAACCTTTTCTCCTCGCGGATCACACTCGCGCAGTGATACATGAACGCGCGAGGTATTATAACGAATGTACAGACCTCCGATTAGTCAGTCTTCATTAGTCTGCATTAGTCTGTACCAGTCTACATTTGTCTGCACCAGTCTATAGTCAAGTTTCAGTCTGCGGCTAATAAGATTACCATATTCCTGTACATAGCCATGAAGATAAATGAATAGACACTTTGTCAAGTATCAGAGATATGTGAGAATAAGATTAACGTACCAAGACCAAAGGAACTTAAGATTCAAATGGTTCAAATGGCTCTAAGCACTATGGGACTCAACTGCTGTGGTCATTAGTCCCCTAGAACTGCTGTGGTCATTAGTCCCTTAGAACTACTTAAACCTAACTAACCTAAGGACATCACACACATCCATGCCCGAGGCAGGATTCGAACCTGCGACCGTAGCAGTCGCACGGTTCCGGACTGCGCGCCTAGAACCGCGAAACCACCGCGGCCGGCGAACTTAAGATTGTCAATTGTAAACAGCATCCAGAATCATGTTACGTAATGTCTATGCTTTTTATTATTTTAATAAATGTGTGTGAAAATTAATCAAGTTCTGTTTAAAGTTGGTCACCGTCAATCTGCTACTCTAAGCGTGCAAGTGGCATTTGTATCGTCTGGCCTAACGGCAGAAGATAAACACGCCACGATAAGACCACGAGATATATTGCTGACACTCGCCTACTTCGTTAGAGCGACAAGTCAAATAATCTGATGGTGTGTGTACCGAAGGTATGAGCCGTCTGTCTGTGTGCGTGTGTGTGTGTGTGTGTGTGTGTGTGTGTGTGTGTGCATCGACTCCCGATTTGTCTTCGTGCATGCTTAGTGACTGTTGGGTATCGTCCAAGCCTTCGTGCAAGTGTTTGTCAGGCTCTGTATGTAGTTGTGTGATTTTAGTGACAACCTGTTTTAAATGTTGTAGCCGTAGTGGCTCTGAGAGGTAGGTCGTAACTGGTTCTCTAAGCGCTTCTGGGCCCCTTCAATTACCATCTTGTGGAACTTGAATCGGTCCCTTCCTGGTGCTGGGATGTCAGTTTGTCAGTGGGCGTGTTTCCTCTGCATGGTTGGGTCCGACCCAGTATTTCCGCCGTCGTGTGTCTGGAAGTGAGTGGGAGACGCACCAGTAGTGCAGTCGCAACGGAGCAGCAGTCGCGGACGGACCAGCAGGCAGTCGGTCGGTTGTTGCGGACGAGGGAAGTTGTCTCCGCGCGGTGCAGTCAGCTGGGGCCGATGGCAGCTCCTGCGCAGTGTCGGAGCGTGTGTGGAGCTGTCCGATCGATACGAGCTTCGTGGTTCACCGACCCAGGATGTCAAAGTTGAGTGGTGGTTTAAACTACCCAAGCCACGTCCATTCATGTTAGGGTGATTTGCTGTTGGGGGGGTTTTCCTGTGAGCAACACTGAGTACTGAAATTTAGCCGCCTTGCGGTGCAATTAAATATTTTGGTCGACTACAATTTGAGTGCACAAGTGGAAGTTTCTGCCTTGTGGCCGTTTGTGTTCCGGTTACCTGCCCTGGGCACTGACGTTAATTCAGGCAGTGTTCTTTTGAGTGAAGTTAACTATATTGCCGTGTTTCAAATCCAAGTGTACCAGCGGAATTTTCTGCCTAGTGGCCGTTAGTGTTCCGGTTACCTGCACTGGCCACTAACTTAATTTCAGCCAGCGTCCTTTCCTCACCTGTTGTCGATGTCCAACATGGTGTGTAATTTTGACAGCTAATAAATATTCCATTGTCAATTATCATGTTTGTAACCTTCCTGTGTGAGTTTTCATGTACTGACTGATGGGAAGCAAGTCGTTGTGTCGGTCGGTCCGTGGCTGTCCCCTGGTTGGGTTCCGACGGATCAAGTGTAGCTGGGCTCACCACCTGTCTCACCTAAGTGAACGAGGGCAGACCAACCTCCCTGGAGGCTTCTGAATGCCACCGGTGTCTAATTATCTGTTCTCACCTACTTTAAAGTCAAGGCTTATGGTTAATCTTCGTTACCTCAAAATTTGGCAAAATTAATTTTTAAATTTATTTTTCAAGCTTGAACATTGAGGCCTTCTGCCTTTAAAAGATTATGGTAATATATTTTAAAATTTTGAAAATCAAATGTGGCCGTCACCCATTTGTATTGCACTTGGCATATGTTTGCTGGTTTTTTTTACATTATTTTATTGCTATCTTAGTTGGATTTTTATCTTGTTGATTTGTTAAGATTTCTTGTTTGGAGGCCTGAGCCATGTATCGACTCGTGCTACACCTTGTGTTTAGATTGCATTGGTTTTCCTTTTCTTCCCGTGACATGTTTGTTTGATATGTTGTCTGTCATCAAGTGGCTGCTCGGTTGTCTTTTCCCTCTGCTATCGATATCTGCGTTTTTACTTCCGGGAAACTGCTGTGGAGGAAGTGAGATCTTTGACCGGTTGTAACCTCGTGTGGTGGCGCGGAAGTAGGGGGTTGCGCGCAGAGAGTCTGGTGGATACGGGAGCGGAGTATGGCTCTCCAGCGCGAAGCAGGCGTGGTCGGTCGTACCGAGTCGCCACGTGATGTATGTCGGTTGTGTGTAACGAGCGGGTCGACTTGACGGAAGAGCTCCCCGCGTGTTGGTTGTATACAGAATCGCTCCACGAGTAGTTGCTGTTCATTTCACCTTGGTGCGACGTTAACAAGCTTCTTTAAGTCCTCCGTTTCAACACTGGAGTTTAAAAGGAGACACCTAACATGAAGGAGCGATCACTACCCGTCAACGTTGCAGAGAAGACGTGAACTCCGGTGACCGAGCGTGTTGTCGCGTGACCGTGGCGTGTTGGGTACACTGGCGACGCGTGCGCTGTCGGATGTGTGGATCCTTGCCATCGGAGGTCGTGTACTGCCTGTTCGAGCATAATTGCAAGTTACGTTCGCGGAAGGTTTAATCATTAAGTAATAATTTTGTGGAACCAGCGTCTCTTCTGCCTTGTGGCTTCCGGCGACCGGGTTTCCTGTCCCTGGCACCGGTGTAATTGAAGACATCTTTCCTCCTCCTCTCGTTACTGCCCGATGGGAGGTGTAGTTTTGGCGGTTTAATTGTTTCGCTATTCTGTCGTCGGTTATGAGTAAATTCACGCATCTTGTTGGTTGATCATGTGGTCGCTCATTCAGGACTGTGTGGTGTAATGTTTCCTTCCACGAGATTAGCTGTAATTCTGTCAGCAAGTTAAGCCATCTTATTACAAGTTTTCGCTGGCTAAAAGTCGATGCAGTGAGCAGCCTGAGAGTGGCAATTGTGTTTACGGGCGTATTTAAATTGGTCAGTATTCTGCCTAGCCTGAGCATCCCTGAGTGGGTGATTTGTGGCCACCTTACACGGGTCCGTCGTATCTGTTATGTTCTAATGATATTCCAGGACACTTTTGTTTAAAAACCTTTTTAAATTCCTCCATTCCTTTATTGCCAGTAATCGTGTGTTTGCTGAGACCTTTGATTTTTTTGATGGCGGTGTTCATAGCTTCACTACCTCACCGTACTTTATTAACGAAATTCTGTATTTACTTTAGTAGCCTGTTTACTAATGTTCTTTAAATTTGTTTAAATTGTTGTATTGCTATAAATTACTTTGATTGGCGTTAGCGGCGTGTTTTAAAAGGTAGTTTATTGCCGTACTGCTATCTTCTGTGTTTTAAAAAAAAATTTCTTTTAAACTGTTGTATTGCTATAAATTACTTGATTGTCGTTAGCGGCGTGTTTAAAAGGCTGTTTATTGCCGTACTTCTAGTTTCTGTAACATACGAATAAAACATTAGTGGAAATCTCAACTCGACAGTAAACTACTAGAAATTTGGCCCCGTTTCCCTATTTGTGGTGTGGCTTGTAGTAACCGTAATCACTGTGTGTGTCAGGCCGTTAGCCGTGAAAGACTTACATTCGGTAAAGGTCGGGCTATGTGCTGCTTTGGTAGTAAAGGTTATTAAAGTACAGTAAATTACAATTAGGAGGAGGAACTGACTCCAACCTTATTTGGCCCTTTCCACAATCCTAATTACCTGTTCTGCCCAGCTGGTTTAGCGGGCGTTTCAGTCTGTATTTCATTTTAAAAGAAATTGGCATAATTATTAATACATTTACCCTACTATAAGACAAGATGGCCTATGCCGGGATGGAAAAATGTTTACCGTTGCCCACAGAACGGTGATTGTACCGAGGCGTGCGCCTCTCCGTCCGAAGCAAACCGACGACCACGAGTGTCTTTCTCGATGCCTCGAAAAATATGGAACCTGCATGGAGAGATCTCGGGACTGTATGCAGGATGTGTAAAGGCTCCTCAGCGAAACCTCTGCAGTGTACTCGACACGACGTTGGCGAGATGCGGGAGGACATTGTCCTGTAACAGAATGACGGCATCCGCCAACATTCCCTGGTCGTTTGGACTTGATGGTGCTTCTCAGTTAACGCATAGCGGCAATGGACACGCTGCAATAACTGAAGCGAGGCACAAATTCCAGACTCCCAAAAACAGTGTCGGGCGGTAGCATTCTGCTGCAGAACACTGCCCTCCCACATGCTGCAGAGGTTGTCGACTGCGCTGCAGATGGTTCGCTGAGAATCCGTTACAGAGAGGCGATGCCGGCGTAAAGTTCCTGATCGCCAGACTTTGCGCCAATGTCGTGCTTTCAGCACCAAACCTCTCACAGTGTCTCATGAAGCAAGCGCACGCGTCACTGCCTATGGTGATCCGTCAGTCGGATGGGTACGTTGAGTTAGGCGGCCCTATTGTAGGAGTAGGCTACGAGCCGGCGTCGGGTTTCACCCTCTCTCTTCCCTCATCATCATCATCATCTCACATTACACACACACACACACACACACACACACACACACACACACACACACACACACACTCATTTAGTATTACAACACGGTGTTTCGATAAGAGTGTGAAAAAATGCAACAGGACATAGAGAATCCTCCGCTGAATAATTTGAGGTAGGGAACTTGGGACCGGAGAAGCCAGCTTAAGGAGATATGAAAGTAAACTTGTCTACCGCTTTGTCAGCTTATTTACAATCAACATGGGTACAAGTTTACACTACTGTGCTGTTGATTTAGATGTACATTCTCTATTTCTATTTCTTGCACGGTAACAAGGAGGACGAGCCTGCTTACCAGGAAGTCACGATGCATGTATTGTTCACTTTACGCGTCCATAAGGTGGCTTTGTTGTATCTTATTTACATTATGCCATGACGGAATGTGCTGTGAATCAGCGACGGACACATTCAGAGACGTGCAGTACAATACGATGGAGCAATACCGGTGCAGTATTTCCCGGTCGCTGGACTGGAAGAGGTGGTCATATTCCATGGCCTGGTCGTCACCTGACTTCAATCCACTTGATTATTTCCTATGGGGATATCTAAAATCACGTGTCTGCGAGACCCCAGTGGATATGGAGATGGAATTACTTGCCACAACTTTACGTACCTGTAATGTGATTTGAAACACACCAGGGATATTTGTCAGGGTGCGTCAGAATCTTGTTCGCCGACGTCATGCCTGCATTGAGGCTGATGACATACTTTGTAAGATACAGCACAAACAGCACGTCCATTGCGTCAATGAAGCTATTTGCAGTTAACAAATATAAATAAAAAGGTACAGAATAGTGTGATTTTCTTCCTGTTTTCTCCTTAAGCTGGCTTTTCCGACCCCAGCTCCCCTACGTCAGATTGTTCGGTGGAGCATCGTCTACGTCCTGTTAAATTTTTGCACGCTCTTACGGAAACACCCTGTGTAGTAATGTAGCATGTGAAAACAAATTAAAAAATTTCTCCACACGCTATTTCCATATTTTTGGGGGCCTGAAGAAAGACATTCGTGGTCGTCGATTTGTGTCGGAGGAAGAGATAACCGTCTGGGTAAAATCACGGTTCTATAGGCATACGCAAACAAGGCATTGACCGTCTTGTCTCAGAATGGGATAAAGTTACCAACTGTTATGGTGCTTACTTTTGAAGTTTACTTAGCTCGTTTGTCCGCAGCTCGTGGTCGTGCGGTAGCGTTCTCGCTTCCCACGCCCGGGTTCCCGGGTTCGATTCCCGGCGGAGTCAGAGATTTTCTCTGCCTCGTGATGACTGGTTGTTGTGTGATGTCCTTAGGTTAGTTAGGTTTAAGTAGTTCTAAGTTCTAGGGGACTGATGACCATAGATGTTAAGTCCCATAGTGCTCAGAGCCATTTGAACCAACTTAGCTCGTTTCCCCTCTGTCTCGTTTCCATTGACTAATCCTTACATACACACATCAAATGTGTTATGCATCAACCCGGTTCCCAGAACTCATGCAGATAGACGTCCACTTTGGATATTGTATCACAGACACAGTCCCTTTGACTGTTCAGAGAAGTCACTAAAGCCGCCCAAAGATGTAAACAAGCACGCATGAGCGGCGCCTATTACACGGAGACGTTCCACAGCCGATCAGTTCCAGTCACTCCACCAGGAAGTGGATAGACGGCTCGTCTTGTCCTTCAACCACGTCTAGAAGGTCAATACCGCGGTTCGATCGCGTCCGCATTGTTACTTTGTGGCAGGAGGGCTCTCAACAACGGAAGTGTCCAGGCGTGTCGGAGTGAACCAAAGCGATGTTGTTCGGACATGGAGGAGATACAGAGATGACATGCCTCGCTCAGGCCGCCCAAGGGCTACTACTGCACTGGACGCCCGCTGCCTATGGATTATGGCTAGGAGGAATCCTGACAGCAACACCATCATGTTGAATAATGCTTTTCGTGCAGCCACAGGCAACTCAAACTGTGCGCAATAGGCTGCATGGTGCGCAACTTCACTCCCGACGTCCATGGCGAGGTTCATCTTTGCAACCACGACATCATGCAGCGCGGTACAGATGGGTCCAACAACATGCCAAATGGACCGCTACGATTGGCATCACGTTCTCTTCATCGATGAATGTCGCATATTCCTTCAACCAGACAATCGTCGGAAACGTGTTTGGAGGCAACCCGGTCAGGCTGAACGCCTTTGACACTGTCCAGCGAGTGCACCGAGGAGGTGGTTCCCTGCTCTTTTGGGGTGGCATTATGTGGGGACGACATACGCCGCTGGTGGTCATGGAAGCTGCCGTAACGGCTGTACGATATGTGAATGCCATCTTCCGACCGGTAGTGCAGCCATTTCGGCACCATACTGGCGAGGCATTCGTCTTCATGGACGCGCCCCCATCGTGCATATCTTGTGAATGACTTCTTTCAGGATAACGACATCGCTCGACTAGAGTGGCTAGCATGTTCTCCTGACATTAACCCTATCGAACATGCCTGGCCGGCCGAAGTGGCCGTGCGGTTAAAGGCGCTGCAGTCTGGAACCGCAAGACCGCTACGGTAGCAGGTTCGAATCCTGCCTCGGGCATGGATGTTTGTGATGTCCTTAGGTTAGTTAGGTTTAACTAGTTCTAAGTTCTAGGGGACTAATGACCTCAGCAGTTGAGTCCCATAGTGCTCAGAGCCATTTGAACCATTTTTGAACATGCCTGGGATATACTTAAAAGGGCTGCTTATGGACGACGGGACCCATCAACCACTCTGAGGGATCTACGCAGAATCGCCGTTGAGGAGTGGGACGATCTGGACCAACAGTGCGTTGATGAGCTTTTGGGTGGTATGCCATGACGAATACAGGCATGCATCAATGCAACAGGCAGTGCTACTGGGTATTACAGGTACCAGTGTGTACAGCAATCCGCACACCACCTCTTAAGGTCTCACTGTATGGTGGTACAACATGCAGTGTGTAGTTTTCATGAGCAATAAAAAGGGCGGAAATGATGTTTATATGCCGGCCGTTGTGGCCGAGGGGTTCTGGGCGCTTTAGTCTGGAACCGCGTGGCCGCTACGGTCGCAGGTTCGAATCCTGGCTAGGGCATGGATGTGTGTGATGTCCTTAGGTTAGTTAGGTTTAAGTAGTTCTAAGTTCTAGGGGACTGATAACCACAGCAGTTGAGTCCCATAGTGCTCAGAGCCATTTGAACCGTTTGTACCATTGTTTTGCTGTTTGGTCTCTACTCCAATATTTTGTACAGGTTCCAGAACTCTCGGAACCGAGGTGATGCAAAACCTTTTTCAATGTCTGTACGGGGGAAGATCAAAAACTTTCCAGAATCAGTACGTCAATCAGACAAAATCGCTGTGAGCGTTGAAGATACACGTTTGGTAAAACACTGCGTCCTGCCGCGTGAAGAAGACTGTAACTGCCCGCTGTCCATCCTCGTCCGACAGAAGCAGTCGACTCTCCAACGACTTTTTTAAGTGACCAAAGGAATAATACTCGCACATGGGGAGATCAGCAGTATAGGGCGGATGCTCGATTGTCTCCTACTTGTATTGACATAACTTCTACGTTACGAACTTTGCGATGCGGGGACGTGCATTATCATGAAGCAGCACCACCACAAGTCGGGCCCCATTCATATTCTTCGTTATCCGATGATTGTCTACCAGTGTTTGTCCTTCGGCAGCCAAGAAAAGATATCAGCAGTTTGGTCCGGTTTGGAAGCATTCGGTAATAACGTCCCCATATTTCACGCTTCCGCATATACCGATCGCGCGCCGGAAAGACACCGCTGCCACACTAATCCGTTGCCTACATGTCGGTGCTTATACACCCGCACCGTGGTAGCGCTACGTTGCATACACGCTGCAGCAACTTGCTCAAACGAAAGCGTTTCGGTCGCCGATTATGTTCGTTTTTTATTTCACCCACCTTGGCTACCACTGTGTCGTCTCCACCCTTCCGCAAAGTGCACACGCTGCAGTCTCGGGGAAACCTCGCATCCGGGACTCAGCCGCCTGCATACTCCGCACGACTCACCCAGCCGGCTGGCTGCCACCAACTGTGAGAACACTCGCCACTGCCTCCTGCTCTGCGAGCCGGCTTCTCGCAATGTCACACGTTCTGTGCTCCTCATGTTGCACCCACCTGTCTGTTCTGTAGCCCTGGTCCAACCGCCACCAGTCTGTTCTCTGTCCTTGTAGTTCTAACACTACTCCCATCTCGCTCGCATCGGCCTCTCCTGCCCAGTGCCGATCTCGCCCCCAGCAGTCTGTTACGTAGTCCTGACTTTGCTTCCATCTGTCTGTTGCGTATTCCTAATCACGCCCCCACATAATGTTCCGTACTCATCATCTCGTTCCCATAAATCTGTTTTGTGGCCACCACTCATCTCCATTTTGCCCTAGATCTGACAGTGTTACAGAACAGTGCTATCAGCTGATATGCTCTCTGCAGTCGCGGATGGCAGAATTTTATGATTTCATTCCTCGGTACGGCGACTGCCTCAGCTATGACACTGGAGACATTGAGACGTAACGATTACATTTCCTTTTGGTTACAACTTCCGGGAAGCTTATGTTCGGGATAACAGACTTTTCTTTTAATCAGTCTTCTAGTTGGTTTGATACCCTCCTGTGCCAATGTCTTCATCTCATAGAAGCACTTGCAACCTACGTCCTCAGTTATTTGCTGAATGTATTCTCATCTCTGTCTTTCTCTACATCTCCTTCTCTATAGCTCCTTCTCGTATCACGGAAGTTATTCCCTGATGTCTTAACAGATGTCCTACCATTCTGTCCCTTCTTCTCGTCAGTGTTTTCTATACATTCTTTTCCTCACCGATTCTTCCAGTCCACCTAATTTTCAACATTCTTCTGTAGCATCACGCCTCAAATAATGCGATTCTCTTCCGGTTTTCCCACAATCCATTTTTCTCTACCATTCAATGCTTTGTTCCAAAACCATATTCTCAGAAATTCCTTGTAAAGTTTATGATTGATATTAGTAGACTTCTCTTGGCAAGGAATGCCCTTTCTACCATTGCTAGTCTGCTTCTTATGTCCTTGCTGCTCCGTCTGTCAAAATTCTTTAAGATCAACAGCTTCGTGATCATCAACCCAGATGTTAAGTTTCTCGCTGTTCTAATTTCTGCTACTTATCATTACGTCTTTCTTCGATTTATTCTCAGTTCATGTTCTGTACTCGTTATACTGTTCATTCCACTCAGTAAGTCCTGTAATTATTCTTCACTTCCACTCAGGATAGCAATGTCATCAGCGAATCATATCATTGATGTTCTTTCACCTTGAATTTAATTCCGCTCCTGAACCTTTCTTTTATTTCGATCATTGCTTCTGCGATGTACAGATTGAACTGTAGGGGCGAAAGACTACATCCCTGCCTTACACCCTTTTTAATCCGAGCACTTCGTTCTTGGTCTTCCACCCTTATTGTTCCTTCGTGGCTCTTGTACATATTATATATTACCCGTCTTTCCCCATAGCTTGTCCTTATTTTTATCAGAATTGTCATAGTCGAAAGATGTTTCCAGATCGACAAATCCTATGAACATGTTGATTTTTCTGTAGTCTTGCTTCCATTATCAACCGAAAGTCAGAATTGTCTCAAGGTGCCTTTACCCTTCCCAAAGCTAAACTGATCATCACGTAACACATGTTCAGTTTCCTTTTCCATCCTCTTGTATATTATTCCTGTCAGCATCTTGGATACATGGGCTGTGAAGCTGTTTGTACAATAATTCCCACGCTTTCCGGTTTTTGCAATCTTCGAGTTTGTGTGGATGATGTTTTTTTCAAAAGTCAGATGATATATCGCCAGTATTATACGTTCGACACACCAAACTTAATAGCCACTTCCCCCATTATTTTAGAAGTTCTGATGCCATGTTATCTATCCCTACTACCTTATTCAATCTGAAGTCTTTCAAAGATCTTTTAAATTCTGATTCCGATATTCTCTTCTATAATGACTCCTGTTTCTTCGTCTATCACACCAAGTCTTCCCTTCATAGAGGCCTTTAGTGCACTCTTTTACCTATTGGCTCCCTCCTCTGCATTTAACATTGGAATGCCGATTATACTCTTACTATTACCGTCCTTGCTTTTAATTTAACCGAAGCTTTGTTTTGACTTTTCTATATGCTGAGTCAGTCCTTCCGACGATCATTTCTTTTTCGATTTCTGCACATTTTTCATACAGTCATTTCGCCTTAGCTTCCCTGAAATTCCTAGTAATTTCATTCTTAAGTGACTTGTATTTCCGTACCCTGGAATTTCCCTATATATAGTTTTGCACTTCCTTCTTTCATCGATCAGCTGAAGTATTTCTTCTGTGTCCCACGGTTTCTTCGCTGTTAACTTTTTTGTACCTACGTTTTTTCTTCCCCATTTCTGTGATTGCCCTTTTTAGAGACGTTCATTCATTTTCAACTGAACTGCCTACTGAGCTATTCCTTATCGCCATATCTATAGCTTCAGAGAACACCAAGTGTCCCACTTCTTCGTGCATTGATTGTCCCTGATTAGTATCTTAAACTTCAGCCTACTCTTGATCACTACTATATTGTGGTGTGAGTCTATATATGCCCCCGGACATGCCCTTCAATCCAGTAACTGATTTTGTAATCTCTGCCTGACCATTGTGTAAACTAGTTGAAATCTCCCAGTATCTCCCGGCCGTTTCCAGGGATACCTCCTTTTGTTATTGTTGAACAGAATATTCGTTATTACTAGCTGAGATTTATCTCCGAACTCAATCACATTTTCTCCTCTCTCATCCCTATTGCCTAGCCCACAATAGCTCGTAATCCTTTCTTCTACTCCCTCCCTTAAAGTGGTATTTCAATCCCCTATGACCATTAAATTTTCATCTGCTTTACGTACTAAATCACCCATTCAGAATCCTCATATACTTCCTCTATCTCTTTATCTTCTGCTTGTAACATCGACAAGTATAGCTGAACTATCGTTGTCGGTGTTGGTTTGCTGTCGATTTTGATGAGAACAACCTTCTTACTGAATTGTTAGCAGTAACTCACTCTCTGCCCCAACTTCCTATTCATAACGAATCTTACTCCCGTTATACCATTTTCTGCTGCTTTTCATTTCACCCTATAGTCATCTGACCAGAAATCCATGTCTCGTTTCCATTTACTTGACTGACCCCGGACATCCCACGCCCCGAATTGTAGAGCGTTATCCTTTCATTGCTTACTCAATCTGTTTCTGATGGTCACCTCCTCCTTGGCAGTGCCTTCCGGGAGATGTGATTGGGGACTAGTCCGCAATCTTTTGCCAACGGAAAGATCATCTTAACACTTTTTCAGTCACAGGTCACATGTCCTGTGGATGCACATTATGTGGTTGCTAATGCCTTCTGCTTCCTCATGCCGTTGATTATTGCTGAACGCCTCCTGTCCACTCCTCCGCCCTGTTTGACAAGGCCGCTGGCTGAATCAGGGTAACTTCTTCCGCAGGAAGTCTTCGACACGACTTTGCTGATGATTTTATTGAATATTCAAGCGGTGGTCGGGTTAACACGGTACTGGGGACGTTTTCATTACTTATCATGGACGCTACCCCTAGATGACAAAAAAATAATGGTTTTGACTTCCAACAGAACATTGGAACGGAGTTGCTATAATTTTGGTGCGATATTTGCAGTGTGCTGTGGCACATCAACAGATGATCACCAGCCGTCAGTGATCTGACTCCCCTTGATGCACAGAGCCTGTCTTACATCATGTGCCACTGAAGTTCTTTGAGCATGTCTCTAATCCTCTCATACTTACTAAACGGTCCAGCGATGAAACGTGCCGTGGTTAGTTGGATCTTCTCTACCGGTTCTAATATTCCAGTCTGATAAGTATCGCAGACTGTTCAGCAATACTCTGTTATACACAACTGGGTCAATGTGGGGCAACCATTTCGAAGCAACACTTTTTTCTGAAAGGAGTTTAGCTTTATTCAGGATTTCAGTATACCACATTATTCCCCACACCTTTGGCTACAAGAAACTACTTTTGAACATTCCATTCAATGCGACGGCCTCACGTCGCCTCATTTCGATGGCGTGTATGCCCGCCTTGTACCACTTTTCTGGTCCCGAGTCGGATCCAACGTCTTGCTGCATCAATAATCTCCCCATCATCCGTGTACTGCTTCCTGCAGAGTGCATCCTTCAGTGGCCCAAGCAGATGGAAATCGGGAGGAGCGAGATCCAGGCTGTAGGGTGGATGAGGGAGACGGTCCACTGAAGTTCTGTGAGCTCCTCGCAGAGTGCGCAGGCTCGCGTTGTCTTGTAGAAGGAGAAGTTCGTCTGCATTCTTGTGGCGACGAATATGCTGAAGTCGTTTAGTCAGTTTCCTGGGGGTAGCACAATGCACTTCACAGTTGATCTTTGCACCATGAGGGAGGACAGCGAACACAATAACCCTTCCAGACTCCCAGAAGACCGTCGCCTTGACCTGAGGTTGCTGCTTTCATCTTCTTCTCGGAGGAGAGGTGGCGTGGCGCCACTCCATCGATTGCTGCTTTGTTTCCTGTTCGAAGTGATGAACCCATTTTTCATCGTTTGGACAAAAAATTGTCATGATCACCCTCGAAAGCGAAATGAATTCGCTGCTCTTTATGGTCTTTTGTTAGGCGGCGAGGGACCCCAGCTGCCGCTAGGACTGTCGATATTTCTATAAATATCGTGAATTCTATATATCGATATTTCAAAAATGTCTTTATCGGCCATTCATATCTCTAGAAATGTATTGGTTTACCAATATATCTACGACCGCTGCACAATGTAAATATACTACCGGTTTCAGAGCGGTATATTTAAGTATTCAATTTTTATTACATTATATGTACATCAACAAGCTAGCAGCCTGCTTATACCCCTTAGAGCAAGAATTGAAAAGAAAACGCTACACGTTCACGCTTAGCGATAGCCACTTTGCTAACAGTGGTAACTGGTAAGTGGCACAATAAAAAGTTTCCGGTGCGTCCGTCGTTCGGTTTCGTGACATATCGGACTTGTGTGCAACACTTCATGTCGACTTTCCTTTCTTTTCATGTCCAAACGCCAGACAGCTGACAGTTAAATAATAAAAATTTGTGTTAAATCTTATGGGACTTAGCTGCTAAGGTCATCAGTCCCTAAGCTAACACACTACGTAACCTAAATTATCCTAAGGACAAACACACACACACCCATGCCCGAGGAAGTACTCGAACCTCCGCCGGGATCAGCCGCACAGACCATGACTTCAGCGCGCAAGACCTCTCGGCTAATCCCGCGCGGCAGCTGACAGTTGTAGTGTCAAAATTGCATGGTGATGTTAAACGTCGCAGTTTCTGTTGGTAGCACCGAGCGCCGACTAACTCAGCATTTCCCTTCACACGTCTTCGCCCACCGCAAGGACCAAGCTTCACATTTATATTTTTGTTCTTCAACTGGTTTTGAAGAATGCTGATGTGAAGAAATAGCTTAGCTAATCTGCCGTTTCTTCACATGGGGAATCTTATTATTCCATTCATACTGCCACCGCCCAGTGCAACCAAACTTCCCTTTTTTACTTGCTAAAGGCGGAAGAATCTGCAATCATCAGGAGCATAAGCATGCACAAAACAATGGAAACCACTGCGTTAAAGACACGTAACGTGTATCCACAGCACATGTGACGTGAAATTGAAAAAAATGCCTTGCTGATCTCTGCATTGGCAAAAGATTCCGGACTAGACCCCCATTCGCATCTCTGGGAGGAGACTGCCGAGGGGGAGGTAACCATGACAGAAAGATTGAATAATCAACGAAAGGGTAACGTTCTACGGGGCGGGGCGTGAAATGTCAGAAGCTTGAACGTCGTAGGGAAGCTTCAAAATCTGAAAAGGGAAATGCAGAAGCTCAATCCAGATATAGTAGAGGTCAGTGAAGTCAAATGGAAAGAAGACAAGGATCCTTGGTCAGATGAGTAAAGAGTAATATCAGCAGCAGCAAAGTAGGATTCGTTATAAATACGAAGGTAGGGCAGAAAGTGTGTTGTTGTCAACAGTTCAGTGATAGGGTTGTTCTTATCAGAATCCACAGCAATCCAGCATCGACAACGATAGTTCAGGTAAAGAAGCCGACGTCGCAAGCTGGCTTTAGGAAAAGTAAAGGCACGTGAGAGGCAGTTCTGATGTTGTGGTTGATAACGGAAATAAGACTAAAGAAATATCAAGAAACGTTCATAGGACTTTCGAACCAGGAAAAAGCATTTGTCAATCAAAAATGGTGCAAGATGTTCGAATTTCTGAGAAAAATAGGGGTACGCTATAGGCAGAGACAGTAACATACAATTTGTACAATAGCCAGCAGGAAATAACAGTGGACGACGAAGAACGAAGTGCTTGGACTAAAAAGAGTGTAGGACAGGTATATAATCTTTCGTCCATATTGTTCAATCTTTACATCGCAAAAGCTGAAAGGATATCAATGATACTGCTCGCTGATGACTTTGCTATCCTGAGTTAAAGTGAAGAAAAATTATATGATTTGCTGAAGGGAATGAACAGTCTAATGAGTACAGAATACGGATTGAAAGTAATCGAAGAAAGACGAAAGTAATGAGAAGTAGTAGAAATGAGAACAGCGACAAACTGAGGAAGTTAACATGAGAATTGATAGTCACGAAGTAGATGAAGTTGAGAAATTCTACTACCTAGGCAGCAAAACAACCAATGACGGACGGAGCAAGGATGACATCAAAAACAGACTAGCAATGGCAGAAGGGCATTCCTGGCCATGAGAAGTCTACTAGCATCAAACATAGGCCTGAATTTGAGGTAGATATTTCTGAGAATGTACATTTCGAGCACAGCATTCTTCAGTCCGGAACCGCGCTGCTGCTACGGTCGCAGGTTCGAATCATGGAATCATGCCTCAGGCATGGATGTGTGTGATGTCCATAGGTTAGTTAGGTTTAAGTAGTTCTAAGTTCTAGGGGACTGATGACCTCAGATGTTAAGTCCCATAGTGCTCAGAGCCATTTGAACCATTTGAGCACAGCATTGTTTGGTAGTGATATGTGGACAGTGGAAGAACCGGAAGAGAAGTAATCGAAGCATTTGAGATGTGGTGCTACAAATTAGTTGGACTGATAAGGTAATAAATGAAGAGGTTCTGAGCAGAGTCGGAAAGGAATATGAGGAAAACACCGTCAAGGAGAAGGGACATGATGGTACCAGAGGGAGCTGTACGGGGCAAAAATTGTAGAGGAAGAGAGATTTTGGAATACACCCAGAAAATAATTCACGACGTTGGTTGCAAGTGCTGCTTTGCGATGAATAGGTTGGCGACAGAAGAAGAATTCGTGGTGAGCCGCATCAAACCAGTCAGAAGATTTATGAGTAAAAAAAATGTTCTTGCTTCACATAATCAAAGAGAAAGACTGGAAGTGATGAAAGCTCAAAAAGTAGTAAGACTCCTTCACACAGTGAAAGTGAAATTACGTTCTATACAGTTTCAAAAGAACAATGTCAAATATTTACCGAAAATTGCGAAAAAGTATAATGTAAAAAAATATCGGTATTCGATATTGCCATTTCGATATCGATATATACGTGAAGGACGTGGCAACGTTATGCAACGACTTTTTCATGCACAGTCGTTGTATCGATATATCGATATTTTATCAACAAACCCAGTTGGCACACACCTCTGAGTAACCCAAGGGATGGACGAGTGTGTCAGCACCATTATCAGTCTGCAGCAAGGTGTTGGATTGTGGTCCGTCGATCACCTCGAATGAGATTTCAAAAATGGTTCAAATGGCTCTGAGCACTATGGGACTTAACATCTGAGGCCATCAGTCCCCTAGACTTAGAACTACTTAAACCTAACTAACCTAAGGGCATCACACACATCTATGCCCGAGGCATGACTCGAACCTGCGACCGTAGCGGTCGCGCGGTTCCAGACTGAAGCGCCTAGAACCGCTCGGCCACACCCGCCGGCTCGAATGAGAGTGTCCGCTCGTTTCAGCACTGCAAGAGTCACACCTGTTGGAGGCCGCCCGGCACGCGGGACATCGTACAGGTTTGCGCGACCTTGCTACGATATTGAGAGGCGCCTCGCCTTATAATTCACCGTGCTTGTGTTCAGTGCAGGGTGTCCGTAGATAGTCTGCAAGCGCCTATGCATAGCTGCGATCGCCTCCCAAAGAAACTCAATGACAGCTCTCTGCTTGGAACGAACCTGCGTTACAGACACCATTTTGAAGGCTACGTGTAGCGCCCAGACCTTTCGGAACTTATGGAACTGTAATGGCAGAAGCAGGAATGTTCCCCGATGTCCCTCAACAAATTAGGCATTTTTTCAACATAAATTGGCCGATAAAAATGTGTAGCATTACTTACCGAACGCTGCTTGAAATTGTTTTAAGATGTTGTGGCACGTTGATAATATTGTTTTTTTCTGTTTTAGAGATCTAAAACCTAACTGATTCATTAAACCTGTGTAAATCTGGTAGTAAGGCCTATTGAGACTAGTGGCGAATGTAATTAATTTTTGTACCAGCTTTGAACGAAGTTTTTCAGGATGTGTCTTTAACTGTCTTTGTCGACTATTGGCCTACTGTTTTGGTATTGTAATTAAGCTGCTATTGTAAGTGAACTCTTGCTGTTGGAATTCCATTACTTACCAGTTCTGAATTAATTCAACATTGAGGCACAAAGATCCTTTCAACGTAGAGTATTTTGATACTTTAAGTTCCTGATTTATTTATCTGTGATTTTCAACAGTTTGATAATTCCCTTTCAAGTGTTTAATTTAATGATGAGGTGTGCTCAGGTTACCAGCGAGCGCCTTATGTAAAATTGTTGGTGTGAAATAGACTGTGAAATTTTGAGTGTGTGCTCGATAGCTTAGCACTCCCGCATCCCTGCACCCTTACCATTTCAAACATTGAAATTAATATTTCATAACATCTCTAAACTGAGCAACAAAATTTTGGTGGGACTCGACTGCGCGTGAAACCCGAACAACGATTCCCTTCTCGCAGTCTGGAGCGCGACCGGTAGCTCCTGGGCATCTTTGACCGCCAGTAGCGAGACCATTCCGGCTGTTGAAAAGGGCACAATCTGATCCGAGAGTTCCAGAGAACCAGCGATGCCTAAGGGTACGATCTACATCATACCATTATCGACATACGCAGCCCTTACAAGCTGCATCAGGGAGACATCATATCAGAAGCCAGAGCAACCAGCAACTTCCAAATGGATTCAAGCTAAACTTTTAAGATCGATGCCTATCTTAAAATGTACACCATTTTGTATCTTCATTCATACAGAAGCTATGCTCTTGTAAAATTGGATGAATCTTTTTGAACTACCCACTTGTTCGTCCATACTTTGAATAGTAAGTAGATATGCATTTTAATGTTTTACGTCAATCGGGAAAATCAGTTTAGGCTCCAGAAAAATGTAGGAACGCGCGAGGCAATACTGACCGTACGACTTTTCGCAGATCAGTTCAAGAAAAGCGACCCTAGTTTTATATTTTTTTTAGATTTAAAGAAAGATTTTGATAGCTTTTGCTGGATTACTCTGTTTGAAATTCTGAAGATGGCAGGGATAAAATACAGATAGAGAAATTCATCTATAAGTTGTGTGATTTGGTGATGAGACTGTAATTCTGTAAGAGGCGGCAAAGGAGTTGGAGGAGCAGCTGAATTGAATGGATAGCGTCTTGAAAGGAGGGTATAAGATCAACATCAATAAAAATAAAACAAGGGTAATGAAATGTAGTCGAAATAAATCAGGCGATGCTTATGGAATTACATTAGGAAATGAAACACTAAAAATAGTAGTCAAGTTTTGTTACTTGTGCAGCAAAATTATTGATGTTGACAGAAATACAGATACTAGAAAATGTAGACCATCGAGCATTTCGGAGAAAAGAGAAATTTGTTAACATCGAATATAAGTTAAAATGCACGTAAGTGAGACGTGGACGATAAATAGTTCAGTCAAGAAGAGAAGGTCTTGAAATGTGGTGCTACAGAAGCACAATGAAGATTGCAGTAACTCACCTGAAAGTACAGGAGGAAGTAGGGGAACAGAAACTGTACGGCACAACCTGACTAAAAGAAGGAGTCGCTTGACGGGAGGTCTACTGATGCATCGAAGAAGCGTTTATATGGTAATGTGGGAAGTGTGTGAGGGTAAAGACTGTGCGCGGAGACCAAGATGTAGGCAACCACATCACACCAATCTTAATACTGAAGATCACAGCAATAATACTTACCAAGAGATTCGTGGGAAAGTTTCGCACTTATATAGAGTTGAATAATGACAGTATCTGGATGGTCATTGTGACAAGGGTAGTTGTGGGAAAGAAGAGAAAACAGATGTAACTCTAGCAACAGCAACAATTTTCTATAACAGGTACTATCAAGGGGAGTGGGGGTACTTTATACTCAGCACAAAACAATTCAAAGAACTCAGGTTTCGTTAATTGTAGTTACTTTTATCAAAAACATCATTTTTAAATAGGTACTGATGTATAAGAAAGATCTAGGACCAGAAAATATCAGTTAGTACAATCGTAGCAGTACCAACTCGTTTTCCGTAATATGTACAGAGAGGAGGGGTATTAAATACCCACCACAAAATTTTCTTAAAAATGCAGATTTCTTTAACTATCTGTAAGTTTTATTGCAATATAGTTTTTAAAGACATATAGATGTGTAACACTGGTCCACAACTTCAAAATATTAGCATGACATTTGTTGCGAAACCTCACATTTACTACTGAGAATTAAATTTTTGGGTTACTTTTAACGAAAAATTACGGCATTAGTATAAGAATCGCTAAACACAATTAACTTTCTTTTCAGAATTTTAAAATATCAAGTACATGAGTAGGTTATGATATTTTCAAAAGGTGGGCATGAAGTATTTTCCCCCCACCCTCCCCCTCGATATTCCGAGGATTAAAAATGAACCAAACGACGTGAAATAGACTAATAACCATGAATTTATGATACATCCTTGTACAAACATTTCCATGTGTCGAGAAATGTGTTTTGCGTTCGGAATGTTTCTCCCGGCTCGTACGGCGGGCAGAGATCACAGGCCGTCAGTAGGCCGCATCACCTGCAACTTTAACTCGACAAACATTTCCAGTAACAGTAGGTACGTAAGGCCGTAGGTAAATCACAAATCAAGGGGTAACCGCAAATCTGTTTGTCACTTCGTAAAGTATATTCGCTTAGAGAAGTCATCTTGTACGATGGGCAGAGATAATGGGTCCACAGTAGTGGTCACGGTTACCTGTGAGTATGCTGCATGCAAATTACGCAATTATAAGTACTTCAAAACAAATATAATGTCTTTTGTAACACACGAAAAGGCAGTCTCTTATTCGTAATTAATAAGTTTCCTTAGAAAAACATAGGTATGAATCAGGGCATTCACGATGGCCTATTGCCTATGATAGTTAAAAAAAGTCTCTATATATGTTAAAATTTTCCATAGCTAGTAACTTTTAGCGCAGAATCGGTATCCAATCTCAGACGCCGGTTGAGAAACCCTTCTAGCGATACCTCATGCACTCCTCTACGATTATTTTGTGTTGACTTCAGAAATTATATACAGGGTGAGTTAGGAGGAAAGGTCCATGCTTTGAGGGGTGCTAGTATTAGTGATTCTAAACAAAAAGCTCCATATGGACGTATGCCCTATGTCAAATGGTTTCCGAGATAGAACACATTTGATTTCACTTTTGTACGTTTTTCTTGAATAACTCGAAAACCGCAGCCTCCAGCGAAAACGTGTCGCAGTACAAAATTAAACTATATTAAACTTCCCACATAAAATGTCCCATTCATTTTTTTCTCTAGAACTAATGGTCGCGAAGGCGAGTTTTTCGACATTCTCGCGCTCTCTTTCCACAAACCATTATTCAGGCTCACTCCTGCAAGCACGCACCTTTCTTCCTGACTCGCCCTGTGTATGGTGATTCTGGTGTGACGTGTTAGTGTGATTAGTTTCTGATTCATTGTGCCACACACCCTGTCTCTAGTCGTATATATGCCACACAGTCTCGACGTACGGAATGGCGCTTGATGTTGTGAGGGAGCCCATTTTCAGTTGCACCGCTTCCAGGGTTCCTCGTTAAATGGGATTGCTTGTGAAGATGGAAACTGCTGGATGTCAACATATTAGGTGACTTCCAAGAAGAAGTTCTTGTTTTCAGATCTCCTTCCTCCCATCGATTGGGCTTCACGTGTAGCTGTTTTTTACTCCCTTTTCGAATTAGTGTTCTAAAGTCCTGACATGGACGCTTATGACCTTAGTTGCTTTTGTGCCCTTAAAGCAAAACAAAGAACAAAGCTCTGCTGGTTCCTGACTGATGTCTAGATACAGTTGAGTCGGATTGGGTAGATGATCAGAGAGCGGTAGACACACAGGGACGGAAGCGGGTAGGCTCAGAGGTAAACTGTGCGGTTTTTGATCGAGCCTCATTTCAGCCTGTCCCACAGTCCTACACGTCAGGCGCTGAGGCGGCGACAGTGCAGCACCCTACAGCACAGAGGGCAGAGAGAAGGTGTGGAGGTTAAAGGTCCCAACTGAAGCAATTATTGTTATCGAATCTGAGGTAGCAAGTGCAGTCTGACCGACAACCACTCTGCGAGGAATGAGCGTGACTCTCCAACTGTAGATACTGCCCGTAGTTTGGAGAACGCAACGTAGGAGGACATTGCTTGGCAGAGAGTGGTGAGATGTGTGCCAGCTGTCTGTGAAGAAGGCCAGATACTGCTGGTTCCACAGTCTCTACGCTTATCAGAAACAACTTCCATTCTACATATCTGATAAGTGGTTGCACAGAAACTTACGTATTTCTCACAGTATCGCAGGTGTATTGTTAGCGAAATGTGGAGGTGTATTTTCCAGACAGACATCAAGGCTTTTTTAATCCCAAGCTAATATCTTTAGAGACTCATTTTAGTGCATAAGGCCATCAGGCTTCTTTATTCTGAATGTCAGAGATTGTGCACAGTTTCTGTATTGATAAAAATTTGAATATTTCTAGACAGCTGTCACCCCCCACTCATTAAAGGAGAACGTTGATGAAATTGACCGAAAATGTTAATTTTCGATTTACTTTTTTATTTATTGATAGAACCCCTATACGTTACCAAAGTTTCAATGATGAAATCGCAACGAAAAAGCCTGAAAAATAATTGAGTGGGTGACGTGACTTTCCTGCCAAACCCACGTTTTGAAGCAATACTTCAATACAAGCATATGAACTGTTTGGCTTTATACATCATCTCTATATCTGTTCCGTTGTAAGGTGGAAAGGGCTTTGGTGGACACAACAGACGCACAAAGAGGACGATACGCATTCTTCAAGTGTATTATGGCAAGGCTTGTGATATGGAACCTACCCCGTGTCAGTGACACGAAAAGTGCACTATGGGCTACAAATTTCCATATGGTGTCAGCAGATGAACATGTGTGTCCAATTAGCTGGTTTAAATATCTACAAGCTCAGAGGAGTAACAACGCCTACTTTCACAAGGACAGCCTTCCAAATTGTGTCCTGTCATAGCCTACCTACAGGTTTCTTGCCGATCATAAACTGCTAAAAAAATGTGTGTGCATGGCAAAACCCAAATAAGTCTCTAAACAATAAGTCTCATTCGGAAACGAAACCCTAAAACCATACTTTCATTTGCCACAGCTATCAGAGTAGCTTCTTATAATGTTCTTGTATTTGTTGATGGGAATGTAGAGAGGATGAAGCTATTAGAGAGAATGGGCTTTAAGATAGGAAATTTCACTCAAGACTTCTGAAGAAGGCTAGATTACTATAGCTGAAACCTGGGTAAAGACCAGTAACTTTTCGCAACTGAGACGGATCTTTGACGAATTAATTTAGATTTACAGCGCCTCTCTGCAGCTGAAAACTCAGTTGAAGAATTGGTCAAGGAAAGACGGCAAAAGGCAAGAAACCAGAAGGGAAAGAGGATCCTGAGTACAAAACTGGGGCCTTCTGAAGAGGTGACGTAAGAAAAAAACGTTAGGTTGAACTTTGCGTTTCCGGAAAATTATGTTTTTAATGTTAATGCATCTTTTCCTCAGAGTAAATGAAGGCTACCATTATGACATTTTGCACACTTATTTTTACAAAAACAATAAGTGTTGTCACAGGAGTAAATTTTGAAATTCTGAATGTAAGCTAAGATATGCTCTAAAGCGCTTGTATGAGGTTCATTCAAATGAGACCTGGTCAGTGCGTCTACCTTTGTCTTACACGTAAGGTGGCACCACTGCGGCTATGGTGGCGCCATCTACTGGTAGAGAGACTGATGCGTGCGCACCGTTTGATGTTGCACAGCGCCAGTGTGGTTTCACGCCGAAGAGAAGGTGGTCACACAAGCTATCGTCCACTACCGAACATGCAGGCGAGTAAGCAGGAACAACGAGGAGAGATTCGATTTTTGGCAGCGGACGGAGTTGAAGGCTGTGAAATGTATCGACGGATGAAGGCTGTGTGCGGTGAATACAGTCGTTCAAGCGTTATGCAATGGCACAAACGATTCCTTGAGGGGCGCGAGTCACTGGAAGACGGTGCTCGTCCTGGACAGGCTCATCGTGTCATCACACCGGAAGTGGTTGCGGAAGTGAATGCTTGGACAACCGCAGAATCACCGTGGACGAGATCCACCGGTTAGTGGGTATTAGCGTGGGCACCGACCATACCGTAATGCATCAACACTTGAACTTTCGAAAACTCTGTGTGCAGTGGGTTCCCCACCAACTGAGCGCCAAACAGCGCAATACTCGAATGGTGCCGTCTTTGAGTCATCTGCAGCGTTACCATGCGGAGGAATACGGCTTTCTGTCGCGTATTGTCACAGGTGATGAAACATGGTGTCACCACTTTGAACCTGAAAGCAAGCGTCAGAGAAAGCAGCGGAAACATATTTCATCACTCCAAAGAAATCAAAGGCCTTGCACACCAGTTCTGGCCCACTGCTTGTCGAGTTCCTGGAACGGGGAACCACGATCAATGCCCAGCGTTATGAAGGCCAGTATCGTAGTGGAGCTATCAAGTAATGATTCATGAGGCATGTTGTCCAATGGCGTTATCCTGGTACATGGTAATGTCCGCCCACACACGGCGAATGCGGTGAAGACGACATTGCAGCAGTTTCGGTGGGAAACGCTGCAACATCCACCGTATAGTCCCGACCTTCCAGCGTGTGACTTTCATGTGCTTGGACCTCTAAAACAAGCTATTCGCGGACATAGATTCGCAACGGACGACGAAGTGTGTGACTGGGTGCAGGCCTGGATCCGACAGCAGCCTACTAGCTTCTTCAAGGATGGAATCGACCGGCTATGGTCGCAATGGAATAAATGTGCCAACAGTTTTGGCGACTATTTTTGAGTATGTGTACTGTGTATAAATACATTCTTGACTTAATAAAATCGTTACCGTTACTTTACACTAGTGACCAGGGTTCATTTGAATGCCCCTTATACTTGCGGAATTATAATTAAAAAGTTATTAAAATTATACTATTCGATATGTTAAATAAACCTCATGAGAGAAGGTTATTATATACAAAGGGATTAAACAAGGAGAATCTCTCGAATAGTTTCTGAGAAAGAGGTGCGTATATTATTTCTTGAAAATAAAATTTTTAAATTCCACAGACAGAGTGAAATATATACAGGGTGGTCCATTGATAGTGACTGAGCCAAATATCTCACGATACAAGCGTCAAACGAAAAAACAGGAAAGAACCAAACTTGTCTAGCTTGAAGAGGCAAACCAGATGGCGCTATGGTTGACCCCCTAGATGGCGCTGCCATAGGTCAAACGGATATCAACTGCGTTTTTTTAAATAGGAACCCGCATTTTTATTACATATTCGTGTAGTACGTAAAGAAATATGAACGTTTTAGTTGGACCACTTTTTTCGCTTTGTGACAGGTGGCGTTGTAAGAGTCACAAATATATGGCTCACAATTTTAGACGAACAGTTGGTAACAGGTAGGTTCTTTAAATTAAAATCCAGGACGTAGGTACGTTTGAATATTTTATTTCGGTTTTTCCAATGTGATACATGTACCTTTGTGAACTTATCATTTCTGAGAACGCATGCTGTTACAGCGTGATTACCTATAAATACCACATTAATGCAATAAACGCTTAAAATGATGTCCGTCAACCTCAATGCATTTGGCAATATGTGTAACGAAATTCCTCTCAACAGCGAGTAGTTTGCCTTCCGTAATGTTCGCACCCGCATTGAAAATGCGCTGACGCATGTTGTCAGGCGTTGTCGGTGGATCATGATAGCAAATATCCTTCAACTTTCCCCACAGAAAGAAATCCGGGGACGTCAGATCCGGTGAACGACGACCAATCCACTTGTCATGAAATATGCTATTCAATACCGCTTCAACCGCACGCGAGCTATGTGCTGGACATCCGTCGTGTTGGAAGTACATCGCCATTCTGTCATGCAGTGAAACATCTTGTAGTAACATCGGTAGAACATTACGTAGGAAATGAGCATACATTGCACCATTTAGATTGCCATCTATAAAATGGGGGGGGGGGCAATTATCCTTCCTCCCATCATGCCACACCATACATTAACCCGCCAAGGACGCTGATGTTCCACTTGTCGCAGCCATCGTGGATTTTCCGTTGCCCAGTAGCGCATATTATGCCGGTTTACGTTACCGCTGTTGGTGAATGACGCTGCGCCGCTAAATAGAACGAGTGCAAAAAATCTATCATCGTCCCGTAATTTCTCTTGTGCCCAGTGGCAGAACTGTACACGAAGTTCAAAGTCGTTGCCATGCAATTCCTGCTGCATAGAAATATGGTACGATGTTGATGTAGCATTCTAAACACCGACGTTTTCGAGATTCCCGATTCTCGCGCAATTTGTCTGCTACTGATGTGCGGATCAGCCGCGACAGCAGCTAAAACACCTACTTGGGCATCATCATTTGTTGCAGGTCGTGGTTGACGTTTCACATGTGGCTGAACACTTCCTGTTTCTTTAAATAACGTAACTATCCGGCGAACGGTCCGGACACTTGGATGATATCGTCCAAGATACCGAGCAGGATAGATAGCACACGCCCGTTGGGAGTTTTGATCACAATAGCCATACATCGACACGATATCGACCTTTTACGCAATTGGTTAACGGCCAATTTAACACGGGTAATGTATCACGAACGAAATACCGTCCACACTGGCGGAGTGTTACGTGATACTACGTAGTTATACGTTTGTGACTATTACAGCGCCATCTATCACAAAGCGAAAAAAGTGGTCCAGCTAAAACATTCATATTTCTTTACGTACTACACTAATATGTAATTAAAAAATGGGGGTTCCTATTTTAAAAAACGCAGCTGATATCCGTTTGACCTATGGCAGCGCCATCTAGCGGGCCAACCATAGCGCCATCTGGTTTCCCCCTTCAAGCTAGATAAGTTTCGTTCTTTGTAGTTTTTTCTCGTTTGATGCTTATTTTGTGAGGTATTTGGCCCGGTCACTATCAATGGACCACCCTGTATAATCTAAGGAGCCAACAGCGCTTGTGTTAATTTCGTGTAAAACATAGTACAGAATTTCATTGCCGTATCTTCAAAGTTGTGGATTTGGTGCATCTTATAAATAGTGTGTGTTTTTCACGAATGTCAACCCGTTAAAGCAACGTATTTGGTGTAGCATTTACATCACCCGCCACTGGAAAGATGCTGATTAAAGGCACACTTACCGAGTATGAGCGCGGAATGCATGAAGAGCACGCCGTAGGGGCTGCTGGGCGCCGCGTAGGAGATGACGAAGCAGGCGTTGGCCAGCTGGAACAGCAGGTGCTGCGGGTTCTGCAGCACGCCGCACCACGGCAGCGGGCCTGCGGGCACAAAAACACAGAGGGGGGCGTAGGCGTAGGCGTAGGCGGGCGGTAGACACAGTGGACGCAGGCGAGGCCGCGCGGCTGGCTCCCCTAGCAGTGAGGGCGTCCAAGCAAACACGGCAGTCGGAAAGCAGCTTCCGTTTCTCCAGCAGCGCGTCAGAGCCCAGCGTTCTGGGTTGTAATGAGCTTCTTATAACTACAAGGAACTTGTAGATTTAGCTACT
Organism: Schistocerca nitens; assembly: GCF_023898315.1. Classification (NCBI taxonomy): domain Eukaryota; kingdom Metazoa; phylum Arthropoda; class Insecta; order Orthoptera; family Acrididae; genus Schistocerca; species Schistocerca nitens. Next base: position 469,859,133 of record NC_064622.1, read on the forward strand.
GTGTGTATTTTAGTCTAAAATCTTAAATTTATTGCGTACTTCTGAACCCAGCAGCCACAGTCCTGCGCTTTATTTGCTGTCTAGTCTATAGTTCCGCCCTTTTAGTACGGACAGGCACTGTCGTTGCTGCGTTCAGACGCGAGCTGCGTTGGTGACCCGTCGCTTGCAGCCCCAAGCGGTGCTGGCTGCAGTCACGCTGCTGGAGGCTGCTGCAACACAGTGGGGAGCCGGACCTGGAGGTGCACCGTACCTCCAGCACGTCCCTCGCATCCCCTTACTGCTCCACTTTCGGGACCATTCCAGTTACCGCATCTACTGAGGATGACCGCTCGCCTCTGGTCGAGTGGGAGGTGTGGCAGGAATTAAAAGACGCTGATCGAAGGGCCCACTAGTTGTTCTGACTGACAGGTTTTGGGTGCGACTCGGCTGACGAAGATCGTCAGCCGGATGCAGTTGCTCGCCCTGTTCCAGATGAAGCTTCGTTGTCTGCAAGATATGTGCAGTCACAGAAAGCATGATTGCTGGTACTTAGGAGTTTTGGTTTGAACAAACCCGCTTCCTTCTGCATAAGACCCTTCTGTTCTTCTCGGTAACTGTGGTGGCTCCAAAACTGGCTGAAAGATTCCTTTATTTTCTTTAAAGTCAGTACCGCCATTAGACTGTTTTTTATTTGCAGTGTTACATTTACACGATCATGATTTCCGCTTTAAAGTGCCACTATCGTTTTAATGCTATACAGTGCCTAAGATGGCATACTGTCGTATTTGAAACACACTGTTAGATACATTGTGTATTTTAAATACGACAGTATTAACATTAAAACACTTGATAATGGCACTTTAAAGCCGAAATCATGATCGTGTAAATGTAACATTGCAAATAAAAAATAGTCTAATGGCGGTACTGACGTTAAAGAAATATATTATGACTGTGGCCCATTATGAAAAAATTATTAAATGGCTGTAAGATGTTAGTTCCACTAACAGTCTACAGTAACAATGGGGTTGACACTAGATGTAGAAATAAACAACTTTAGTTACGATGTTGTTGTTGCTGTGGTCTTCAGTCCTGAGACTGGTTTGATGCAGCTCTCCATGCTACTCTATCCAGTGCAAGCTTCTTCATCTCCCAGTACGTACTGCAGCCTACATCTTTCTGAATCTGCTTAGTGTATTCATCTCTTGGTCTCCCTCTGCGATTTTTACCCTCCACGCTGCCCTACAATACTAAATTGGTGATCCCTTGATGCCTCAGAACATGTCCTACCAACCGATTCCTTCTTCTAGTCAAGTTGTGCCACAAACTTTAGTTACAAACTTTGTGTACTGCAATCACTGATATGGCCAGCTTCGGGTCTCATATATAGTTCGAATTAAAGAAAAGCGAATTGTTACCTACTAAACGCTAGTTCCTACACTGTTAAATTGTCCTGGTGCAGTAATCACACAACTCAGTACAATGGTGGCAAAGAATTAACTCATCAGCTCACCAAGTCACTGTCCTCGTACACATTCAAGGAACTCGAAACAATTAAGATAGTGCACAGAAATAAACAGTAAATGCGTCAACACTGCCCTGTTCATCAGTCACTGTTCATAGGACTCAGTAATTACTGCGTTCCTCTAGTAAGATCTCACTCGGAATTAAATAGTAATTACGGTCACGAGTTAAACCCACGAGCGAAGAAAGCGGACTGTACGCAGTATATGCGAATATTTCAGAATGTTAGTTAGACTGCTCACGACAAGAGACACACGTGCTGCTCGCTGCACCCTCACCCGCTAACTGCCTCATCTCATGCGTGCTACGTCTATACATAGTCTCGTCTACGAACGATACATTTTACACTACTCTTTATCGAAGGCAGCCACATAAATACAATATTTAACGACCCTCAAAATACTGAACTTTATAATTAGTGAGTTAATTAACAAATGCTGCACGTCAAATCGACCATAAAATACACTCCTGGAAATGGAAAAAAGAACACATTGACACCGGTGTGTCAGACCCACCATACTTGCTCCGGACACTGCGAGAGGGCTGTACAAGCAATGATCACACGCACGGCACAGCGGACACACCAGGAACCGCGGTGTTGGCCGTCGAATGGCGCTAGCTGCGCAGCATTTGTGCACCGCCGCCGTCAGTGTCAGCCAGTTTGCCGTGGCATACGGAGCTCCATCGCAGTCTTTAACACTGGTAGCATGCCGCGACAGCGTGGACGTGAACCGTATGTGCAGTTGACGGACTTTGAGCGAGGGCGTATAGTGGGCATGCGGGAGGCCGGGTGGACGTACCGCCGAATTGCTCAACACGTGGGGCGTGAGGTCTCCACAGTACATCGATGTTGTCGCCAGTGGCCGGCGGAAGGTGCACGCGCCCGTCGACCTGGGACCGGACCGCAGCGACGCACGGATGCACGCCAAGACCGTAGGATCCTACGCAGTGCCGTAGGGGACCGCACCGCCACTTCCCAGCAAATTAGGGACACTGTTGCTCCTGGGGTATCGGCGAGGACCATTCGCAACCGTCTCCATGAAGCTGGGCTACGGTCCCGCACACCGTTAGGCCGTCTTCCGCTCACGCCCCAACATCGTGCAGCCCGCCTCCAGTGGTGTCGCGACAGGCGTGAATGGAGGGACGAATGGAGACGTGTCGTCTTCAGCGATGAGAGTCGCTTCTGCCTTGGTGCCAATGATGGTCGTATGCGTGTTTGGCGCCGTGCAGGTGAGCGCCACAATCAGGACTGCATACGACCGAGGCACACAGGGCCAACACCCGGCATCATGGTGTGGGGAGCGATCTCCTACACTGGCCGTACACCACTGGTGATCGTCGAGGGGACACTGAATAGTGCACGGTACATCCAAACCGTCATCGAACCCATCGTTCTACCATTCCTAGACCGGCAAGGGAACTTGCTGTTCCAACAGGACAATGCACGTCCGCATGTATCCCGTGCCACCCGACGTGCTCTACAAGGTGTAAGTCAACTACCCTGGCCAGCAAGATCTCGGGATCTGTCCCCCATTGAGCATGTTTGGGACTGGATGAAGCGTCGTCTCACGCGGTCTGCACGTCCAGCACGAACGCTGGTCCAACTGAGGCGCCAGGTGGAAATGGCATGGCAAGCCGTTCCACAGGACTACATCCAGCATCTCTACGATCGTCTCCATGGGAGAATAGCAGCCTGCATTGCTGCGAAAGGTGGATATACACTGTACTAGTGCCGACATTGTGCATGCTCTGTTGCCTGTGTCTATGTGCCTGTGGTTCTGTCAGTGTGATCATGTGATGTATCTGACCCCAGGAATGTGTCAATAAAGTTTCCCCTTCCTGGGACAATGAATTCACGGTGTTCTTATTTCAATTTCCAGGAGTGTATATCAACAAATTTATAGTACCAAACTTCAGAATCTAACTAATTTTAACATAGTTTCTAATTGAAATTAGCAATGGTCTAAAGCTTTGATGATAATTAATTCGGAAGATAGTTAGTTTCATGCAGTCTTGGGTACCTTACGGAAAAGCTGGAGATATCGGGTGATCAAAAAGTCAGTATAAATTTGAAAACTGAATAAATCACGGAATAATGTAGATAGAGAGGTACAAATTGACACACATGCTTGGAATGACATGGGGTTATATTAGAACGAAAAAAAACATACAAACGTTCAAAAAATGTCCAACAGATGGCGCTTCATCTGATCAGAATATTAGCGCACACTCCGCTGCAGAGAGAAAATCTCATTCTAGAATAGCAATAATTACCATAATAAAGTAAGACAAAGCAAAGATGATGTTCTTTACAGGATATGCTCAATATGTCCACCACCATTCCTCAACAAGAGCTGTAGTTGAGGAATAATGTTGTGAACAGCACTGTAAAGAAACTTCCTGGCAGATTAAAACCGTGTGCCCGACCGAGACTCGAACTCGGGACCTTTGCCTTTTCCGGGCAAGTGCTCTACCATCTGAGCTACCGAAGCACGACTCACGCCCGATACTCACAGCTTTACTTCTGCCAGTACCTCGTCTCCTACCTTCCAAATTTTACAGAAGCTCTCCTGCGAACCTTCCACACAACTTCTTCCTGTTTTCTCGATTGATCAGTGTTCAGTTTCTCAAGGCCTATCCACTGTGCCAACTTATAACTAAATCTGAGGGGTGTGCGATGGGGAGGTTCCCTTGTTAGGTACAGTGTATCAACGTTGGTGGTCGCCACATCGAGCCGCTGTTGTAACGCATCAGTACTATTCTAGTACGCTGGGTTCGTTTTTATTTTGGAAGAATGCTAACGCGTATTTTTAAGTGTTAATACAGACAAATGTGCTTAAGTAATAAATGGATGTTTCGTTATGTCTCCTTTCGAATTGTTACCTGGTAACTATATTGCATCACGCGTAATTCAATTCCTCAAGCGGAGGTGAATGAGTTAAACATCAGAACTGTCGTAGAACCGAAAGAGTACGTTTCCGAACATGCGTTCTATAAATATTATATACACACTCCCCTCTGAAATTCCTAGAAGTTTGTAACGGGAACTTCCGAACACCCTTTATATGAAAGGGACGACACGAGGACCACACTACAAAGCATACAATACACAACCAGTTACCTAGTCCTTGGCGTATCGTAGGCCGTCTACACTCATTACAATCTTATGCCAAGTAACCCCAGCGTAGAAATGTGTAACATATAGCCGGCACACCCTTCGGGCATGGCAACTTGTGCCCGAAGAGACTGCAAAATGTACACTTGACAGGTGTTAAATATGACGGGCGGTAGTTACCCTAAAAAAAAAAACAGACAAGTCAGGAGGTTCACAAGGTTGTACTAGAGTTACTTTCAGATTAAAATGAAGGTCCCTACGATCCACAATGGACAATAAATTACACATTACAAGCTGGCCAGTTACAATACAAAGAAAATGCTTCTCACTGACCACCCTGCACTGTGCTGAACATTGACTGCAGGATTAGCAAAGCTGTTGAGGTTATGACGATGGCACTGGTTGCAGTTATGACTACCAACGATAGTGGTGACCGGCGCGGTCGTAAGGCCCACATTTGCACACCAGTTGTAGCAGTGTGCAGCACTGTCGTGAGGTCCACTTCTTCAGCGATCACTGCTCGAGTCAGGATTTCTAGTGGGCGTGGAGGTTGAGCAGGCGGTGATGGTGGGGGTAGTGGTGTAGGAGGCTGAGCTGAGGAGTCGCTGTGTGTGGCTGTGATACGCCCTGCGGTGTCCGTGAAACAGCTTCATCTGGAGTAATATTTCTATACCGCGTAAAGTGTACGAGGTTATAAGTTTCTTCACAGCCGGGCGCAGAAGCGCGCATGCCGGAAAGGACTACTGACCACTTGTCTACAACTGGTGAGTGTCACGGCAGCGTGTTGTGCTGGTGGCGGCGGCGACGAACCGTGGTTTCCACGTCAGCGCTCTCGAAGAGGGTCGCGCCTAGGTGGCCGTCGATAGCGTATCACAGGCGGTGGGCGTCGCGAAGGCGGAAGCCCAGGACCCACATCGTCGACACACCTTACTGCCAAGGCAGTACTCTGGTGTCACGCCCAATAGTTGCAGGCAGTAGCCTGCAGACCAATAACTCTACATGCGCGCCCAGTACCTTTCCGTCAGAAAGTCACCCAATACCTCGGTGTCTGGCTGAACCGGAAATTACTCTTGGGGGACCACATACAACACATGACCAATCGAGCTAGCGCGAGGCTCAAACAGCTCTACCCTATGCTCAAAAGGCGTAGCACACTGAACAGAAGGGTGTCGAGGTCCATGTACATGACACTTATCCGACCCCTGATGACGTACGCAGCTCCTGTCTGGGGATACGCTGCGCCTACACGCCTGCGCCGTCTGCAGCTCATACAACACAAAGTACTCAAAATCATAAGCAATGCTCCACGATACACACGCATAGCGGACCTTCACCGGCAATGCCGGCTTGAGACTCTCACGGAGGTAATCCACAAACTCACCACAAGACTATACACAAACTCCAGACATTCGCAGAACCCGTTTATTCTGAACCTGGGGAACTACGACCACAACCATAGTTGGAAACATAAAAGCCCAAAAGACACACCTATGGCCAAGTACACGCAAACACAACGGTACAGGTGAACCCCTGTTAATCAGACGCCATTACTGGATATCCACCTGGAATACACTGCCGAATAACTGGCACCACGCAGGGAAGCCGTACCGTACACTGCATGCAGACAAGCTCCACCCACCGCCCACACAGTGAGATGATCTATGGCCGATCTCCCACTACTGTATAACGATCTCGATTGTTCCAGGAATGCAGCGGCTGCAGCACCTGGGATACATCGCCATCGCCTGCCACGGTAATGATGCACGATACCCATACTAACAAATCCAACCTTGCATGAACTATCGCAGCTGGTAAGCCACTACTGCTCTTACTATCCATCCCACTGTCGCAGAGGTTTTTCCCGCGGCATGAGTCTTGGCACTTTTTTCCCTCTGCTCTTCAAATTGCTACCCTCACTCGCGTTTCGTCCACTATCTACCACCTGATGGGCCGTGTTAATGCGTAGTCTTACCCAGACGCACAGATAACATCACAGCCCAGCATCCTGTGATCCACCTATTAGATAACTAACATGTTGACGGAGGTGACAGTAGAACTGTTGGTCTGGTCACCACGTTGGTGCGGGCGTGGAGGGGCCCCATCTCTACAGTCACTCAGTAGGGCCCTTCACCGCAGGGAGGCCGAGACCCGCCCACATCTTCTTCAATCACGGTGGCAGCCAGGCAGTGGGAGCGACCGAGACCACTACAGCTCTGGTCTGTGAGCTGAAGTCTTCCTTCGGCAGCAGGCAGCGTAACCCGCAAAGGGAGTAACCGTTAACGCCGATTCGTACTGAGCGGCACTGACATTGGCACGCAACGCCAAAAGGAACGAAAGGCGTGGTAAGTCGAGCAGAGGCGGCGTTCTCCCACACGACAAAGCAAACTGCCACACGGTACGCACACTGCGAACTTTGCTTCAGTCTTTTCGATTTCCATTTTTTCCTCGGCCTGAAAGAATGTGTCGCAGAAAAGAAATTTTCCTGTGACAAGAATGTTGACACAGCGGTTCCCGAATGGCTCCGTGATCGAGGAGCAGGCTTCTCTTGTCGATCGATCGGTTCGACTTTCCGAGCTTTTTTTACCGACAGATGGTGACTATCTTCAAAAATAGTGTCACGAATCTGTGTCACTTCGAAGTGTAATACAGTTACTTGGCCGACCATAATAACGTGGAACTTACTTTTTGGGATCAACCGAGTAACACGACACGATTTCTTAAACCATTTTTAAAACCTTCAAAAATACTTTTTACATTCCAGCATGTGTAACGAATGTGGAGGGGGCCACGTATCGATGCTCCTACGAATGTTACTAAAGTGAAACAAAGTTGTGCGGCACGAATGGCTGGGAGACGCTGAACGGCAGCTTCAGTCAGCTGAACTGGGAAGTGTTTCTGTCCTTCGTATACCTAGTCGTCAACGACATTGCTACAGTGGTGACACCGGTTCCCGTCAGATCGCCGAAGGTAAGCGCTGTCGGGCTGGGCTAGCACTTGAATGGCTGACCATCCGGTCTGCCGAGCACTGTTGGCAAGCGGGGTGCACTCAGCCCTTGTGAGACAAAGTGAGGGCCTACTTGACTGAGAAGTAGCGGCTCCGGCCTCGTAAACTGACATACGGTCGGGAGAGCGGTGTGCTGACCACATGCACCTCCATATCCGCATCTAGAACGCCTGTGGACCGAGGATGACACGGCGACCGGTCGGTACCGTTGGACCTTCCGAGATCTGTTCGGACGGAGAGAGGTCTATCCCTAGTCACTTTTCCTTCACGAAGTATGATCGTTGTGTATGATCTAAGTGTAATTGTTAAGCGTAGGTGACTGTAGTGGGTGTGGCGTGGTGCGGTGCCGTGCATTACGAGGGCAGTTCAATAAGTAATGCAACACATTTTTTTTCTGAAACAGGGGTTGTTTTATTCAGCATTGAAATACACCAGGTTATTCCCCAATCTTTTAGCTACACAACACTATTTTTCAACGTAATCTCCATTCAATGCTACGGCCTTACGCCACCTTGAAATGAGGGCCTGTATGCCTGCACGGTACCATTCCACTGGTCGATGTCGGAGCCAACGTCGTACTGCATCAATAACTTCTTCATCATCCGCGTAGTGCCTCCCACGGATTGCGTCCTTCATTGGGCCAAACATATGGAAATCCGACGGTGCGAGATCGGGGCTGTAGGGTGCATGAGGAAGAACAGTCCACTGAAGTTTTGTGAGCTCCTCTCGGGTGCGAAGACTTGTGTGAGGTCTTGCGTTGTCATGAAGAAGGAGAAGTTCGTTCAGATTTTTGTGCCTACGAACACGCTGAAGTCGTTTCTTCAATTTCTGAAGAGTAGCACAATACACTTCAGAGTTGATCGTTTGACCATGGGGAAGGACATCGAACAGAATAACCCCTTCAGCGTCCCAGAAGACTGTAACCATGACTTTACTGGCTGAGGGTATGGCTTTAAACTTTTTCTTGGTAGGGGAGTGGGTGTGGCGCCACTCCATTGATTGACGTTTTGTTTCAGGTTCGAAGTGATGAACCCATGTTTCATCGCCTGTAACAATCTTTGACAAGAAATTGTCACCCTCAGCCACATGACGAGCAAGCAATTCCACACAGATGGTTCTCCTTTGCTCTTTATGGTGTTCGGTTAGACAACGAAAGGACCCAGCGGGAACAAACCTTTGAATATCCCAACTGGTGAACAATTGTGACAGCACTACCAACAGAGATGTCAAGTTGAGCACTGAGTGGTTTGATGGTGATCCGTCGATCATCTCGAACGAGTGTGTTCGCACGCTCCGCCATTGCAGGAGTTACAGCTTTGCACGGCCGGCCCGCACGCGGGAGATCAGACAGTCTTACTTGACCTTGCGGCGATGATGACACACGCTTTGCCCAACGACTCACCGTGCTTTTGTCCACTGCCAGATCACCGTAGACATTCTGCAAGCGCCTATGAATATCTGAGATGCCCTGGTTTTCCGCCAAAAGAAACTCGATCACTGCCCGTTGTTTGCAACGCACATCCGTTACAGACGCCATTTTAACAGCTCCGTACAGCGCTGCCACCTGTCGGAAGTCAATGAAACTATACGAGACGAAGCGGGAATGTTTGAAAATATTCCACAAGAAATTTCCGGTTTTTCAATCAAAATTGGCCGAGAAAAAAAAATGTGTTGCATTACTTATTGAACTGCCCTCGTATATTGATGACGATGAGGGAAGTGAGGGGGTGAAACCCGCAGCCGGCACTCGGCGCACTCCCCCCAAACAGCAGCGAGGAGGCCGCCGAGCTCAACGTTCCCACCCGACGGACGGCTCACCGCCAACACTGACCCGTACCCTCACCTGACAAGATGTTGCGGAGAGCCTTGGAATTTAATCCAGGACATTGGCACATAGAGTGGTTATCAGGCGCTCTGTGGAAGTGTGATACCACGGTCAGAGCAGCTGAGACTGCTGTCGCCATGGATACGCACTGTGAGCGATGTCAGCGATGTATCAGCAAAAAAAGTAACGAAGAAAGCTGCCAGGAAGTGGACTCAGGACGAATTCGTGCATTTAATTAGTTTGTACGAGGAGTGGCCAGTTTTATGCAATGTACAGTTACTTTACCACAGAAATGGGGTGACAAGAAAATTAGTTGGCCGAAATGGTTGCAGTTTTTAACACCTCTGGAGAAGAAACTTGACAGAATACCCACGATCAAAAGAATCGAGCAAAGTAGTTTTAAAACATAGATCAATTAACATAGAGAAACACTTGAAGTCGTGTCTGAAAGAAATCGTTTCGGAACTCGGAAAACTGGAATTTTAGCTGTAAGCAATACAGCTGTATCTTTAATTTTCTATGAAGTGGTATATTTTCGTTATGGTATTATGTAGGTTGCTAAAGAACAGATGTTACGAGTGTTTCCTTAAGTCAATACGAGTAAAAACGTTCGAGTGAATGTACATCTGGAAATGCTTCATTTATCATATGTCGGTACTGTTTGGCTTTTGAACGTCCGCGTGTATCGAGATGAATGTAGTACAACGTTATTTCATCGTAATTGTTACCTTATCAAATATTAAAGAGAAAGAACGTGGCTGATGCTATAAATATTAGTGTCATAATCAGTCTGTCTTTAACAGGATTGGATTTTCGAATAGTACAGGGTGTTTATAATTGAATGTCAGGGTTTTAACGTTTTATGATATTTATTATATTTATCTTACAGTTTAAATGATATGTCAGATGAAAGAGCAACTCATACAGTTTTACCAAGAACCTTATAAATGTTCAATGTGAGCACCATTTGTCACACGGCACACGTCAAGTCTACAGCCGAGTTCTTCCCAAACGTTGATAAGTGTGTCTTCAGTGATTGTAGCAACAGCTGCTTCAATCCGGTTTCTTAATTCAGGGAGGTCTGCTGGTAGCGGAGGCACGTACAAACGTTCCTTGATGAAGCCCCAAAAGAAAAAAATCGCATGGCGTTAGGTCGGGTGAACGTGGAGGCCGTACAAAGCAAGCCCTGTCATTGGGCCCCTTGCGGCCTATCCAGCGCTCGGCTATAGACTTGATGTGTGCCGTGTCACAAATGGTGCTCACATTGAACATTTATAAGGTTCTTGGTAAAACTATTTGAGTTGCTCTTTCATTTGACATATCATTTGTAACTGTAAGTTTAATGTAATAAATGTTATGAAGCGTTAAAACCGCGATATTCATTTATAAACACACTGTATTATCTACATTGTCAATATTGGATCCAATTGTAAAGAGTATTTCTTCCATCGCCAACGCAGTAATTCTCGTAAAATTTCGATATTGTCGTGGATTTTGCATCACAACCCTTACAGTGATATTCCTGCATGTCATCCGTTTTCTTGTCCAACACGAAGGCGACTGTTTACGTTTTCTCTTTGGCGCTGAAACTGTTGAAAGTGCAGCTGCAGCCCGACCGCCTTACATCGCAACCTCCTCCTTCGCCAGAACTACGACAGAAAAATCTCGCGGAGGACGATCTCTCAGCTCTCACAGATACTTACAGAAAGTACTCGCAACACAGTAAAAATTCGTTCCTAGCGTAAAGAATTCTGCGAAAACGACCTGAGAGTACCAAACTGATGAAGAGCAAAAAATGCTCCCGTACATCCC